>NC_138373.1:121890817-121941783 GCF_054177405.1 Leptonychotes weddellii | reverse complement strand
GAGAGACTATGGACTCTGAGAAACAAACTGAGGGTTCTAGAGGAGAGGGGGCTGGGGGGGATGGGTTAGCCTGGTGATGGATATTAAAGAGGGCACGTATTGAATGGAGCACTGGGGGTTATATGCAAACAATGAATCATGGAACACTACATCAAAAACTAATGATGGTGATTAACATAGCATAATAAAAATAAATAAATAAATAAATTTCCCAACATAAAAAAAAAAGAAAGAGGCAGAGCTGAAATGTGGAAAGAAACTGTTTGAGTCCTTAAATTCAGCTCTGTCTGAAACTATAACTGGATGGTTCTGTTAAAAAAAAAAAATCTTGAGTGAAAAAAATGCAGAATAAAATTACCTATTATGTAAAATGTTAATCATATAAAATAAAACCATGTATTGATTATGGAAATGTATAGATGTAATAAAACTTTTTACAGAAGAAAAGTACTTCAAAAAACATCCAGTAGATGTATCTGCATGTGTTGTTGCTTTTACTTCTGTAAGACAAATATTTAGGGTATGCTACCCAGGATAAAGACAGTGAATTTCTGTTCCTTTTTCATATGACATGGTTTAGGGTGAATTCACTATTCTGTTTACCAGTTTTAAATATGTTTCAGCTTGTCTAATTATGTAAATCCTATTTGGAGAAGTAGAGACATAAGAAAAAAATAATAATTTAAAATTCTTCTTCAAGTGTTTCACTCGAACTAAACACAAAATTCCTAGGGGAGTTTACATAGGACATATTTAAGCTGACAATTCATTCTCTTTGTTCTCAAGCCTATATCCAGGGATAGCAAAGAATTGTGTTCACCTTTGAGGGCATCCATCTTAATAGTTTGATCCTGACTCTTGAAATAATAAATATTCTAAAAGGGATCTTAGAAAATATTTTCTTAATGGCAAATACAAAGCTTGAACAGTTTGTCTACCCCAAAGAGATACAGAATAAAACAATGAGGACTAAGCAAGTCTGTACCCTTGAATTTTAGGTTCAAGGGCTTATTCAATTTTTATACGGTATAGATATCAAGGATGAAATGTGGGATGCAGGAGACAGTGAGTGAGTATGCAGACACATGATCCAGCCCTGCCTCCATGTCCAACACTGTTCCTTTGGAGGTGTCGTTCTATCTGTGCGTCGATGTGCTTCAGCAGCCCAGCAGGTCCAGGGCTGGTGGCCTGGCATGTGGTCACTCTGGGAAAGAGCCTCGGGTGCAGTTTGCAGCTCTGGCACCTTCCCTGATTTAGGCTCTCCATCCACCTGCAACTGCAGGAAGCCTGTCTCCTGGTGCTCTTGAGTGGCGGTGCTCTTCTGCTCTCCCGCATCCTTTGCCAGGCAATTTGGCAAGGGCAACCAAGGGAAAGTAAAACAGGCGCCCTCCTGTCCTTCATCAAAGTAGAGCAGAGGAACCTGCTTGCTTTCTCTCTTTTTCTCCTTCTCTCTTTCTTTCTTTCTTTCTTTCTTTCTTTCTTTCTTTCTTTCTTTCTTTCTTTCTTTCTCTCCTTCTCTCTCTCTTTCTTTCTCTCCTTTCCTTGCCTTTCCTTTCCTTTCTTCTTCCTACTGAGATAGAGTTGACATATAATGTTGCATAAGTTTAAGGTGTACAACCCATTGATTTGCTATATTTATATATTGTAATATGATTACCACTATAGCTTAGCTAACACCTCCATGGTCACATAATTAACATAGTGTGTTATGATCAAGATATTTAAGATCTAGTTTCTTAGCAACTTTGAAGTACATAATATAGTATTGTTGACAATAATCTCAATGCTGTGCATTAGATCTCCAGAACTTATTAATCTTCCAGGTGCCAGTTTGTATACCCTTAAACAACATCTCCCCATTTACTCCAGCTTCTGATAGCCACCATTCTACTCTGTTTCTATGAGTCTTGCTTTTTTTAGGTTCCACATATAAGTGGTATCATACAGTATTTGTCTTTCTTTCTCTGACTTATCTCACTTAGCATAATGCCCTCAAGTTTCATCCATGTTGTTGAAAATGGCAGGATTTCCTTCTTTCTCATAGTCCAATAATATTTCATTGTATGTATATATACCACATCTTCTTTATCCATTCATACATTCACAGACTCTTAGGTTGTTTCCATATCTTGGCTATTGTGAATAATGCTGCAATAAACATGGGAGTGTGATATCCTCTTTTCATTTCCTTTGGATATATACTTAGAAATGGGATTGCTGGATCATATGGTAGTCCTATCTTTAATTTTTTGAGGGACCTCCGTATTGTTTTCCATAGTGGCTGAACGAATTTATATTCACACCAACAGTGCTTAAGAGTTCCCTTTTCTTCATATCTTTGTTATTTCTTGTCTTCTTTCTTTTTAAGATTTTATTTGTTTATTTGTCAGAGAAAGAGAGAGAAAGAGAGCACAAGCAGGGGGAGCGGCAGGCAGAGGGAGAAGCAGGCTCCCCACTAAGCAAGGAGACCAATGCAAGCCTCGATCCCAGGACCCTGGGATCATGACCTGAGCCGAAGGCAGACACTTAACCAACTGAGCCACCCAGGCGTCCCTACTTCTTGTCTTCTTGATAATAACATTGTAACAGATGTGAGGTGAGATCTCATTGTGGTTTTGATTTGCATTTCCTTGATGAATAGTGATGCTGAGCACCTTTTCATTACCTGTTGGCCAATTGGATATCTTCTTTGGAAAAAATGCCCATTCAGTCCCTCCACTCATTTTTAAACTGGATTGTTTGTTATTGAGTTGTATGAGTTCTTCATTATGTATTTTGGAAATTAACCTCTTGTCAGAAAAATGGTTTGCAAATATTTTCCCTTATTACTTAGGTTGCCTTTTCATTGTATAGCTTTTTCTTTTGCTGTGCAGGGTTTTTTAGTTTAATGTAGTTGCACCTGCTGATTTTTACTTTTGTTGCCTGTGCATTTAGTGTCAGAGAGGTTCCTAAATATATATTTTTAAAACCTCTCATCTCATCCACTTGTCAGAGTTCCATCCTTAAGGTAAGTTATCTTACCTTAAACACTACCTAGTTGCAAATGTCACAAACTGAAGTCTCTTGCTGAGAGGAAACAGGGTCCGGTACCCAAGGGAACAAGGAGGAAACCACTAAGCCGAGTATTCATTATATACCCCAAGTTCTGGAGAGGGAATCTTTATGTCTCCCTGACCTATTTCCTGTCCACCCTTGAAACTGTCTTTCATATTATTTGTAAATAACCAAAATGTGTCAGGTGATCTTTCTCTTTGTTCCTATAGCTCACTATACTTACTACTATCTCTGAATTTGTAACAATTCTAAGATTGTAAAATGAAAGTATTCGTGAAGGCATGTTCCAACTGATACTAAGTCTCTTTGGGTCTTTAATTCCCTAATACAAAGCCAAATTTATTATTTATTGGAGATATGAGCAGTATGGAATTTCTGCTCCCAAAGTACATGCCAGCCTTTAGGTACAAGACAAATAATGGTCAAATGACACACCTGGATGACCCTACTTGCCCACAAAAGTCAGTAGAGTGTCTCGGTCTAGTTTGGGAGTCCTGTACGTATTCTTAACCCAGCATTGTGACAGAACACACACAGATCAGCCTCAGCTACTAGATTATTACCTTCTAGAATTCAGAGACTTATTTTTATTTAGATTCATCTTTTTATTTTTAGCTCCCAGTACAGTGCCTTGCACATACTAGACACTCAACAAATGTTTGTCAAATACTTGTTAAATGAAAGAAATGGAGCAAGGAAAGAAACCAACATATACTGAGCTCCTGCCACATACCAGGCTCCGGACTAAATGCTTTACAAAAGTTCTTGCATTATTTGGTTTTTGTTAGTGTTCTGCATGCTGGATAGCTCCAGGAATCGCACTAGGACTAGTGGAGATAATAGGAAGATACATTTCTGTTCATTATTAAGAAGCTTGTAATGTTCAGAGATGACTAACTATGGAGCTGGCTGTCTCGGGGAGGGTGACTTCCCTGTGACTCCGCATAGACTGAAGATGGTACGTAGGGACTCGAGCATCAAGTGAGGTGGGGGCTGTCAACCAGACCAGGGCCCCTCACTCAGATGCCCATGGAGGCCAGGCAAGGAGCATAAATGAGAGAAGAGGACAAGTGTAAGAAGTACTTCACTTCTCCCTTAACTCCATGTAAAACAGTTGCAGCAACATGATAAACAGTGGCTGACTCTCAGCCTCTAAATTGGAGATATAATAGGGAGTAATGGGGTCTGGGTATATTCTTTCTAAAGAACACAATTATTATTCAGTACTGATAGTTTTCATGCAGGAACATGGGTCCTGTTTTAAGAAATCTTTCTATTTTTAAAGAGAAGCCAGGAATTCTACTTTTTATAGAAAAGCTTCTAATTCTTAAATGTGCTATCAAATTCCACTGGGGGAGAAAACTCCACTATGGGCCACATAACACATATGTACATTTGGCCCATGGTCAGTTTGTTATCTCTGCAACTAATAATGTTTAAGGTAACTTTAAACCTGAGATTCTTGGAATATTTGCTTTATAGAATGGTTTAATCCAGTGGTGGGTTATAAATGACAAATCCTGACATTGACTGACAATGTCCTAGGTTTGCAAACTTTCTAACTTTAACTTTTATGCAAGGGGATTGATTTGTGTTTGCTCTATTTTATTTCACTGCTTTTTTTGTCATTATCATCATTGCATCAGAGGCTTATCTGATTATTTTATGTAACTTCATCAACCATAGTGTTGATTGATAGCACAGGGACAGAGAAAGCCAGGTAATCTTATTATGACTTCCTAGCACAGGGCTCAGCTCTCAGGGGGCAAGGACTGACTACGATGAATTAAAACTTTATCCAAGGTGATGCACACATCAGTAGTCCTATTTTGACGGTTCCAGTTTTGAGTGATCTTTCCAGTGTTCTCTTAGCAATTAGAAAAACCCCATTTCTAGTGAAGCTCTTTTGACCAGAAGGTCAAAAAGGACTTCGAATAGAAACTTTTATCCTTCTGTATCTTTATCCTTCTATAAAAGTGACATCTTCCCTTCTTAATTTGGGTTGATAGAAGCTGTTTCCTATTATCTGGAATTCAGGAAAAATGGTGCAGGAACCACTCCTGTCTTCTTGAGAGAGGATATATAATGTCCTAGAAGGTTGTAATTGTTGATTTCTAGAATGATCAGGATCAACTCTGCTCTAGGCTATAGGAGAAGCCCAAGTGCAGCCCTTTCCTTTCTTTTCTTTCTTGAGTTAGCCTTCTTGCTTGTTTATTTGTTTTGCCACTGGAACGATCCTAAAGTAATGGTGCCTAGGAGGCTATTTGGCCAACTTGTAGGGTTGCAAGACTTAGAGTTACTTTCTTTAGAAAAAGGAGACCCTGGAGTCCCATGTGGTGTATCCTCTTCACCAGGAAACAGGATTAAGGATAAGCCTGTGGTAAGGAACATGATGTGGGAAACAAAGGCAGAAGAAAAATTATTGAGTTTCCTTACTACCTACAGCCCATTGACAAGTCCTTGAAACAGGCAGAGTGACATTCCTCTAGGGACTCAACTGCCTCAATGTTAATACTTTGCTAAGGGCAAAAGGCAATCCTAGCCTGACTGCCACCGCCCCCCCCCCCACCCCAGGATCCTGTAAGTCTACTTTAACATATTCTTTTGGAAACTTCCTTTATCTCTAAATGCTCCCCCCCTCCAAGATACATGTTGGTAATCATCCCCCAAGCATATGGCCCACCTATGTACATCTGAAGGGTCTCATGACTAAGGTTTTATTAGACGGTAATAAATGACCTTTTCCCGACAATAACTAGCCCCCTCAAGGTCCTGGAAACCTTGCTTCCAAAATTCCTTAGAGACTTACGCTATCCCTAACCCCCTCCCAACTTGAAAGTCTATAATGGGCCACTCCTCATGACCCCATTGCAGCTCTTTCTGCCCATGGGTCCTGTCCCCATGCTTTAATAAAATCACCTTTTTGCACCAAAGACGTCTCAAGACTTCTTTCTTGGTGGTCGGCTTCGAACCCTAATAACGTCTTTCCTACATCAGAACAGAGAGAATTTTCCTGGGTCATGCCTACTATCTATCTCTTTCCTAACATAACATGACATGAGCAGTGTTGGGAGAAAATCCTCCAACGGGCTCTAGGTTTCAGGTATTACAAATTGGGTTTGACTTCTAGATTCTGACAGCCCCAACTTCCCTTTTGCTTCCCCCAGCCATAGGATGATGGCTGTTTCCTGCACTCGCTGTCTGTGTCACCTTGCTGTGTCTCCTTTTGCCCTTTGGTCCCTCCAACAACTTGTGTAACCAGTTCCTCATATGAATTTGTCTGTTGTTGCAATTTCTGTCTTCCTGACTGGACCCTGACAGATACAACTTGCTTTAACATAAATTCTTTACTTATATTTCCACTGGAGAATTATGTTGTTGGTAAATATTAGGGGTCCTTAAGATTGCCAATTTGACTTTTCTAAAAACCTTGCTTGAGGCAAGAAGTCGGATGGAGGAAAGCAGTTAAAATCATGAACAAGTATGGATTTTGAGGTAACTTACTATCCCATTTCCTTTTTGTCATTGTGTGTCAGGTGTTCGTTGGAAACAGCATTTAGGGCGGTTTATTCTTTTTAAGCTCACTCAGTTTCTGACTTTAATGGACAAGTTCAGTCCATTCATAGTGTAAGAACAGATATACTTGATTTTAATTCTTTCATTTTACTCTGATTTTTAAAAATGAACTTTACAGTTGTTTCATTTTTTCTTTCCCCTGTTTTTCCTGGTTTGGTCATCCTAACTTTTATCCCCGTGTCCCTGAATAATCAAAAGTTAACTATATGACTATAGAAAAGTGGTTTGTATGTTTTTAACTTGAAAAAAACCCAGAGGTTTAAAATGCCCTTTTTCTAATGGTCATGCTCTCATCCACATGGTTTTGCCAGGGAACCTTAGGGAAACAAGGTCAGCAGCAGAGATTCAGATGTCATCCTGGGTGCTTTCGACTCCACAATGGTGAGATTGCTTGGGCGCTCCATTACATATTTCCACAGATACACTTTCTCTAAAATGTAAAGAAAAGCAAATCAAAAGAGAAAACCTTGAAATAAAAACAGTTCTACCATGAAAACAGCTTTAGTAACCAAAATGATGTGAAAGTTGGAGTGTGCCTTTCTGCTCTGACAAGCTTTGCTATGCTTTTCCTCTCTTAGGAAAGTGCTGCTTATATTGGCAAACTCCTGTTCATCCTTTGAGATGCATCCCAAGGGTGTTTTCAGTGAGTCTTTCCCTAACCATCCTCTCCAAACTTGCTTCCTTCTCTGTGGCCCCCCACGACTTATGCATGCCTTCCTTACAGCCCTTATGACACGGTTTTGCAATTATTTTCTTCTGCCCTAGGCTATGTGCTGTTTGAGGGCAGAAACTTTCATTCATCTTCCTATCTCCAGTACTTAGTGCCAGTGCTTAATAAACGCTTGTTGAGTAAATGATTAATTGTTTTGCCAATAGTAGTGGTTTATTTACAGCAACATAATTCTGGCATCTCTTTTATTTTTGCCTTTTTCCTAAAGCGACAGGAAAAAAATGTTTTTCAGAGTTAATGTTGCCTCCAAGGAACACAAATAGTATCCTCACTAGTCCTATTGTGTTCCCCTAATATTTTGAGAATTTGGGTTGAGGCCATCTGCACCCATGTGTCTCTCTGCTCCTCAAAGATTCTTTGGCAGATTCCTGTGTGTGTGTATTGATGACTAACCATCTGAAGTCAATTTTCAACCTTCTTGCTCATGGGCAAACATTGCCAACTAGCCTGACTGGTAGGCCTACTAGCTAAAATCATTTCCAATAAGACTTCCTTAGGACTCATCCAGTTTTGGGTAGTTTGGAGCTTTCTTCTGGAGATGCTCAAATGAACCCCCATCCTTTAACTTAAAATGATCTTTTTAATCTCCTTTTCCCCAGATTAAAGCCTTTATTTAGCATGACAGCAACTGAATTCCCCCACTCTGCCAGACATTCAACTTGATTATAAGTTCAGTCAGTACCCAAAATCAACGTAAAGAAAGTAAAGTCAGAAAGTTTGAAATATAAATCCATTAAGGCCTGACATTTTCTCGAAATTTTAGTGAATAGCACGCAGTCACTCTCTGCTCCAGTTATAAAAATAACACTATGAGTTTAAACTAAAATAAGTAACTTGGGCCTCCTTTATAAGAAATGCATCATTTTAAAAATTGCAGAGAGACCATTGGGAAGCAATTTCCACAAATGCAAGGACTCCTCATTTAGAGTGAATACAGTCTACACACTAGAGTGAATACAGTGAATATCACCACCAAACTGGCTCAAACACAAGGGCTAACAGAACTGTTGTCATGGAGTCCATTTGAAAGGGATTGTTGGCAAGACAAATTCCTCCCGAGGGTTTCCAATCTCAAGTATTTATGGAGGCTGGAGACCGAAGGGGGATCCTACGAGATCCATGGCCACATTTGGCAGAGTAGAGGTTCATGGACTCCTCCAGGAAATGAAAAAAACAAAACAAAATAAAACAAAACCCTAGAGGCCTCTTGCTTACATCCACTGACAGGCTGAAACTGTAAATGACCTGTACAACCTGCAGATGTATACTCTCTTAGTAGACAGAAGAGTTTGGGTGGATTGAGTCACATTATTTCCCTCTCCTTCTGGGCTTTCAGACTGCCTTTTCCAGCTCTCCTACAAGTCTGACATGGCCACATGCCTGAGTTCTGTAAATGGGAAATTCCCACTAGACACTGACCAGGTGGCCTACAATTCAACTCAATTCTGACACTACTTGTCTAGAAAATAGCCTCAGATCCCACAGATTAAGGACTGAGTTAACAGTGCGCCTCCACCTCCTTGAGAAGTCAATGTCAGTGCTGGTCTGTTACGTGTGCTTCTGACCAGGTGGCTATAGATGGGAGGTTCCTACAAACCCCTCCTTAGATTCAATTAATTTGCTAGAACATCTCACAGAACTCAGAGAAACATTCACCAGTTTATTATAAAAGGATATGTTATAAAACAGTACATGTGGGAAGGGGCTCAGAGCTTCCACGCTCTCTGAGCATACCACTATCCTCAAATTTCCTTGCATTCATCCACCCAGAAAGCTCTCTGAATCTAGTCCTTTTGGTTTTTTATGGAAGCTTCATTACAGAAGCACGGTTGATTAAATCAATGGCCATTGGTGATTAAACTCAATCTCCAGCCCCTCTCCCCCTCAAAAATCAGGGGGTGGGATTGAAAATTCCAGCCCTCTAGACACCTGGTTGTTTCCCCTGGCAACAAGGAGCTCCCATCCCTCCCAGCGATCCATGAGTCACCTCATTAACATGACAAAAGACACCTTGTCCCACTTTCAACACCTAGGCAATTCCAGGGGTTTTAGGAGCTCTGTGCCAGGAACAGGGATGAAGACCAAATATGTATTTCTTTTATCATAAATCACAATATTACAGATTGCGTATAATGAATATTAAAAATAATGTTTGCAAAGAGGTTTTAATCATGTAATAGCAGAATGTGCCATCTCAAAATATGAGTGTAGGAGTTCAGGACATGCCACCTCAAAATATGCTGCTTTGGCATATTAATTATTTTGAGTTGCAGGCATTTGAAAAATATTAAATGCAAAGAGGGGCTTTCTCTGAACTCCTCATATCTGCCCCAAGACAGAACAACAAAAGGAACTCGGTTATCCCCTCCCTGGGAGCTTTACCAACCAGGAATCACTGACACCACACCCAAACTTCATCACAAACTATCATGTCTCCCATCTATTTTTTCCAAGAATCCATTCATCTTCCCTAAAAATCACTTTCCCCCCTCTAAGTGGCCTATACCCCCCTTCCCTTCCCAATTAAGATGGTATTTAAGCCTGAACTCTAAGCCACCTCTGAGTTACTCATTTTTCCCTGGGCATCTCCCAAATATACATGAAGTATACATGTTAATGAACTTCTTTTACTACAGAGGTCTTTGCTAAGAACTCCTAGGGTAGAGGAAAGATTAATTTTTCTCCCTCTGTAGTTGTTAGAATGATATGTGAAAAGAACGGGATATAAAACATTTTTTTCCAAATCATCTCCAATGCATTTTTGGAAAGTGGGAAAAAATACGCCAATATGTTCAAGTTAAAAATTGAAAAAATAATTTCATTGGAAATCCATATCCCTTCACCTAGATCCAGTGCTACCCATCCTTTGGAGGGCCCTTTTCTCCTCCAGCCTTGGTTCTCCCCAGGGGATGAGAAGTATTCTGAGCCAAGAGGCATGCCCATCTGGAGCTCAGCTCCCACCACAACCCCTCACTTTTATTCCATGCTGCAGGTATCCTAGACCCTGGAATCCCTGCTACTTTAGTCTTTTTGGGGTCTGTTTTCCTAAGGTTAGACCACATCCATTATCCTTTGGCCCAAAGGTGGCCAAGAAACAGCCATTTGTGGGAGTGGTTATGGATGATATGGTTGAGCTGACCTGGATGTGTAGAGGAGGAAAAGTAATTTCCCTCTACCCTTTTAAGTTCTTGGCTGGATTCCCTATAACCAAAGACAGATTAATAAGAGAAAAACAAATAGAAGTTTATTAACATGTACACCTCATATACCCAGGGAAAAATGAGTAACTCAAAGGTTTATTTAGACCCTGAGTTTACATAGTGTCTTAGCAAAGGAACAATACATTTTTATAGAAGTGACAAGACAAAGGAAAAAGACTTTGAGTCTCTGGGGCAGCAAATAATAGGGAGGCAGATATATAGGAAACTAATGGTAGACAAAAGCTGGATAGTAAAGTATGTTATATAGATTCTTCCAGTGCCATATCCAGGCTAATAGGATCTAAAGTTATCTCTGGTGATTGGCAAATAGAGGGAGGGCACGGAACTTTTTTATATCTGCTTCTTCTCAGCTGCCTTCAGCTCAAAATAATCCTTATGCCGAAGGGGCATGTTTTGGGGTTTCATATTCTGCTACCCCACAGATGGTGCTTGAATGCATGAACTGAGGTCCACACAAATGTGCATAGAGCCCCTTATGATACGGATGGACTTAGGGATGGGGAGAGAAATGGAACTGGCTGCAGGCCAGGAGACCAGGGCTGGCTTTCCTTGAATTACTATGTTCTAACATAAAACTTGCAGGAGTTTGTGAATTCTAAATTTAAATTTGGTTTCCAGATCATTATGAAGATGTATTCGTCAAAATAAAGGATAGAAGGTATTATTTTATGAGTTTGCTTTATAACTTTAAGTATTTAGGCATAGTATATGAGTCTCCATTTGTACTTTTGACCCAGGGTTAGGAACAGCCTTGCTTAAATATACCAATTATCAACACTTTGCCACATTGGCTTGCTCTATTATCTATCTATCTATCTATCTATCTATCTATCTATCTATCTATCTATCCATATATCTATCTATCATCTATCTATCTACCTACCTATCTCCATGTGCCTTTTTTTAATGCTGAACCATTTGAAAATATATTGTAGACATCATGACACTTTCCCTCTAAATAGTTTACCATGTGTTTTCTAAGAACAAGGACATTCTCCTATATAACCATCATACCATATCACACCAAAGAAATTTAATGTTGATATAATAAAATTTTCTAATGTATTGCCTATATTGAAACTTTCTCCATTGTCTTAATAATGCCTGTCAAAGGTGTTTTGTTTTTTGGGTTTTTTCCAATCTAGGATCCAATCAAGGATCACCCATAACATTTGTTTTTCATGTTGTATAGTAATAAACTTGCAAAAAGACCAAGAAACCTTTCTCTTAAATGGAGGTTAAATTAGATTGCTCAGCATAATTGGTAGAAATGTTAAAATACTAACCACATTTTTTGGAAATAGAATGCAAAGTCTCCAAAATTTTAAGGGAGTGAAGGGAAAATAAATGCCAACAGCCTTTGAGCTTTTATTTCAGTTTTTTCTGAGGCTGTTATTCCTAAGTGATATGCACTTGCTTTTTTTCCTGTAGGCTTCTGTTATGATTTTATGTTTGTCCTAAAATTTAGGAGGAATAAAGGCAGTGTTAGATGAAGGAATTTTTGAAGTATTTAAAACTTTAAGCCAGTTGTTTTTAATAAACAAATTTGTACTTTGCACATTTGCAAATCCTTGCAGTGCTAAACACTATTTCCTCGCCTCTCTTGGCCAGACTTTTTCCATTTCCTCACACAGCAGTATGACATTGATGTTTGTGAAAACTCAGTCATTTTCTGATAGATCACTCTTTTTTTGTGGCAATAAACTGTACTGTTATGAGCATCTAAGATTTCATTCACAAATAAAAATGTTCTTAACAAGAAACACATTAAACAGACAAACAGAGTATTAGAGATCAATACCTGTAGATATTCCTTTGGGGTGTCCAACATATTTTTATTTGAACACAAGAGTCCATTGGAAAACTGACATTTATTTTTAATATTTACGAGTACAAGAAAATAAGCCAAGAACTAAAGAGGACTTCTCAGAAAAAACTTGATTCCTTAAAGATTATGAACTTCAAATGATTTGCTTTATTTTAAAGGCATAAATAGGGGCACCCAGGTGGCTCAGTCAGTTAAGCATCTGCCTTTGGCTCAAGTCATGATCTCAGGGTCCTGGGATCGAGCCTCACATTGGGCTCCCTGCCCAGTGGGGAATCTGCTTCTTCCTCTGTCCCTCTCCTGGCTTGTGCTCTCTCTCTCTCACTCTGTCTCAAATAAATAAGTAAAACCTTTTTTTAAGAAAACATAAATAGTTGAACATCAGAAAGATAATATTGTTTATGCAGTCTGTTACATATATATAGAAATAATAAATTTCTGTTTATTATGCAACATTCTACATAGACAAATCATCATACATCTAAGTCAATGCTATTGAAAGTATGATGCATGGGCAGGTACCAAATAGCAAATTATTTGTTACCAGTTTTTGAAATAAATCTCTAGTTAGAAGATGGAACTGCTCCTTCCTTGGGTGCCACATCAGCAAACTGAAACTCAGATAACTTTCATGTCCCTGTAAATGCTCAGCTTCACCAGAAACAGACTATCCAGTCAGCCAGTCCCCAGTTGCCACACCAACTCTGGACTCTATGTTTATTTCCTTCTTCCTTCTCACCCCAAGCAAGTTTGACTATGTTGCCCCAGCCAATCTAATATTTTCTATTTCTTTCTTCCTTGTTCTTATTCTTTGTCTTGTAAAAGCTTTCAGGCTTCCTCCCCACTTTACGGTTCTCAGAATGGAGGCTGTCCGCTTCGTGAGGTTTATCACCTAATTGGGCTTCTTTAATCATTTTTAACACAGTCCATAAGGAAATAAGTAATAAATTGAGGGTAAGCACTTAGAAACTTTTAAAGCAATATGTCAGAATACTTTATATATGTTGAATTTAAGAGCAGAAAACTTGGCTTGTATTTTGTATGTCTTTTTATTCCATTTTTCTAGTTTGTTCTTTTTTTGTTGTATTTTATAAAAGTTTGAGTTCATGATGGATTGGGAAAAAGAAAAACTGGTTCTTCACCTCAGATAGTTTGAGAAGCACTGTTCTGAACATGGTGTTGGGCAGGAGTGTGAGGTGTGTGTGCATGTTTATAGGGTTGAAGGAAAAGAGAGGTTAGTGGAAAGTCATTAGATTAAATATAATATCATTTGCAAAAGAGCTGGGGTTTATGTTTAATAATAAAAGACCATATATATTTCCCAATATGATGCAAACAAAGGGGTTCAGAACAAGACCACCCTCATCCTCCCCTTCAAAAAAAAACCCAAAAAACAAAAAAAACATGCCACTCCTGCATGAGGATTACTTTGAGCTGAAGGCAATCAAGACCCAGAAGGCTCAGGAAAAGTTCTTAACCTCCCCCTTAACTGCCTAAAAGAAATATAAATTTCTCCATTTGTGGGGGAAATCTGCAATTATAAAGGAAATTTACATTGGAAAGGGGGCCTATATCAGGAAGAGAGCTACTACCAGACATAAACCATTTTTACTTAAGAAACTGATCTGCATAACCTGTGTTTGTCAAACATTGCCTCCTCTCCCCTTCTTATAAATTGCCTTCCCCACTTTGAAGTCCCAGGCCCCTTTCCTTTCCTTAGCTCGGGATGTTATACAAACCTCAATTGCCTGGATGCCTTTTGGGTCTCCTGTACATGTACATAATTAAATTTGTTTTTCTTCTGTTAATCTATCCTATGTCATTTTAATTATTGGACCAGCCACAGAATTTAGAAGGGTAGAATAAAAATTTCCTCTCCTACACAAATTCAGAAACCAGCAAATGAGTTAGCTAATCTTCTGTTAATATTTGAAACCATTTTTAGGAAATAAATGAAACAACAAAAGATGTGCCAGGTCACAGCACTCCAACATTTTTAGGGTTTGGTTTTGTCTTGCTTTTCTCAGTGGTTTACTTTCTTTCTCTCCACTTGTTTTTCTCTTGCAATGTCCACACTATCCCATAATGTCTTCCCATGTTGCTAATGTAGGTCCCTCTACCCTTCTAAGTACTCAGCCAGAGCCCTTTAAAAAAGACAGATTAGGGGCACCTGCAAGGCTCAGTCGGTTAAGTATCTGCCTTTGGCTCAGGTCATGATCCCAGGGTCCTGGGTTTGAGCCCCGCATCAGGCTCCCTGTTCAGCAGGGAGTCTGCTTGAAATTCTCTCTCTCCCTCTTCCTCTGCCCCTCCCCCCGCTCGTGCTCTTTCTCTCTTGCTTACTCTCTCAGATAAATAAATAAAATCTTTAAAAAAATAAAAAAGACATATTAATAAGAGAAATACAAGCAGAAGTTTATAACGTATATCTGATGTATACATGGGATGCACTCAGAAAACTGAGTAACTCTCAGAGGTGGTGTAGAATTCAGGCTTGAAAACCATCTTTAGCTAAGGATGAAAGAAGGGTGTGGGGGAAGTCAGTTATGGGGAGAGGAGCAGGACAAGTATAGTAAACAAGAGTAAGATTTGCCGTGAAGATTTAAGTTGGTGACTTCTGCATTGTTGAGTTTCTTGTGACTTAGTCATCCTTCTCTTCCTGTTACAGAGAGGGAGACACCCTTATAAATGGAAATTTCCTAATAATATAAATTTCTCTTACAAAAGGGTAACTTCTGTTCTGTTTTCAGAGCTTCTCCTGTGTTTGCTGTTTCTTGAAATACTCCTTATGCCAAAAAGGTATCCTTGGGCTGGCATATTGTGTCACCCTTCACTAGTCAGGGTCAATATCCACATTCACTTCAGATTTGCCTCAAAGTCTCTCAGCAGCTGGGTGTGAATCACTTACCTCTCTCCCATTTCCTGTTCTTCAGGGGTCCATTCCTTCCACTCCTCCAAATGGTCCTTTTTCTTTTACTTGCCTCTGCTCTTTCTTCCTCCATCATAGTAGTTCCTGAAATCCCATTTTCCCTGAATGCTTTCCTTCAACTAACCTCATCCCACACTGATAGCTTCATTAGATGATCTCAGTGTTTAGATGTATTTGGTATAATTTTGAATTTTATACAGTAGTTTGTAATTGTTCTCAAGCCATGCCTCCTGCCGGTCACCCACTTCTACAACAACATCCCTATGGATTCTAAATTCCTGCAAAATAGGAGTAGCTACTCTGGTTCTAGAGCTGCACTGCCAAAGATAACAGCTATTAAAGTCAAACATTTTGATTTTTAAAGGTTAACATTGGGGTGCCTGGGTGGCTCAGTCAGTTAAACATCTGCCTTCGGCTCAGGTCATGATCCTGGGGTCCTGGGATAGAGCCCCGCATCAGGATCCCTGCTCAGCAGGGAGTCTGCTTCTCCCTCTGCCTGTCCTCCCTGCTCATACTCTCTCTTTCTCTCTCTCTCAAATAAATAAATAAATAATCCTTTTAAAAAATTAACATTACGTTAAAATAAGTTAACATAATCTACTTGAAAATAATTGTATATATTACCTAACTCCTAGTACAGGACTGATTCAACAAGTATCAAGCAAGTTTTACAATTATAATATTTTGGCTTTCTTTAATTCATCTTAAGTATAGCTATGTATGGTACTCTTATGTAATATAACCTCTATGGTATTGATCTCTTGTATTTTCCTTTTGGATTTTGTAAAACAGAAGTTTAAGACCATAAGTTGGAAGGAAGGTCACATTCTTCAAAGAAAAATAGATGGGGCTCTGAAAGATTTGTATCTCTGTGCTTGAACTTGAATGGCTTTAGACCTGTTTCAGCTTTAACAACAAAATTTTATTTGGGCAATATTTGCCCATTCTGGTGTAACTTATGTGACTCTAATGCTTAACAGCTGCCATTGAAGCTAGTATTCTTATTCAGTTCTATAGTGTTAGAATATCTTTTGTTGAAGATGTGAATGAAGTGTGCATGAGCATCGACTGTTGAATTCACTTTTGTGCCATTTTTGTAAATACAATAGGTTTGTACAATCTCTCAAAAACAAAAACAAAAACTAAACGTTCAATTCCTCAGTTGTATTAGCCAGATTTCAAATGCTCAATGGCCACATGCAGTTAGTTGCTAACATAATGGACACAGTACCTTTGAAAATGCTTCAAAGCATAAAGTTGAACAAAAATCAAAATGGATGCATTAATGCTTCAGCCAAGCTCGGTTTTAAAGTAACCTTTTTCCTTTCTTCTGCAAGCCTCCCCTCCTCCCTTCTTAGCTTTTTGTTTCAGGAACCCAGTACCACCCTGAAGACATGATGAACAAAGCTGGCAGCATGTCCACAATTCCTGTCAAAACTGGCTAAATCCTGTATTTCCGTATAAAACCTTCCAGCCCCTTCCTTCAGGTGGGCTTGCAGTTTTTGAAGGCCTTAGCGCGCTGCAGCCCGTGGCCGGCAAAGCAATCAAGCTATTGTTCTTTATCCCACATTCTGTCCTCACATTATATTTTGGCTCCATAGCACAGAGGTCAGTTTTCAACAACACGTTTAGAATATTTTCATCATTGCAGAAAGTTCTACTGGACAGAAATGGTCTCGTATTCCCCATAACACCTCACCGTTTACAGAAGATAGTCAACAAATGAATATCTAACAAATGATACAGAACACATAGTATTACTAATAAGATTACTAATATGAAGATCAAGAAAAGGCATATTTATAATATATCATAAAAAGCACTGAACGGTTGGAACGGGAAGAGATAAGATATTTTGAGAACTTAAAAAAAACCAAAACACCAATAATAAAAATAAAAGAGAATACCTGCCCTATTAATTTTCACAGGCGCGCGCCTGTGTGTGTGTGTGTGAGCTCGCGCACATGAGATCCTTGTGAGAATAAAACGAGAGGCTCCATGAATTATAAAGCCTTAGACAAGTGTGAGGGATTGTTAGCAGTAATTACAGCAACGTGAACAACAATTTGGCGATTATTCCTTGTTATAAGACAAAAGGAGATGGGATGGAGAGGTGAGATGGTTTGAGATGCACTGGACCGTTTCCTTCATTATTTTTTCTCACTCCGTTTTACCATAGCATTCGCAGATTCGGGCTCTCCAGGGGAGCGGAACACCCCGGAAGCACTGACAAATAAATGTTGCTGCTTTCCGAAGCATCACGATGTACCTCCCAAGCAAAGCTCTGAGCCCTGCAAGCGGCTGCGCTGGTGGACAGGAGGCCCTCTTCATGCGGTGAGCCGCATTCTCGGGTTCTGCATCCATCTCTAGAGAACCAGTTGTCCCCGGCACAGGAGCCGCGGACTCTCCAGGGATACCCAGTCGACGGAGGGCCCTCCGGCACTGACACTGGACCGTCAGTGGCTTTTTCTCCATTCCTTTTTCTTTTAAATCGAGTGCAGTGGGGGGTCACAACACAACATCTTCTGGGAGGATAGACAAAATAAGCTTGCTGAACAGAACGTAAACTTTTTCCAGGAAAATGTTGCTGTGTCATGTATAATTGGATAAAAACACAGCAAATGTCTTCATTAGTTTAACTGTAAGCAGAGAGACTCTCAGAGTTGGAAGAGGCATGAAGAGCCTCGTAGCCCCACAGATGGGGAAATTCCTGTTGAGAAATGGTCAGCTGGTCTCCGCTTAGGAACTACATGTATATTAGTGAGTGTCCTGGCAGGAAAGAGAGGGCACTCTGACCGCCTCAGCAGAAGGTGCCTATTGACTAACCCGTGGGCTGGCTTTTGGGAAATCAGAAAAGAATAGTGCAGGGCTTTGAGACTGGTGGTGTCAGGGAGCCCCATCCCTGTGGCTGAAGGGGCAGTGGAGGGCAGCCGTCCTGGAACTCTGAGAGGGTAGCTGTCTTAGGGTGCAGGGCTGCTCTAACAAAATACAATAGCCTGGGCAGCTTGAACAGCTGACACTTGTTTCTGGCAGTTCTGGAGGCTGGGAAGCCCCAGCTCGAGATGCAGGCAGACTCGGTTCCTGGTGAGAGTTGGTTCCCTGGCTTGCAGACCGCAGCCTTCCCATGTGTCCTCACATGGCGGAGAAAGAGCAAGCTCTGGTCTCTCTTCCTCTTCCTAGAAGAAAGCTAATCTCGTCTTGGGGGGTTGCCTTCATGATCTCCTCTAAACCTAATCACTTCCCAAAGGCCCTGCTTCCAAATATCATCACTTTGGGGGTTAGGGCTTTAACATATGAATTTGGGGGAGGGGGACACAAACATTCAGTCCATAACAGTAGCAATAGAGAGGGCTACCTGATAGGAGCCATCACCTTCAATGGAGGGATGAAGACAAGCCAAGGCAATATGACATAAAGAGAGCCAGGTGAGTAAGTACCCGAATCTCCCTCCCCACCAGGCCTACCATTAGCCAATCCCCAGAAGAAGCAGGAGGATAAGGTGGCTGGTGGTTGTGGTTCATATCAGTGAGCCTCTTTTGGCACAGAGCAAAGTAGATAAGGCTCTGGAGCAGCAAATAGAAAATACCTAGCCAGCCTCTCAGACCACTTTTTCCCCTGGATTGACTAAATGTGATAATGTGTATAAGGCTCTTAGCCTAGTGCCTATAATACTTTGGAAGCTCAATAAATGCTAGTATGCTGGGTATGAATTTTATAGTCCCAGCCCTTGTTACTCAGGTGTACACATACTCAGTTTTTAAAACACTGCTGAAGGGTTGCCTGGGTGGCTCAGTCAGTTAAGCATCTGCCTTCGGCTCAGGTCTTGATCCCAGGGTCCTGGGACTGAGCCCCGCGTATAGGGCTCCCTACTCAGCGGGGAATCTGCTTCTTCCTCTCCCTCAGCAGTGGTGCTCTCTCTCTCTCTCTCAAATAAATAAATAAAATATTTTTTAAAAAACTGCTTTAAAAAGGAGTTTGGATCTCAAGTCCCCAATTTCTGTGGAGTAGATTGCAGAAAATGTAATTTTGCCAAATCATTATAACTCATTTTTTAAAAATTCATTTTCTTTCGATTAAATTGCCACATTCAAGGGTTTTCTCTTCCACCTTCTTTTCCCTTTCTCCCCTTCTCTCCAGGCCTGATCTAAATTTCTGGAAGGGTATTACGAATTATCTAGGCATTGGTAGTATGTAACTCACTACCATCCTCTGTCCTCCTCTATAATATTATCACCTATTCTTTCCAGCTCTATGGTTTATGACATGTACTCTATGCTCTGAGTCTCCCAGGTTTTATCCCTGATATTCACAATCAAGCTCTGGAATTAAAAATAAAAAAACAAAAAATCTTTCAGCCTCCCTTGCCTCCTTAGCTAGATATCCTGGTACAATGAATGATAGGTACAACCACACACTGCTGTTTTCAAACTTGGTGTTAAAGTGTTTTATTCAGAGTCAAATGTCATAGAATTCTGTCTGAAGTAATTGAATTAAATAGCAGAGGTGATATTTAATCAGAGACAAGCAGCCAGCTATTATCCTATTTATTATAAAATTGATTTTTTTGGTGCTTCATATTTACTAGGGAGTGAGTAAGACTGACCATCCAATAGCCACACATCAGTGATATTTGACCTACTTTGTCAGGACAGACTTTAATTTTCATAGATGTGTAAGTTTGAGGTTTGGCTCTCCACTGAGTTTCTGTTTCCAGATAATAACCCTTTGGCGTCACTGGTATGTAAATGGAAATAAGTTTGCCGGAATCTCTGGGATTTGGTTTGGTATATGCTGCAAGGAATAAAATCAATGATAATACTTTGATTTTTTAATGTATTCTAGAAGGATATTTGCACAGCCTCAAATGCTCTGAATATTGGAATTTTGACATTTTGAAATAAGATTAATATGGTCCGTGGTTTGTGCCAATATTCAAACTGGGAAAGACTAGTGCCGATTCTAGATGTGAAGGTCATCACCTAAATCCAAAAAATGACAAAGGAATGTGGAAGTACAGCAGTCGTGAGGATTTAGCTCATCTATCTGCCCTTTGTGGTTAGTTCTGAACAGGTGAGAGACTTTATAAAGTTCAGGTTCCTTTGTCCGTGTTGACATGTGTGCATCCAAAAGAAAAATAAGAACAATGAACATTCTGTCCTCAACATACACACCTAGAGAGTCCAATAGCGATTACTACAAGATCCTTACTTGCTGAGGACTTGTTAAATTATATAAAATAGCAAGTATTTACATATATCTTCATTGCTAGGACACAGTGTATTCTCAGCATATTACTATCATTCCTCTTGAGAGGTGTTGCTTGGTGCTCATTGAGTGACAAGAGAAGAATCAATATAAATGGTAGAGCGATTATAAGCGCAAATACCTTTTTAATGCTTTCTCTGTGCCAGGCTCTGTGATAACACTTTACATATATTAACTTATTAAATTCTCCCAACAACTTTATGGTGTATTCTTATTCTATTGTTATTATTCTATACTATTCTTATTATTCCCATTTTACTGATGAAAAAACTGATATAGAATTGGGGCGCCTGGGTGGCTCAGTTGTTAAGCATCTGCCTTCGGCTCAGGT
This sequence comes from Leptonychotes weddellii, assembly GCF_054177405.1. Taxonomy (NCBI): domain Eukaryota; kingdom Metazoa; phylum Chordata; class Mammalia; order Carnivora; family Phocidae; genus Leptonychotes; species Leptonychotes weddellii. The sequence goes on along the minus strand of NC_138373.1, from coordinate 121,920,855 downwards.
CATGATCCCAGGGTCCTGGGATCGAGCCCCACATTGGGCTCCCTGCTCCGCGGGAAGCTTGCTTCTCCCTCTCCCACTCCCCCTGCTTGTGTTCCCTCTCTCGCTGTGTCTCTCTCTGTTAAATAAATAAATAAAATCTTAAAAAAAAAGAAAAAACTGATATAGAATCATTACTTGTCTAATATTAACCAATTGTCTACTATGTACCTGATACTGGCCTAAGAATTAGGAATACCTCAAGGCATCCCTGCTTTCATGGAATTTACTATTTAGTGGTAAGAGATAAAAAAACTAAAAATGTAAATTATGTGGTAAGTTGGAATGTGATAAATGCTACTGGAAAAAGTAAAGTATTGAGAAAGGAAAGGTTTCTATGTGTGTGTTTCTGTGCATGTGCATGCAATTAAAGGCTGATGGGAGAAGAAGTTCAACATCACTCATCGTTAGGGAAATGCAAATTGAAATTACAATGAGCTATCACCTTACACCTGTCAGAATGGCTAGACTCCAAACAACATGAGATAACAAGTGTTGGCAAGGATGTAGAGAAAAAGGAATCCTTGTGCACTGCACTGTTGTTGAGATGTATATTGGTGCAGTCACTGTGGAGAACAGTATGGAGGTTCTTCAAATAGAAATAGATATAACATATGATCCAGTAATTCCACTACTGAGTATTTACCCCAAGAAAACAAAAACACTAATTTGAGAAGATATATGCACTCGTATGTTTATAGCAGCATTATTTACAATAGCCCAGATATGGAAGCCGCCCAAGTGTCCATTAATAGATGAATGGGTAGGGGAGGGGGTGGGGGGATGGGTTAGCCTGGTGATGGGTATTAAGGAGGGTATGTACTGCATGGAGCACTGGGTGTTATATGCAAACAATGAATCATGGAACACTACATCAAAAACTAATGATGTGATGTATGGTGACTAACAAAATGAATCTCTACTGCAAAAAAAAATAGATGAATGGGTAAAGAAGATATGGTATGTATATACAAAGGAGTATTATTTGGCCATAAAAAAGGATGAGCTCTTGCCACTTGAAACAATATGGAGAGTCCTACAGGGTATTATGCTAAGTAAAATAAGTCAGACAGAGGAAAACGAAAATCATAGGGATTTCCCTTATATGTGGAATCTGCAAAAACAAATGAATAAACAAAAAGCAGAAACAGACTCATAAATACAGAGGACAAACTGATGGTTGCCAAAGGGGAAGGGGCTGGGGGGAATAAACAAAGTGGGTGAAGGGGAGTGGTAAGTATAGGCTTCCAGGTCTGGAATGAATAAGTCATGGTGATAAAAGGTATGCAGAGGGAATATGGCAATGGTATTATGATAGTGTAGCATGGTGACAAACAGTAGCCACACCTGTAGTGAGCAGAGCATAACAAGTACATTTGTCACATCACTACCTTGTACTCCTGAAACTAATGTAACATTGTGTGTCAACTAAACTTCAATAAAAGAAAAAGGGGAAAAATTAAAAATAAAGGATGATGAATAAGGAAAGCCTCACTGAGAATGTGACTTTGAGCAAAGATTGAGGGAGATGAAGAGAGACCCATATAGTAAACCTCTGGGAGAAGAGTGTGTCACAAATAGTGAAGTGCCAAGTACAAAAGCCCTGAGGAGGTGCCTGGACTGTTAGAGACAAAGGAGGGAGGCCCCGGTGGGTGGAATGAAGAAAGTATATCGGGGAGGAACAGAAGTTGGAGAAGTAGGAGGAATGGCCAGATCCTGTGGGCCTTGCACACATTAGTTTTTACGGAGCTGAGAAGGGTTGACTGTCTTCTAACTTCTGTTGTAAACATATCATCTGGATGGGGCAGGTGGGTGGCTCCGTTGGTTAAGTGTCTGCCTTCGGCTCAGGTCATGATCCCAGAGTCCTGGGATCGAGTCCCACATCGGGCTCCTTGCTCAGCGGGGAGCCAGTTCTCCCTCTGCCTGCTGCTCCCCCTGCTTGTGCTCCCTCTCTTGTGCTCTCTCTCTCTGTCAAATAAATAGAAATCTTTAAAAAAGTACCATCTAGATGTTATATTGAGAATAGACGATGTGGGGGCAGGCAGGAGACAGGTGCCGGTAGGCTAGGGTAGAAACCCACAGAGATGGGTTGGGAGGCTATTAGGATACTCTGGGAGATCTAGAGACCATTAACAACAACCCAGGAGAGTAATGGAGGGGAATGAACCCACGTAGTTGCACAGGAGGTGGTGAGAATCATCAGACGCTAAGTATATTCTGAAGGTGGTGTCCACAGGATTTGCTCACAGATTGGATATGAGTTAGAAAGAGAAAAGAGGAAAAAGTTGACTCTAAATTTTCTGCTCTAATCAACTGGAAAGATGAGGTTGGCATGGACTGAAATTGAGGAATTACCTAGACCTAGAGCAGGCTTGGTAAGATCAGGAGGTCAGCCTGGATATGCTAAGTTTGACATAACTATAAGACATCTGTGGAAGGCAGGGTAATGACCCCCCAAGAGGGGTCATCCAGTTCCTAATCCCTGGAACCTGTGAATAAGTTTGGTTACATGGCAAAGGGGAATTAAAGTAGTGGATAGAATTAAGTTTGCTAATTAGCTGACCTTACTATAGGGAGGGTATCCTGCACTATCCAGGTGGATGTAATATAATCATAAGTCTTTAAATGTGGGAGAGGGAGACTAAGAAGTCAGTGTCAGAGTGATGCAATGTGAGAAAGACTTGACTGGCCATTGCTGGCTTTGAACATGGAAGGGGGCCACAAGCAAAGAAAGGCCAGCAGTCTCTAAAAGCTGGAAAGTCTAAGAAAATGGATTTTCCCTAGAGCCTTTAGAAGGAATGCAGCCCTGCTGACACTTTGACTTTACCCAGTGAGACCCATTTTGGACTTCTGACCTCCACAACAGTAAGATAATAAATTCATAGTTGTTTTTTTTTTTAAGATTTTATTTATTTATTTGAGAGAGAGAGAGAGACAGAGTGCATGACTGGGGGAGGGGCAGAGGGAGAGGAAGAATCAGAGTCCCTGCTGAGCAGGGAGCCTGATGTGGGGCTCGATCCCAGGACTCCAAGATCACGACCTGAGCCAAAGGCAGACACCCAACTGATTGAGCCACCCAGGTGCCCCATTAAATTCATGTTATTTTAACACTCAGTTTGTTGCAGCAGAAATAGGAAAATCTAACATCCAAGTGGAGATACCTTGTAAGCAGCTGGATATTTATGTCTGGACTTGGGATAGAGGATGGGGATATAAATTTGGAGTTATCAACATACTGATGATATTTAAAACTGGGAGACTGGATGAGATCACCAGGAAGTGAATAAAATCAGGGAAGAGAAGAGAAAAGTCCAAGGACTGAGCCTGGAGGAACTCTGACATTGAGAGATCAGGAAGATGAGAAGGAGCCAGCCAAGGAGACCTGGAAGGAGAAGCTAGTGAGGGAGGAGGATAGCCAGGTGGGTGTGCTGCCTAGAAGCCAAGGGAAGGAAGTGTTTTGAGGAGACGGGTGATGACACGTGTCAAATGCTGACAGGTCACGTACAGTGAGGAGTGGGAATGGATCGTTGGATTGAGCAATGTAAAGGTTATTGGTGACCTTGACAAGAGCTTTTTGGGCAGAAAGGTGTGGGCTGAAACCTTTTGGAGTAGGTTTTAAGCAAAAATGGGAAGAACAGAATTGGAGACAGTGAGTATGGACACCTTTTCAAGAGTTTTGCTATAAGAATGAGCAGAGAGATAGGGTGTTAGCTAGAGACGAAAGTGGATTTCTGGGTGTGAGTTAGAGAAATAACAGCATATTTGTATGTTGATGAGAGTGAGCCAGCAGAGAGGACTGGAGAGGCCAGGAAATTGCCTCAATTTCACAGGCCTGTGTGGAACAGAGATGACCTGTCCCAGCTGAGGGCATCCCTAGACAAGCCCTCCCTCAGAACCAGAGCCCCTTAGCCAACCAGCAGCTAACCATTCACTCATGGGTTAGCCCAGCCAAGACCAGAAGAATGGCTCAGCTGAGCCCAAGTCTAATTGCTAACCCAGAGAATTGTGAGCTTAATAAGTGGTCGCTGTGTTAGGCTGATAAGTTTATGGGTGGTTGCTATGTAGAAAAAGGTAACTGGTATTGGGTCAAATTAGTTACATGTGTTTGGGGTATAAGTGACCATATAACTTCAAGATCATAACTGATTAATATGCAAGAGGTGTTAATCGTTTCATTGTAATGAGGTTATAAAAAAACTTTTGCTCTTATAGGCCTGCCCAAGTATAATAATGTATATTTTATGCAGAATTTTCAATTTCCTTTTTCTCTGGAGAAAGGAGGGGGAATGTAATCACCTTCAGGGATTTATTTATGACATGAAAATTGATATTCTTTCTCTCAATAGGTGGCAAAAAAATAAAAATAAGTAACACTATCACTGCTCTCTGAATGCCTGTCTAGACAACACCCAGGAACTGTTTTCTCTTGCTCTAAGATTCTGTCATTTGATTTTTTTACAGTTTGTCTTCATTTCCTTTGTAAAATCATGAGGGAATCATTTGCAACTCAAATTTTTTAAATTTGGAAACATCATTTTTTCATGTTAATTAGCTTGATTGTGACAATTATTTCACAATGTATATTATGTCAAAACATCAAATTATGTACCTTAAATATGAACAGTTTTATTTGTCCTTATACCACAATAAAGATGGGGGAAAAAGAAAATAAATTTTGGTTCTTCAAAGTAAATTCATCAAAGGAAGGAAGGAAGGAAGCATTATTTTCCCAAAGCTTTAATTGCCCTTAGTTCTGACCCACAAGTAATCGTACAAATTCACTTTGAGGGTATTATAACAGCCTATACCTTTGCAGATCAGGTAAAACGTATACATGGTTTCCTAGAGGTGTGAGGCAGTAATTTGCTAGCTTAAATCTAAGAAATGTGTTTGTCCAAAGGCACAGTGATGTGTTAATAATCATTCCTGTCCACAGAAGTTTTTCAGTCATTTTGTGTGCTAGATCATTATATGATGTCCTATCAGGAAGCATTTGAGAGACCAGCTTTGTTAACAGCTCTATATGACAGATGATAGAGAAATCATAGAAACCATGCTATGGGGGTGTTCTTGATTAGAATTATGAGAGCTATTTTGAACTTGACATCCACTGTAGAGTCCAGGCTATGTTAGTGGATAGCTCTTCCCCACTTTGCTCTCTAGGTATTAAGCACATTAAGCATTTCCTTATCTATATAATAGGGAGTCAATCTGTACTTCTATATAAATAATAATTTTATTGTACATATATGCTAGGAACTTTCGGAGACCTTCATATACATTACCTCCAAGGTGAAACATTGAATGGCCAAAGCAGTTGAATTCCATGTTTTAACTTACTTACTTAATTATTGAGAGAGAGCAGGGGGCGGGGAGGGGCAAGGGAGGGGGGAGAGAGAATCTTAAGTGGGTTCCACACCCAGCACAGAGCCCGATGTGGAGCTCCATCTCACGATCCTGAGCTCATGACCTGAGCTAAAATCAAGATTCTGATGCTTAACCGACTGAGCCACTCTCAGGCACCCCACTTAACTTTTTAAAATTCTTAGACCTAAAAACAGTCTTCAAAGATCTTCAAAGGTCATTTTGTCATGAACTGAAGAGCAAATGTATGAATTAAAGAAGTATTGAAAGAGAACCAAGCCCTATGACTGTGTTTCTTTCAAAGTAATCAATGGATTCATAGGAAGACCAAGTAAGAAAGTATGGCGGAGAGTAATGTGCCTATTGGACAGCCACGAAAGAAGGGACCCCAGGACCCCAGGACCCTGAGATCCCTCAATCCCAGGACCCTGAGATCATGACCTGAGCCGAAGGCAGACGCTTAACGACTGAGCCACCTAGGCGCCCCAAGTCAATGTTCATTTTTAACAATTTCTTTTATTTTTTCTCTCTCTCTCTTTTTTAATGGGGTGGAACCTTTGACTTACATTTTGCAAGCCTAGGTAAAAGGGTTTTTTTAACATTTTATTTTTAAGTAATCTCTATACCCAACGTGGGACTCAAACACACAACCCTGAAACCAGGAGTCTCACACTCCACCAACTGAGCCAGCCAGGCACTCCCTTTTTCTTTTTTTTTTTTTAACTTCTAAAAAAAATATTTATTGATGTTATTTTGTGCCAAATGCATAGTAGATACTGGATATGTGTTTAACATAACATTCAGCCCTAATGAATGCTAGTCTATTGGAGGGAGAGGATATATTTATGGAGCATTGAAACAGGGGCTGTGTGAGAAATGAGGAAAATATTATTGTTGCTCTAAAGGAGCTTAAAATCTAGTACAATTAATTTTGGAATTATGCATGTAAAGTGCTAATTGGCATATTTTTTTTTAAAGAGTTTTATTTATTTGAGAGAGAGAGAATGAGAGAGAGCACATGAGAGGGGGGAGGGTCAGAGGGAGAAGCAGACTCCCTGCCGAGCAGGGAGCCCGATGCGGGACTCGATCCTGGGACTCCAGGATCACGACCTGAGCCGAAGGCAGTCACTTAACCAACTGAGCCACCCAGGCGCCCCAACTAATTGGCATAATTTACTTTTCATACAACTGCCCTCATAGCACTGGTGTGCAGACAAAAGGCTCTAAAACTATGTTGGTGGTGGCTGGGTTTGTTGCTGGCAATCAAGCTGGCTCCATGTTACTTTAATGTGCTTATATTTTTAATATTTTATAATACTGTCTTGTTTATACACACTTGGAGTATATGCATAAAACAGAAGAGTAATAAACAGAGTGGATGCAGTTAAAAATCCCCAATTCACCGTAGGATGCTTAAAGAATGCTAAATGATGACAGTCGTCCCCATCACCAGCAGCTTATAGCATCATCACGCATCATTAGTAAATTAGTTTTAAAAAAGAGTTGGCATTGGGCCCAAGATCTGCATGGAACCATGAAAAATGGGTTCTTCCCAAGGGCAGGGGATGCCGCACGTTGTTCTTCCAGCATTACGGTTATTGTGGCTTCCTCAGTCAAATGTTTGCAGCCAGGAACCAAACCATGAACTTGTAAAGGAAGCTCACTGTGTAGGAGATAAACTGCTTCTCAGCAATAGCCCCCCAAATCCAAACAGATTTTGGATGGAAAAGCTCTCTTTGGATGATTTCTGGAAACCCCATCCTGTCTAATAATGAAACTCCATGGATTTGCTCTCTGATTGACTGACCTGTAAACATTGGCTCCCAACACCTGTCATTCTGGTCTGGGTTGTACGTGCTGTGGGTACTCCATTTGTTTATCCGCACCCATGCTGGCTGTCCCAGTAACCAGCCAACTGGAGGGGGAGATGGAGCCAGAGATAAGCATTCTGGTTTAATATTTTCTGCATAGTACCTAGCAGAGCATCACAGACAAGAAGGCACGTAATAAATGTTCTTTGATAAAGCCAAAAACTGCTGCTAGCCCAGTTTCCAGGCCCAGGATAGGTTGGACTTGTTTCTTTTTTTCCTTGACAATACTGACTGGAGGCATTTATTTAAAAAAAATTCCTTAGCATTATTAAGTAGCCTAGAGGCAAAAAGAAGATACGATTGACACAAAGGATCTGAGAATATCGTCGTGAAAAGGGTATAGGCTTTGTAATTAGATATTTATTCATCCATTCTTTCAACAAATATTTCTCAAAAAATGTACACATACTAGTGACCAAAATTGACAAAAATTCTGTCTTGGAACTTGCATTCTAGTAACTAAAATGTGTGGTGTCAGAGAGTGGTAAGTGCTATGGAGAAAAATAAAGTAGGGAAGAGGTGAGGGACAGCCATGAGTGAGGGTGGGGCTCTAATATGAGGGGGAGGGAAATCCTCACTGAGAGGTGACATTTGAACAAATATGTGGAGGAGGTGAGGAAGGGAGGAGTGTGGATATGGGGGAAGAGCACTGAAGCAAAGTAACAATTAGGACAGAGTTCCTGAAGTGGGTCTGGCAAGCAGGCCAGTGTGGCTAGAGAGGAGACTGGAGTTTAAACATTGGCCTGCTTCAGAAGTCACCTACCCTCCTTGAGCCTCAGTGTTCACCGCCCCCACCACCAAAAAAAAGTAGAGCTGAGAATGCCTGGACAGCTTGCAGGTCTGTTGGGAAGATCAGACGAGGTAGCAAATGTAGAGAACCCAGCACAGTGCCAGGTGTCCAGATAAGAGCTTTAATTAAAATATGAAGGATGTTTCCCAGTACTCATGCAGCTTCTGTTCCTTCTTCCTGGAAAATGAAGGGAATAAAAGTACCTGGCTGGTTTGTCATGAGGAGTGAAGGGTAGTAAGATGTGCTACCCCAAAATATACCTCTTTGGCATAAGAATTATTTTGAGAAACAGCAGACAAAGGAGAAGCTCTGAAAACAGATTAGAAGTTACCCATTTGTAAGGGAACTTTACATTTATAAGGAAATCTCCATTTGTAAGGGCGGCTGCCTCTCTGCCCCAGGGGGAGAAGAATGACTAAATCACAAGGAACTCAACCCATCAATGGAGAAGGCACTTAAGTCTGCATAGCAAAACTTATTCTTGTTTACCTTTCCTGCTCATCTCCCCATAACTGATTTACCCCATACCCTTCTCTCTTTTGTCTTTAGCTGAAAATAATATTTAAGCCCGAACTCTAAACTACCTCTGAGAGTTACTGAGTGTCTCCCATTCATATATGAGGTATACATGTTAATAAATTTCTGTTTGTATCTCTTTTGTTAATCTGTTATTTGTTACAGAGTTCCCAGCAGAGAACTTAGAAGAGTAGAGGGAAAATTATTTTTCCTCCCCTACAGGAGTAAATGCAATAATACATAAAATGTTTAGCTCAGAGGTAGACACATGGTAGACCCATAACTAATGGCAGTTCTCATTATTATCAGATGCTTCAATAAGGCATTCATTAGTATGGACATAGACAAAATTGGAGGAGCAACTTCATGCCACTAACCAACAGGACTAGGCAGAAAACAGGAGCTAGGTTCAGGGCCCAAGAGAACCAGGAAATGTAAGAGCCATGGATCTGAAAATCAGGGCAAAGTGATGATGAATTCCATCAAAGTTTTACCGAAGCCCAGGGCAGGCTTTGTGGGTAGTGTGATTTATTTGAAGGGGCTGGAGTGGGAGAGACAGCAAAGCAGGGGCAAAAACTAGGTGAACTTGAGGCTTCAATATAAGGCAGGAAATATACCTAATAGGCATCATAAAATTGAGTGAGTAGACTCAGCATAAACAGACTTGGCCATGAATGGGCATGACTTGAGATATCCACACATGTGGAAACCCATAACTGCTAGTTGGGAATACAGTGGGGGAACATTTGGATGACAATAAAAGTAGAGAGAAAGCAAAAATGATATAGATGTGCGAAGATACTAAAGTCAGTTCCATCAGAAGGAGGAACTAGAAGTAGTATTCCTGAATGAGACAACAAATGCTGGCCAAGCTATCTAGACAATTTCTAGATCCCAGGTTCAATTGAGAACAATGCACCAAATAACTTTTTGAAAGTCTGAGTATTTTGGTCGTTAACTTAAGGGATTATGAAGGTGACTAGATCTAGTTTCATATGTGTTAGGTGCATTTGGATAAATTAACCTCTCTTAGCCCCGATTCTCTAATAAGTAAAATAAGGATGAAATAAAGTTCACTTGAGGACAATATATGAAAAGTCTTTTGAAGATGGTTAAACATTTTCCTAGGATTTTATCTTTCACTTAATATGGAAATAAAAAAAGAGTTGCTATTTTGGATTTAATTTTGACCAGCAGGGAAGAACCTGTGAGCTGAATTGGGAACTTAAAAGAAAGGGGAGAAAGAAACAAAGATTATCTACATTAGAGCGTGGATAGAGAGAACAACACTCAAGGCATAAGCCTTAGATCAGAATGTTCCATTCCATTCCTCCAAGACTTTTCCAAAGTACAACCTGAGAAGAATTTTGTTTTTCCTTTTTCAACCAGACCACCCAGACTGCCACACATTTCACACTTCTTTGAAATGTTCCCTTTCCCTTTGTCTTTCTGTTTAACATTTTTGTGCAAACATTAATTATTTTCTCCCCCTAAATGGTGGAAAAAGTTCTGAAGTCAGAGTCAGGAGCACTCAAGGCCTGTCTTTCATTTCACACCCACGTACATAACTGCTGCCTTTTTTCTCCATCCCTCCTTTTCTTCCCTTTTCCCTTCTCTCTCTCCCTTTCTCTTCCCCATCCAGGCTTGTTCCAAACTCAAATTCCAAATATATGGATTGAAAGTGTGAGGATGGTGAGAGCTCAAGCATAGTGAGTGGGGCCAGGGTCAGGGCAGGGTGCAAGAGCCGGTGGCAGCCTTTGCAATCTCTCTGTTATTTACCTACTCCCCTCTTGAAACAAATGCTGTATGTATTCCTGCCTTCACCCCGGACAACAGTATCCTGATTGTGTTCAGGGCTGCAGTGTGCCCAGACCTAGGTAATGAATCATGATCAGGTAAAACAAATCATTACAAACCTGCTCAGCTTCCCCAGCCTCCCTTGCTGCTAGAGGTGGGGTGGTAGATATCACTCATGAACTTTCTTTCCTGGACATAACTTCCCTGAAGTTAAGCATGGTTGTAGGACTTGCTTTAGCTAATAAAATAGGAATGGAAATTTCACCTGTCACTTCCGGATGGAGGCATGTAAGAGCCGATGCACAATACACCACAGTCTCTCTCACTGCTGCCACCTTGGCCCTACCCCACTGTTCCACTTATCAATTGCTGCATAACAAATCACCCCAAAACTTAGTGACTTAAAGCAACCACTATCTCATGCTTCTGTGAATCGACTGGGATCAGCTAAGATGTTCTTCTGTTGGTCTTTTCTGGAGGTTTCTCATGTCGGTACAATCAGGTCATGGCCAGGGCTGCAGTATCCAATGGCTCACTCACATGTCTGGCGTCTTGGAAAGGATGGCTGGAAGGATGAGCTTGGCTGGGTCTCTCTCCTTTTCCAGGTCATCCCAGAGCTTGTCAGTCTCCATCTGATCTTTTCATGTGGTTTCTCTATGAGATCTTTCTAGACCTAGTGAAGAGTAGGTGAATATGCCACCCCAAAATATGCCACTTCAGCATAAGGATTATTTTGAGCTAAAGGCAATTGAGAAGAGTAGATACAAGAAAAACTCTCTTTTTTCCCATTTGTCTAAAAACAGGACATAAATTTCTAAAGGTATCCCCCCTCCCCTCTCTACCAGGAAGGACAGAAGTTAATCACCAGAGACAAGTCTAGACCCTTATCAGCCCATAGACTACACCAGAGGAATCTATATAGCAAATCTTGCTAGAGCTAGCCCTTATCTATCATTTTTCCCATATAATTTACCTTCCCCAGTCTGCTGCCCTGCAAACAAAGTCTCTTTCCTTTGTCTCGTCATTTCTCTAAAATTTTATTGTTCCTCTGCTAAGATACTATATAAGCCAAAGTTCTAATCACCTCTTTGAGTGACTCATTGCTGAATGATTGTGTGTGTGTGTGTGTTACATTCTGTTTGCTTTTCTTGTGTTAATCTAACTTTTGTCAGACAAGGTGCTTCCAACTGGGCTAAGGTTCCTAGGAGGATTTTCCTTCTCTACAATAGCTATGTAGTGGCACAGAGTTTTGAAAATCATAAACTGCCAGGTTTTTAACGACTTAGGTTCAGGATCAGCACAGCATAGCTATCACCACATTCTCTTGGTTCAAGCAATGACAAGGCCAAACCAAATGTAAGATGGTGGGAAATAAATACCACTTCTCTATGTGGGAAGTAACCAAGAATTGGTGGCCATTTTTAATCTACCACATTAGCATTTACCATTAGAAAACTTGATCCCTGGGGCACCTGGGTGGCTCAGTTGGTTAAGCATCTGCCTTCAGTCAGATCATCGTCCCAGGGTCCTGGGATCGAGTCCCGAGGTGGGCTCCTGGCTTGGTGAAAGCCTGGTTCTCCCTCTCCCCCTGCTCGTGCTCTCTCTCTCTCTCAAATAAATAAAATCTTAAAAAAAAAAAAAAGAAAGAAAACTTGATCTCCTTCACATAGAGCTGGAAGTGCTCAGATGTGGGAAGGAGCTAGGGAAGATACCTGTCCTAGTTGTAGCCTGTCAGCTCTCACCCCAAATTCCTGCTCCCAGATTCTTCTCAGTTACTTCTGGTCATTTTATTACCAAATCTCCATTTCTTTCTGGTTTATTTCTTCCCTCAATAGGACCATAGCTGCACTTACATTCTCCAAGGGAATGCTATGACAAGCGCGACAATGGGAGCAGATGGAGAGGAAATCAGACCTCAGACACCCCTATTTCTACTGTCTGCAGCCCCACAGGGAGTGTCCTACTGGTAGCCATCCTTCTCCCTCAGGCCTGCTTTCCTGCCAAGTTTTTGTGGATTGCCCTAACTCTCTAGGTTTCCTTTTCCCATTTCCTCTCTTACACAAGTTCTACTTTTTATATCTATCCAGATAAGCCTAGACGTCATTTTGCATGAGAAAAAACTCCATAGCCCCGTGAGAAGCACTTTGACTTTATCATGCTGAGCCTTATCTCAGCCTCTCCACTCCATAGGACTGGCCCTGGGCCTTGTCTCCCACACCTAAAACACCCCATCAATGTGTGAAATGGAAATAACAAGGATTTATCTTGTGCTTTTTCTTATTAATGACTTACACTTTTATCTTTTATAATTTTTATGCGTAGCCAGTTCTCTGTTCTGCCAGAGCTGACTGCTGGCTTTGGGGAGGATTAGGACTGTAGCAGTAGGAATGCAAAGAGGAGAGGAAATCGATACCCAGCTTTTGACTTCCAGAGCAGTTGGGAGACTAAATAATTGTCTTAAAAGACAGTGTTTTTCAAGAGATGAGATGATTTTCTAAATTTCTTGAGCCATCATTAACATATCAAGAACAGAGTCTGGTGGGCTAAAATGGAAGCATTATTCCAGAGAGAGAGAGAACTCAGAGTAAGACTAGTCCCTGCTACAAAGGTATAGGGGGATTGGGAAGTGAAGGTGTGGACAGCCCACTACTTGCCCTGAGGGATTATGGGAAGAAGAAGGGAGACACAGGAGGTAGAACAGGTAGTAAGGCTGGGAGAGCCTGTGTCATTCCTATCTTCTCCAAGGCTGATGTCCGGAAGGAGGGAGGTAATCAGTAAGAGGAGGGCAGACAGCATAGGGGCTTTTGTTTTTTCCTTGTTTATGGCATTATCACAATTACAATTAAGTTTTATGTTTCATGACTTTCTTTTGCACTTGTCTGTAAGCTCTGCACAAGCTGTGTTGTTATTGCTTAGCAGTGCCATGCACAGGGTCAATATCAAAAAAGAGAGGGAGATGTGCAAAGAGACATCTGAGGTAGAGCTCCTGACTCCTTAGGGTCTGAATGGCATGTTAGGAATCTAGAAGTTCTCAAATACCCTTTGGGGCTGCTGAAAATAGACGAGATTCAGGCTGAGAAACTGGCCACAAGTTATCACCATGTGAAATAAGGCCAAGAAGCTCTGTTGCTGGAAACTCAAGGTGGGATGGCGAACATCTGGGATTAGTAGCTGGACTTCCAGTGGATGCACAGCAACCAGCAAGTTGGGGGGAGCTAGGGCCGAGTCCCCAGGGTGACCCTAACCAAACTCAGAACAGACCGAGATGAGTTCCTCAGTTGTGGACTTTAGCAGCTACCACCTGCAGGATACTCTGAAGGAGAGCAGACCCAGCCCACCTTAGTGGGCACCAGCTGTTACCTACCTGAGGACAGGACCAGGTGGACTGCTGTAGAGACAGCAGAAGGACAGGCACCAGGCCAGCCTTGGCCCCATCTCCCTAGTGCCAGCGAGATGCAATCTTCCTCTTCACCCGGATGCCTCCTTGAGGAAGGGAAGGGAAAGGAGAAATCCAGCTCCCACGGGAAGTTTAATTTTCAATCAATAGAATGTTTTGTCAACACAGAATATTTTAAAGCAAGTGCACCATTCATTAGAGAAGTTCACGTGTCCTCCCCACCCCGCCCCCAAACTGGCTGCTACCCAGTGGGATGGGACTCACGAGGATTAGGTCTATTACAGAAAATACAAAGTATGCGGTCTTTGTACATTTCAATTTTAGTTTGTGTCCGTTTGCAACTTCATTCTTTGTACATTCCTTAACAATGAGCAATGAATTCTGCAGTGCCCCAGGATACAGGAATAGCTGCATTAATTTTTAAAGCAAAAGTATTTCTTCCCATTTCATCAGAAACCATTATCCCTTCTAAACTCCCCCTTTCTCTCATGCTTTATTTAGAAAGATCCAGAACTGAGAAAACAGGACACTCAGATGACTAAGCAAATTTCTAGCACCTACCCTCTAAAGAACTTGACTCCTGACTCCGTTCCAGGCACCTTTCCGTGTGGTTTGCTGCTTGTCTGAAGGAGGCTGTCTGAAGCCATCACCGAGCACGCCCAGGTGTGTCGGGAGCTGCGTCCCAGCTGCCCCAATTCTGTAATCTTTTCTCGGTTCCCATCTGTCTCAGCCTCAGGGAACTGTCCTGCTGAATCACACACACAAAATTAAGTTCCTCTTCTTAGTTCAACAGAAATAAAGTTGGAATTGTTCAAGAGATGTTTTCAGCAAGGAATTAAGAACTAATAACATCAAAGTATAAAAACCAAGGGTTTTTTGGCGTACAGATTTATTACAGTAAATGAAAAAAAACCCAAAAAACTGCCTCTGCAGGGAGAGCCTCAGACGCATAGCTTTTCCGGCCTTCAACCACAGCTTCGTTTTCCTCTTCTTCATCCTACCCCCCGACTCTTGTCCCAGATTCAGAAACACCTCCTGCGATTCTCTTCTTTCTTGGAGCATTGTTTTTCAATTTGGCAAAGTCTGGAGATACTTTCGGTTGTCACAACTTAAGGAAGGTGGTGCTTGTGCAATCTAGCAGGTGAGGCCAGGGTTGCTGTTAAACAGCATACAGCACAGGAGAGCCCCCCCACCCCCAACAAAGAACCACCCTGCCGAGAGCGGCAACGATGCTGAGGCTGAGAAACCCCGCTCTAAGGAGAGGCATGCAGAACCACCCCACTTCGAGAATCCCATCCAATGTGACCAGTAACTGCTCTGGGCAAAGGACAGTTCTCTCTGGGGAAGAGAAACAATCACAATTCTATATTAATTCATTAATGCATCTATTTGTGTATCAAATATTTTTTGGTATCGACCGAAATCGGCACTGTTAAGCACTAACAAGATGGACGGCTTCTGCTCTTGCAGAGCTATGGACAAGTGCAAAAGAAAGTCAGTAAACATAAAATTATACAGATGTCATTGTGCTAATGCCACAAACAAAATATATGGGCTGATATAAGAACAGATTGTGAAAGGGAAACTGGTCCCTCTAGAATCAGTAGACCTTAAAATTTTCTAAATATTAAAAATTTAGTGAAAATAATTCTTAATGTTTTATTCCCTTGAAACTTCATCATGACTATTTTCAATGACATAGTCTTTTTGGTCTTATTAGTTTTCTAAAGGAGTATTGTGACTCTCCTTGTTTTCAAAATGTCCATATGATTCTCTTTTCTGATACAATGGCCTATTGAAGTCTGTTTGCTGCTGAGCACCAGCCCTACCTTTCCTGTGGATACCAAAGTGATTCCAGAAAAGGATGGAGTTGGAGGGAAATCTTGGATTGCTTCAAGAGTTAAGACCAGAGGGACAGTCTCCAGTTTCTAGCTCGTGGTCAATTTCCTTCCCTTCATATAGATATTCAGTAAGCAACAAGACCCATATTTCAAAACTTGAGTCTTTGATCTTGTCCCAGGAGTGTTGACTGGGGAAAGAAATATTTAAGCTGAGACCTGAGGATGAATTAGGTGAAGTTGGAGGAAGTGGAGGCAAGCATTCCAAGAATGTGGAAGTCTATTTGGTATGTGTTGGCATGTCAAAATAATTCTTAGACACAGAAAAAGTATTCATTATGGTCCCTTGCTTCCTTGTTCTTAAGAGCAAAATCCATTTCTTTGGAGAGAAGATCTTGATCTTGGACTTGTAGCCCTACCTAGGGGGAAGGGAATGGTGCAAAATTTGTTTTACTGTGACTCCCAGCCAGCTATCATGCAAATTTATGATGACAATGCATGCAAATTTGGCAAATGCATGCAAAAACAAAGCAGTGGGCATTCTATATTGCAAATTCATGAGGTTATGCAGCAACGTTTCTGTAGATCTGACTGAGTGCCCTGCCAGGGCTGACTTTTCTTTCCCTTTTGAAGTCAAAGATTCTGTGGAGAATCTGATGAAGGCTATTGATTTCTCCCCTGGAAAAGGCACCAATGCACATATACAAAAATGTCTGCATACAGTTCATGGGGTTTCCAATTCTGAAGCTCATGGATCTCAAATTAACACAGCTGCTTTCAGGCTGTAACAATGAATAAGGAAGAACATGCTGGTGGTGGGAGGTATTGTGTCCTGTTTTACACGTAATGAGTTTGAGATGCACGTGGCAGGATATTCAGGTGGAAAGCAGTTTAAAATGCTTCCTGGTTTTGTATGATTTTATAGGCATGTTGAAATTAAGAGGAAGTGGGTGGGTATGTATCAGTACAGTGGGCCCCATCCCTAGAGTCCATGTTCTCCTGTGTCCATATTTAGAAATATTTTTTTTTCTTAGAAAAATGTTCATTGTAGAAAATTTTCCTGGGTTTCTGCCTATTTAAATTGTCACCCACCTTTATATTTTTTAAGTCCTTTCCATAATCACTCCCTACTGCAGAGCCTAATTAAAGAGAAGGCAGCCATGTGGATATGTGGGGAGTCAGTCGATGAAGAGGGGCTGAAATGTATCGTGGTTGAAAGAAATATTTGACAAACTGAGCCAACCTTCTGCTCCCATTCCCTTATCCTGTTCAAAATTCTTGCTAAACTGCTCTTGGAGGAAACGGAACCTGTGAGCTACATTGCTTTTCACTGTTGTGGGTATAAAGGTTGGGGGTTGTAGTTGGCTGAAAATACCGACCGAAAAGATATCCACATCCTAGTCCCTGGAACCTATGAAGGTTACCTTCTATGGCCAAAAAAAGGATCTTTGCAAATGTGATTAAATGAAAGGTTTTGAGATGGGGAGTTATCCTGGGTTATCTGGGTGGGCCATAAAGGCCATCACCTGTCCCCTTATGGGGGGAGGCAGAGGGAGATTTGACAGAGAGAAAAGGGGGAGGCCATGTGATCACGGAGGCCGAGGCTGCAGTGATGGGACCACAAGTCAAGGAAGACCCCAGTGACCAGAGCTCACAGAGGCAAGGAACTGCTTCTCCCCTAGAGCCTGCAGAGGGAGCACAGCCCTGGTGAAGCCTGTGATATTTGTTTCAGAATTCTGGCCCCCAGAACTGGGAGAGCGTAAATTTCTGTTGTTTTAAATAAGCAAGTTTGTGGTAATTCATTACAGCAACCGTAGAAAACTAACTAAGGGCTAATCTGGACAAAAGAAGAGAGGACGAACTGTCTGGATCAGAGCCTATTTGTCTCAGATTTTTGAGGAAGATTTCTGACTTCCTTCTCCTTTTCAACCCCAAATATTTCTTTCTGAATCCAAGTAAACCTTCCTCTCTCACCTTGACACTTGTATTTTAAAGCTCCACTGTTCTATACAGACTGATTTTGATTTTCTAGTATAAAATCCCATTATGTTTGTTTTGCCTCCTTCCCCCTCAGCTTATATTCCCTGCCTCCAAATAATCATTTATTGTTTTGGAAGTCTCTCTGTCTCCTTCTTCTCCCCTCCCAACTCCCCTCGTATTGGGCTTGATCTTAAAATAAAAGTTACTTACAATAAACAGCCTCTTGTTCTTTTCTTGTTATTTCCTCCACTCAGCAGTGTAGAGCTGTCGAGCTGCTTGCCCCCAAGTGTTTGAAGCCACCCACACACTTTGAAGCACAGTCCCCAACCGCTGACGACTCAACACTGTCAAATGACAGTCACAACGCCTTCATCATTACTATGTCAAACGCACAATGGAAATGGGACTGTAGGATGTAAGGAGAAAAGGAAAATGTATTTCATGATGGAAATATTTTAAATCTGAGGAACAGGAGATAAATTGGGCCAGGTGATTATTTTAAAAGAACCAGTGGTTGAGAGTGAGAACTAAAGCCAAATCCCTATCAGAGAATTTGAAAAACCCAAACAAGCCATAGTGCTTCAGTGAGAAATGGTATAAAGAAGACTCTAGGAAGACGCCAAGAAATGGGGCACCAGCATCACAGGTGAACATCCTAACGCCGGGCTCAGCAAACTATGACCCATAGGCCAAACCTGGCCCACCACCTGCTCTTGTGAATAAAGTTTTATTGGAACACCGTCATGTCCATTAATTTATATATTGTCTGTGGCTACTTTTGCACAGTGAGAGCAGAGTGGAGTAGTTTTGACAGAGACTATGTGACACGTAAGCCTAAAATATTTAGTATTTTGCCCTTTATGTTAAAAAAAAATGCTAACCCCTGTTATGATGAAACTGTAGCAGTAGGACTGGGTATAGAAAGTAAACTCTAGCAATGAGAAATACCAAAGTGTATAAGTTTCTTAGGGCTGCCATAACAAATTATTATAATCTGTGTGGCTTCAACAATAGAACTTTATTCTCTCGGAGTTCAGGAGGCCACACATCCAAAGCCAAGGTGTCTGGAAGACTGATTGCTCTGGAAGTTCTAAAGGAGAATCGATTTCCATGGTGGTGGCCAGTGTCCTTGCCATTCCTTTGCTTGTAGACTCATAGTTTCAATTTCTGCCTCTGTCTTCACATTGTCTTCCATCTTCTGCATTTCTCTTACAGGGACACACCATTGAATTTGGGGCCCCTTCTAAATCCACAATGATCCAATCTTGAGGTTTATAACTTCATTAATTACATCCACAGAGACCATTTTTCCAGATAAAGACACATTCACAGGTACTGGGGGTTAGGTTTGGACATAACTTTTGGGGGGACACAATTCAACTTACTGCACCACCACCCATAAAAAAACGTTAGCCACCTTGGAGAAAAAGGAAGCGGCTTGGGGGTGTCACCCACCCACTCTTGAACGTGGCCTCGGGAGACAGCGATTACCTACATATTTAATTTTGACATAGCTTTTTACATTTTATGAAATATATTAATTCCACAGACAACTCTGACTCCATCCGATAATCTACATGTAGAAAATATGGAGGGATTCATGGCCTATGGCCTAAAAGCTGCAAAGTGAACAAAAGGTGACAAGGAGGAGTAGTAGGAAGGGAAGCTCAGGACCACGAAAATGGGTTCCTGCAACCTCCGTGGTTGACTCTGACAAGAAAAGCAGCATCTTGTGAAGCTGTTAGATAGCAACGTGGAGTGAATTCAATGAGGTCCTTTCAAGTCTGCAAAAGTCTCTTTTGTCTGACAGCTTTATTTTTTCATCATGACTTGAGAACAAGGAGGTGTTGCTGCACTCTGGTGCGTCTCATCTGGTCCTTTGTTTCATTCTCTCCACCAGATTCCAGGTTAACATTTAGACAGAACTGGGGAGAGGGGGGTGCAGCTCATATTTCTGCTAGAATTCTTTCCCTTTTTCTCTCAATATGTACCATTCTGACTGGAATTTACAAGCCGGGGTGGGGGGAGGGGTGAGCCACAGTCAAGTTAGCACACTTTGGGGGAAGAGTCGAGTAGAAGTGACAATTTTCTTAGAGGAAGTGTCCCTGATTGACACTAAAACCAAGCTAGAGAGAGTGAGTTAGGAAATGAGGAGACTCTTCTCCCAAGAATGGGCAGTGAGGTTACCTTGAGGGTATGTCAATGGAGCCCCAGGGCATGAGAGATGAGACAGTCACAATCGGTGTCAAACTACGAATTCCCTGTGTTGATGTCTTTCTGCTTGGTATACCTAGAATAGGTTTGGTTTTCCTGTGTGAACCTCACTATTGCCTCTAGGAGCTGGGACAAATCAAAGCTCCATGACCTCTTTGTAATTTTAAGTTATTTTCTAAGGATTCACACCCATGTCACACTGGTTTCTTTATTCATTCCTCATTCATGACAAGGTTTCCTGCATTCATTAAATATAACTTGCATTTCCCCAGTGCCTAAGCCTAGTTAAAAACAGACCCATAGGGGCACCTGGGTGGCTCAGATGGTTAAGCATCTGCCTTCAGCTCAGGTCATGATCCCAGGGTCCTGGGATCGAGCCCTGCATTGGGCACCCTGCTTGGCGGGGAGCCTGCCTCTCCCTCTCCCTCTACTGTTTCCCCTGCTTGTGCTCTCCCACTCTCTCTGTCAAATAAATAAATAAAATCTTAAAAAAAAAAAAAAAAGAGGCCCATAGGGGCACCTGGGTGGCTCAGTCGGTTAAGCATCTGACTCCTGATTTTGGCTTAGGTCATGATCTCAGGGTTGTGAGACCGAGCCCTGGTGGGGCTCCTCACTGGGTGTGGAGCCTGCTTAAGGTTCTCTCTCTCCATTTCCCTCTGCTCCTCCCCCTCCCCCACAAAAAGGAGGTCCATAAAAGAGTAAGTCATGGGAATAAAAGGCACAGCATGAAGGATACAGTCAATGATATTATAATAGGGATGTAATGGGACAGATGGTACCTACACTTGTGATGGACATAGCATAACATATAAACTTGTCAAATCACTAAGTTGTACACCTTATGCTAATGTAACATTCTGTCAACTACACTCAATTTTTTAAAAGGGTCCATAAAAGCAATTTTTTTAAAAAGAAAAAACGCTTCTTTCTTGAATGTACCTTAGGGGAGGTAAAATTTTTCCTCTACCTTTTTTTTTTTAAGATTTATTTATTTATTTGATAGAGAGAGAGAGAGAGATAGCAGGAGCAAGCTGGGAGGGGGGGCAGAGGAAGAGGGAGAGGGAGAATCAAGCAGACTCCACGCTAAGCCAGAGCCCAATGCTGGGCTTGACGTGGAGCTCAATCTCATGACCCCATGATCACAACCCTAGCCAAAATGAAGAGTTGGATGCCTAACCAACTACGTCACCCAGGCACCCCTGATTAACTTCCTTTTTCTTTACATAAAAATCAATTTATTTCCTTAGGATACATCTCTAGAAGTGGAGTTACTAGGTCAGAGGGAAACTTTTTTTAAAATTTAAATTCAATTAATTAACATAATATTGGTTTCAGAGGTAGAGGTCATTGATTCATCAGTCTTATATAATACCCACTGCTTATATAATACCCATCTGTCTTATATAATACCCAGTGCTCATTATATCATGTGCCTTCCAGTTACCGCATCCCCCACCCTCTCCCCTTCAGCAACCCTCAGTTTGTTTCCTATGATTAAGAGTCTCTTATGGTTTGTCTTCCTCTCTGATTTCATCTTATTTTTTCCTCTCTTCCTCTATGATCCTATGTTTTGTTTCTTATGTTCCAAATATGAGTGAGATCACATAATTGTCTTTCTCTGATTGACTTATTACACTTAGCATAATACCCTCTAGTTCCATCCATGTCATTGCAAATGACAAGATTTCATTTTTTTTGATGGTTGAGTAGTATTCCATTGTGTGTGTGTGTGTGTGTATGTATGTATGTATGTATATATATCTATATATATCTATCTATCTCACATCTTCTTTATCCATTCATCTGTCAATGGACATCTGGGCTCTTTCCTCTACCCTTTTAAGGTTTCTGGCGGGGACTGACATAACATAGATTTAACAAGAGGGGCACCTGGGTGACTCAATTGGTTAAGCGTCTGCCCTATGCTCAGTTCATGATCTCAGGGTCCTGGGATCCAGCCCTGCTCAGTGGGGAGCCTGCTTCTCCCTCTCCCTCTGCCCCTCCCCATACCCATGCTTGCACTCTCTCTCTCTCTCAAATAAATAAAATCTTTAAAAAGAGAGAGAGAGAGATTTAACAGGAGAAAAGCATACAAATTTTATTTACATGTACATGAAAGTCCTCATGGAAAAAATGTATACCCAAAGAAGTGAGGAGGCCTAAGTGCTTACATACTAGATTGAACAAAGAGTAGCAAATGTGGAAAAGTAACTAAAATATATGGAGACTAAAGGAAGCTAAGTTATTTTAACAGCCTAGACACCCTTCTCTGGTGATTAAGAATGTTTCTTCCTCCTGGCACAAGGAGGGCATCTTTCTTGTGGGAATTAAATCTCAAGCTTTCAAGGGGGAAAAAAAAAGGTCAGAGTGCCCTTCTTGTACCTGCTATTTTCAAGTGCCTTTAATTCAAAATAATTGATATGCCAAAGCAGCATATTTTGGGGTGGCATGTCCTGAACTTTTTCAGTACCCCCTGTTCTGCTGCAACTGTGGTCCCTTTCAAATTTCTTTCGTACAATTCCAGCATACTGTGATTCCAGAGTAATACACAGGCTTGGGAGTCAGTGATCTGAGTTTGTATTTCAATTCCATCACTTACAAGTTAAGTAGTTGGCTTTTCTTTTTTTAAAAAATTAATTAATTAATTTTAATTTTTTATTGTTATGTTTTTCTAAGCTTCCTTTTCTTCACTGATACAGGGGGAAGGCATAAAAACATACCTACTGCATAGAGGAGTTCTAGGAAGCCTGAGACTGCCGTCATCAGAAAGGCCTGACTGCAATGTTGGCTCTTGCCTGGTGTCTGGGAACTTGTCTGGTATTTGGGAGGGTTCCCACTGTTCCCTAAATGAGAAGCATAGTTCATTGAGCCTAAACTGTTCATAAAATAATGCGGTTTATGCTGAACCTCTGCTTTTCTTTTGGGAGTCTGAAATTCCGGTACATGCCAGGCAGAGAGTGCCTACATGACCAGCCCCCGATAAAGACCCTGAGACCCAGTCTCTAATGAGCTTCCCTCACACTTCACATGCATCCTCACAATTCAGTGCTGGGGGGATTAAGCACATCCTATGTGACTTAGGACTTTTGGAAGCTTGCACCTGGTTTTCTCCACATTTACCCCATGTGTCTTTTCTCTTTACTGATTTTGCTTTGTATCCTTTTACTGTAATAAATCTAAGCCTTGAGTAAGATTGTATGCTGAGTCCTATTTTCCTCCTAGTCACTGAAACAGGGTGTGTGTTGGGGGCCGGGGATGTGGATTTGAAGACTTCTGTCTTTGTTCAGGCTGCTATAAGAAAATACCACAGAGTGGGTGGCTTATAAACAACAGGAATTTATTTCACACAGTGCAGGAGGCTTGGATATCCAAGATCAGTTTTGCTCAGGTAGAGGTGCTCTTCTGGGTTCAGAGCTGGTGCCTTCTTTCTGTGTGCTCACATGGGGGAATGGGTTAGGGATCTCTTCGGGTCTCTTTTATAAGGCACTATCCATAGGCCCTAACTAACCAATGGGCTACTTAAAACCAGGCACAGTTACCGAAAAAGGGAAAATTCCATACCTACCTCAAAATATCCATAAGCTCTTTTATAAGGCCCTAATCTCATTCCTGAAGGTTCCTTCATGACTTAAGCACCTCTCAAAGGCCCCACCTGCTAATACTATGACCTTCAGGGGTTAGGACTTCATTTTATAAAACCCCTCTCTTCTCTGCTCTCCCCTTCTCTTTCTGTTCTTTATCAGCAAGGTCCAGGACCCACCTCAGGGGAGGGTCAGGAAGCCAAACCAATCAAGTCAGAATTCTCTGTGGCACATGCAGGAAAAGGAAATGACAGGGATCCTCCAAACATTATTTTGTTCTGACACACATCCGAATTTGTGTTGTCCATTTCAAAGTAGTCGACTTGAGAGTCTGTCTCCTTTATTACCAATGCCCCAAACGCTGTGGGATATTCACCTTTGGAACTGGCTTACAAACCACTGAAATGGAAATCTACTGCATCCCTGTGTGGTCACAGTGCCCAGAATACAGCTCCCTCCTGGCACCCCCATGGAGGTCAGGATTTACCACTTTAATTGTCACAGGCTCCATTGCTCTGAACTGGGAGAGAACTGAGTGGCTCAGGGCCAGTCTGTAGGCCTACTGGTAACCCTGGCTGTAGACATAAGTTGGTACAGGAGAAGGATAAAGGAGGAAGGAAGAAAAGAAAAAATAGAGAAGAGCAAAACAATGGGGGTCAGAAGGTGAAGGCAAAATAGAAGAGAGGAAGGAATAAAAAAAGTAAACCCTTCTTGAAAGCAGAGGAACAGTTTATGACTCAGATTCTCCACCCTCTGAATGCAGTTAAGTCTGTTACTTTGGTTTACAGTAGGTTCCCAGCCACCTGGTGAAAGGGGCTGGGGTGGGTGGGAGGAGGAGGTGGGAGGGTGTGAAGAGGGACTGCCCAGAGACACTGGTTTGGAGTTTTATTATCCACTAAGAAGTTGCTCTGCTGATGATTAAACTTTGCTCTCAGAAAGTGGGGCTGTGAAGCAAGCTACTCACTCTATCAATAGAGAAATCAACGAGTCCTTTCTTTTAAAAGTTCTGAAGCCATTATCTATGGTGTGACAGTTGACTACAATAGAATTAATTGTCATATCACAAATGGTGGGTTAAGGAATGAATGAGTGAACCAAGTGGGTGGACAGGCCTATTATAACTGAGAATACAGTTTGGTTAATAGAAGGAAAGGCTGAAGAACCAAAAAAAAAAAAAAAAAAAGGAAAAGAGTACTTAAAAAAATAGGGAGAAAAATTGATGTTAAGAACTTAAAAATATAGGTTGTAAACAATGTGCATAATGATATAAAAAGGGGCGAAAAACCATGCTTTTTTTTCTCACCCCCACTTCTAAATTTCACTGATGGAGGGGCAACTGGGTGGCACAGTCAGTTTCAGCTCTTGGCTTTGACTTGGGTTGTGATCTCAGAGTTGTACAATTGAGCCCTGAATTGGGCTCCAAGATCGGGGGCAGTCTGCTTGAGCTTTTTCTCCCTCACTCTCCCTCTGCCTCATCCCTCCCTCCTTCCCTCCCTCTCACTCTCTCTCTCTCTCTCTCAAAAAAAATCTAATAAATTACACTGATGGAATAGACAAAAATCATGCCTACATGTGGCTGCAGTGTGTGTGTGTGTGTGTGTGTGTGTGTATAAAAACGATTTAAGTTACTGAGTTAAATACCTAGTGCTGTTTCATGCTGTACCTTTGCCTCCAGAATGTAAAATAAGTTAGGTGACTAATGATGGACCCAGATGTTTCTACCGAATAACTTTTACCTGTAGCTCTAATACAAGTTTTGAAAACAAAAACATATTGTGCACCTGTATAAAATCTTGTTGGAGTATTTTTTTCATCTTTTCTTTCCAATACTAACACCCAGAAATAAGCTGCCTAAGGAATTAATCTGAATGTTTTGGCATCTTGTACATTGACTTTTTTTTAGAGATAGTCTTTGCTATTGAATCAGAGATATTGAAGTCCCTGATAAAAATCAAGAGATTACTTATTATTTATTAATAGATGTGTCCTATTATTATTATACTCAACACTTTAATATAAGAAATTTGTTTTTATAGAATAGTTTGAAACCAGGATTACTTGGCAAAAATAGATTTTACAAAAAAGTGGAAGTGGTAATCTACTCTATTGATAATTGAAAAAAAAATTTGTTCTTGGGTGGGATATAACATACGCTAGTGTTTTTTAATTAATTTTTTTTAAAAGATTTTATTTAATTATTTGACAGAGAGAGAGTACAAGCAGGGGGAGTAGGAGAAGCAGGCTTCCCGCTGAGCAGGGAGCCCGACATGCGGCTCCATCCCAGGACCCTGAGATCACAACCTGAGCTGAAGGCAGATGTCTAACTGACTGAGCCACCCAGGCTCTCCTATGCTAGTGTTTTTTTAATTAATCAGTTGGATATCTTAAGAGAAATACAAAAGATTGCAAAAAGTTCATGCATACATTGAAATCTTTGTCATTGGCTTTCATTTCATAAAATGAAAATTTCTAATAAACTGTGAAAAATAAAATTTTAATACATTTATCATCTTGGTACCCTTATATAGATGGTTCCCTACTTATGATGGTTCAACCTCGTGATTTTTCAACTTTACAGTGGTGCAAAAGCAATATGCATTGAGTAGAAACCATACTTTGAATTTTGATCTTTGCCCAAGCTAGCAGTATTCTTGATTCTATCTCATGCCGCTGGGCAGAGGCAGCGAACCAGAGCCCCCAGTCAGCACGTGGTCACCAGGGTCAACAACTCACAACCATTCTGTCCGTATACAACCATTCTCTATTTTTCACTTTCAGTACAGTATTCAATAAATTACATGAGATACTCCACACTTTATTATTAAAATGGCTTTGTGTGAGATGATTTTTTTAAGATTTTATTTATTTATTGGCCAGAAAGAGAGAGAGAGCACAAGCAGGGGGAGAAGCAGGCAGAGGGAGAAGCAGGCTCGCCACTGAGCAAGGAACCCGATGCGGGACTCGATCCCAGGACCCTGGGATCATGACCTGGGCCAAAGGAAGATGCTTAAGCAACTGAGCCACCCAGATGATTTTGCCCAACTGCAGGCTAATGTAAGTGTTCTGAGCACATTTAAGGTAGGCTAGGCTAACCTATGATGTTCAATAGGGTAAGTGTATTAAATGCATTTTTGACTTACAATATTTTCAACTTATGATGGGTTTATTGGGACATCGAGGAAGATCTGTACTTAGTTTTGTTATGTTTATCTAAAGTAGATCACAATCCTGACTGCATATTAGAATTATATGGGGAGTTTTTATTTGTTTGTTTGTTTGCTTGCTTTTTAAATCCTGATGCCCAGGCAGCAGCCCAGACCCATAAATCAAAATCTCCCAAGGATGGAGCATGATGGTTTTTAAAGTATCCCTGGTGATTCCAATGTTCCAGCAAATTTGTGATCCACTCACTTAAGTAGTCCCTGATCAACCTCATTTTCATCATCACCCCTGTTAAAATCATTCCCTCCTCAGCACTAAAATGAGAGCACATAGCAAATTGTATCATTGCCAGTGAGGTCCTTATTTCTCTGTTCTTTAATCTTCAGTACCTGACACGTGCTCAACAAAGCAAGAAAGAACACACAAATTCCCAACCAGCGCCATGAAATGAGGCTGCCACCATTTTAAAGATAGCAGATTCTTCCAGAGCATAGAGAGGGATGATGTGACTCATTTAGTTACACTGCACAGCTCTGAGTCACCTGGCACTTGGCCAGTCAAAAGTTTCAGAACCTGATGTTTCAGATTCTTATCCAATAGATATTTTTATCCTGGGAGCCCGACTGAGGATGCAGCTGACTGAATCAGCCCAGGGCTTCTCTTCGGGAAGCAGTGGGAAGCCACTGCTGCTCCCCGCTTATGTAACCATATGTCGCACAAGGCTGACCCACGGAATGTGATCCAAACATTATTTTTGTCTCCCTCCATCACTTTAAACTAAATTCAGTGGAGATCAATTTCTCTTGTCCATGAATAAAGTCTTTCTTGCATCACTCTTGGTATTAGTCACTTTTAGTTGTAAACCAGTCTCATTTTAGAACATTAATACATTCAGTTGCACATACTAATCAAAAATCCAAACTTGAAGTCAGGGTTAAACCATCACCCCTTCTCCAGCCCTGGTCTGCTTCACAAGATTGCGGTGGGGCGTAGTCTGTGGTCCTTCTGTTTTCGCCTTTCTCCCAGTTCACCTGTGCCACCTGTGATTTCTGTCCAGCTGGGTCAAAGTAGGGCCTTCACTTGGATGAACCTGGCAATGATTAAAGATGGAACCCCTGGGGTGCCCGGGTGGCTCAGTTGGTTAAGCGACTGCCTTCGGCTCAGGTCATGATTCTGGAGTCCCGGGATCGAGTCCCACAACAGGCTCCCTGCTCAGCAGGGAGTCTGCTTCTCCCTCTGACCCTCCTCCCTCTCATGCTCTCTGTCTCTCATTCTCTCTCTCGTAAATAAATAAAATCTTAAAAAAAAAAATTAAAGATGGAACCCCTGGATGGGGTTGGCAGGTGGTCACAGTTGATTCTTTTCACCTGTGGGAATTTTTTGGGTCCTTCAGAGGTTTCTTGTTGCTCTTGCAGCTCCCACAACCTGGGATGATTGATCTCCATTCTTGGTGGCCACCTCTGGCACTTTCTTCACTCTGAGGAACACCTGAAAAGAGGAGGCTCTTTTAGTTGAGGTCTCTGTGCCCCTCCAGACAGCCCTATTGGACCAAGAAGACTTCCACATTGTTCTTCCTCCTGACCCACAGTGGTCCATTCTGCCCTCATGTAGTCCTTACCTGCCCACAATCTGGGGTCAGGCCATCTCTATGCAGCAGCACCCTCCCGGCTCCATCATTGAGGCAGCTGCCTTTAGAGCTCCTTGGTGAGAGTCAGATGCCATTCACAGGCCACGTGGCCTTCCTCAGGCCTGAGTGAGGGACCAGTTCTCTTTGTCTCTCGATCACAGGGAGTACTTCAAAGCTGTCCAAGTAGTTGCCTTGGAGCCTCCGTCTTCAAGACCCACCCCCAATGTCTAGGAGGTACACTTCACTATCTTAGGTCAATCTTTCTAGAAGCAGAGCCTGAAATGAGGATTATTGTTCAAGTGATTTATTGAAAAAATGTTCTCATTAGAAGAGGTGTGGCAAAAACAGGATAAAGCTTGGGGAAGGGGGAAGGTAAGCAGGAATGTAACCCTAGCTGGAGACTAGTTTCGATCTGATCCCAGAGGGAAAACCCTACAGCTCAAAGTACATCACAAAGATAGTCCCACCTTGAGGCAAGGAGTTCAGTTCATATCCTCCTGATAGTTGGGCCAAGGTTTGCTGAGGTGCTCAGGGCAGGAGTGTGCAGGTGGCAGGTACTGTCTGGCTGAGGGCAATTCTCCAGAGAAGGAGGCAGCTATGGGGTGGGGGGAGGGGGGGCCAGTTGGTCAAAGGGATTTGGAAGGGCATTAACAATGTCCACTACACTCATCCTATTCCCTCTGTCTAAAGATACGTTCCTCCTTAATCTTATCTTGATCTCCTGGAGTAGTTCAAGGATTATGGAACAGATTCTTGGAGACATTTCCTTTTAAATGTACTAATCGGGAAAGGGAGTGTCTGTCTCATGCACTTTGATATCTGAGTCTGTCATCTTGCTTCTCAGTTGAAAGAGGGGCAGGAAGAGTTCCATTCTAACATTCCCTTACTCTGAGGAGTGCTCAGCTGTATTATACCAGTGACCACAGAGCTTAACACCTTCATTCTACAGGACAGAGCCCAGAATGGTGAGTGAATTCAAAACCATGTTTAGCGGCTTCCCTGGTAGCTATGATGGATTTGTGTTCCACATATTCTTTCTCTCCACGGACCCCACTTGAGATATGGCTGGTGAGAAAAGGGAGCCTTCTCTGTCCTTGAAATCAAATACAGTCAACTAGAACAAACCCATGACTTTCTCACCAAAAAAGCAAGCACGTTAAGTAAACTGGACTAACAAGCCACAGAGAACATCCATGACTAAGCTGGGGCTAGAACAGTTTTTTGGAAATCTTACTGAGGCATTCAGGAGCTGTAGGGAAAGTAACGGAGAGGAGAAACCGTGATCTGGCGTGGCCGTATATCACCCATATCACCCATATGGCTTCTTCCAGAGAAGCCATAAAAATGCCTGGAGTTAGAGGTGAGGAGTAACACAGGGAGCTGACAGAATCAGCTGGTTTCCCATGCTCATTTCTTCCTTTTTCTCCCCTGTTACACAACAGAAGAGTCCCATGGTCTGGCATGGTGATAACCACCCAGGCCTGAGTGATGATGGCAATCTAGTTTGCTGAGTCTCATAGGTAGCCACTTAGATCTATCTTACCCACCTGGTTGGTCCCTGTAGGTAACTGGGTTTGTGGCCTCTCAGTTATGATATTTATCCAGAGTCATATAGCAAGTGGCAGATTTGGGTAGGGGCCCATTCCAAAATTGAAGCTCAGTAGGCACGGACAGGAAAATTATAGAGGGGCCAGGACCTACAAGTACTCCCTGCCTGGTCCAGAAGTGGTGTTTGGTGTTGAACCAAATTGTCATAAGTCTTCAGCCAGGCTGGCCAAACATAGTTCTGGTGAATGTAATGAAGAGACAGGTGATGGATAGTAATCCAAACTGGTCTTGCAGACCAGTGGCAAGCCACTGGTCGC
>NC_138373.1:121855374-121890317 GCF_054177405.1 Leptonychotes weddellii | reverse complement strand
GGGGCTCAATCCCAGGACCCTGGGACCATGACCTGAGTCGAAGGCAGGCGCTTAACGACTGAGCCCCCAGGCACCCAAACTCTGGACAGTTTTGAAATAGGTCTATTAGGGGTCTTGGTGGTCTCTTATCCCTCTCTGTGTCTGTGTTCTCTGATCCCCCCCCACTCCCCTTGCCCCCACACCCACTGTCTTCATGTGGAGCAGGTCCTGAAGTATGATACACACAACATTTATCAAACTCCTCCCACGTGCCTTATGATTCAAACCCGACTTCAATCAAAATTTGCTTTTCTCGCTGTAGAAATTTCAGATCGCTTTTTGGAGGAATATAATCTCTAATTAGGAACTTGTGGAGAGAAGCAGGAAAGACAGCCCATACTGTTGGGAGCGAGGGGGCACATTATCCTGAGATGGGCATGCACACAATGGGGAGAGGGGGTCACCTGAGGAGTCAGGCTTCTGCCTCTCCCACATCCTCCCTGCTGACTACATGGCTTCCTTGTCCACTTCCGAGTCCGAGGATCCTCTAAATCTTTCAGATGCAGTTTCTACAGTAGCCTCAGTGGAAACTTTGGAGGTAGGAAATCGTGGTGGTTGCTCTTCATATGTACAAGCTGGTTTATCTGATGTGTAGTAAAAGCATGAAAAGCTTTAAACATTGATCAACCCAGCAATTCCACATTTAAGAGTGTTTTTTTTTCAGCAATTAGTGAAGAAACACACTAAAATGTTTGCCAAAGTGCTTTTTAAAATATGAAAAATAGGCAACAACCTAATTTTCCAAAGAGATTTTTCATTATTTCCCCAAAGTGTTATTTAGAAAATTATTTGCTAGAAATTATCCTTAAAGCCTAGGGGGGAGGTGGGGGACCCCCATTTCTTAAATAACATGTAACATTTTTGATGGGGTCTGTTGTTTCTTTAATTGTTTTACAGTTACAGTTGCGGCTTACCAAGGGCAGGTGCAGGGGCAGCCTCCTGAAGTGCCGGCAGCAAGGGAGTACATTTTCTGTAAAGGACTTAGAAAAATAATAACTTTAATAATCAATTCAAAAGATTGGTCTGTTTTTTGTTATCATGTGCTGGCTATTCTAAGCAATGTCAGTGATAAAATGTTCTTCCCCACAAAAACATTTTGTTGGTTTAAGTTTTAAACAATTGCCGTGGTTACTGTGGGATTTAAGTAAGTATATGTAAGCTTCAAAGTGGCATATTTTGCTCTCACCCATTAATAAGCCTTGTTTATTAAATGGGGGTTAATTTGGAGAACTAACAATTATTCAGTGGCTGCCTTTCTCTGTCCTACCCCTACCCCTCCTGTGCCCTCCATCCCCATGCAGATTCAGCCACAAAGAGTCTTGTGAGAATACATTCCGAAGTGTTCAGAATCATCTGAACTCACTTCAGGTGCGTTTTTGTGTCTCCACCCCCTTTGGTACTACATATTCCCTCATTTAAACAAGTAGACTCGAAAGAAACAATCATAGCATAGTGACTTCAAAAACAAACAAACTGAAGTTGTCTCACTTTAATTCTGACGTTCTCTGTGACTGCTCTGAGTTTGTTATTTGTATCTAAATTTTAAAAAGTGATAATGAGTGTAAAATGCAAAGTGTGATATTCTTGTCTAATTAGTAAGTGCAAATTTTACTTCATGCATGAAATAGTTTACTGAATTTAAAGTGTTTTTTTTTTTAAAAAAACCTGTAACTTATTCTTCTTTTTAAATTATTGTTTTAAACCTAAAAGTCAAGAAAAGGAGTAACATTCCTGATTATTACATGACTATTACTAAAAATAATTGTCTTATACAACAGGAGGATGTTAAAAATTCATTTGCTTCAAGTGTCAAATACCTAGGTGTGCCATTGCTTGGGGGGAAAACATACTAAGAAACCAAGTGTTACTAAGATTTCTCTGAGATTTGTGAAAATTGTTGGTGGGAAAGCAATTTGGCACTGTGTGTGTTAGTTTTTCCAGAAAAGTTCAGGGCGCATGGATATGTAATCATAAATTCTTTCCTTTTGCACAATTTGTCCCCCATAGCTCACAATGACATCCATCTACCATCAAGGAAGATAGCAGTACCCGTGAGCAATTCTCCAAACTTTCAGAAGTAAGCAGTGCTTCAGAAGCTGACTTATTTAAAGATAGCAAAAGTACTGAGGGAGACATCTAACATCTACCATATTCATGAGCAGATAGAACTCGAAGCAACTTATTAAGGTAGTAACCTGACATCCTAGAAGAAGCACAAATTTTAGAGAAGACCTAGACTTTGGTTGTGGCCCTACAAAAATAATTTGCTATTAATTCATTCAAAATATTTATTGATTCTCCACTGTGGAAGTGCTGGGAATACAACGGTATACAAGACAGATATAGTCTTGTCCCAAAGGAAGGGTACTCTCCACCTACAAAAAAAAAAAAAAAAAAGTAAACACACAAATGGATGAAACACTTATTTGTTCTTTTAAGTGCCATGAAAGAAACAAACAAATGGCTTCCCATTGCTCCTAGGATAAAGACAGAAATTCTTAATATGGTCTCCACCATCTTCTCCAAGTGCATTTAGCCCTTCTCCCTTGCTGGGTATGTCTCCTCCAGCCACAGCCTCCTTTTAGTTCCTCAAATGCACCAAAGCCTTCCTGTTTCAGGGCCTTGACTATATTGTCCACCTACACCCCTACTTTGCCTCAGTTAATTCCTAATGCAACCTTGGATCTCAGAACAAATATGTTGGCAGAAAAACTTCCCTGATGTCCACCTACCTACATATCCACTCCACATCCCCCAACCCCAATATATAAACAATCACCAGTTCATATATTTCCCATAGTACCCTGGGTTTTTTCTTCATAACTCTGTAATCATTGAATTGTTCGTGTAATCACATCTATGTTCTCTCCCACCACGATCTACGGCCACTAGACTGTAAGCTTCATCGGGGCAAAGTTCTTCTCTGTTTGACTTGCACCATTGAATTCTCAGGTCGTGGCACAAAAAAATACTTGTGGAATGAATGAATGGAGGTAGGTGAATCTATGACCAAACTAAAAAACCTGCCACCAGGGAGGGGCCTTAAGAGAATTCTTCTATGAGGAAAGCCTGGCTGTCCAAAGAACTTCCTCATTTCTACTCTCCTTTGACTGGCCTGGCTAGTCAGGTTATTGTTGTTGTTTTGAGTTTTTGTTTTTATGAGTAACCCCCCCCTTTTTTTTACTTTCTTCTACTTCTTAAATTACATTTACCTTACTTTTTTTCTTTTTGTCATTTGGACTTTAGC
The DNA here is from genome assembly GCF_054177405.1 of Leptonychotes weddellii. Lineage (NCBI taxonomy): Eukaryota > Metazoa > Chordata > Mammalia > Carnivora > Phocidae > Leptonychotes > Leptonychotes weddellii. The sequence continues at coordinate 121,887,031 of NC_138373.1, read as the reverse complement.
CCCATCTTAATTTTATAGCCTTCCATTCCAAAGTTTTCATCTCTATTTCACTTGCCCTTAGTCTTTTTGAAAATTATAAATATTTATTTTATTGTATTTTTATCAACTAATCTTAATTTGGAATATTTGGCTCTAGTCTTAATTCCTTTTCGTCTCACTGCTTTCAGCTTTTTATATATCCCATTTCAAATCTAATTTTAAAATAGGTATCATTTCTCTCATAATCTATTTTTAATTTGTTAATTTGCTTATTTTTAATTTACTTGATAGATTAAAGCATTATTTGACCCATCTAACCTATCTTTTTTGGAGCTTTACTCCATTTGTTCTCATTTCCCTCTTTCCTTTTCTTCCTCTCCTTCAACCCACTGCTTCCCTCAATGCCCTTTATCCCACTTCCACTTCCCCACTTGTATTTGTAGGGATTAGAAAGTTGAAAGTCAGAGGAATATAAACAGTGGAGAGAGTTTGCTTTATGAACATGGAAGGATAGCTGTCTCTTCCCTACCAGTTGTCCCTGCATCAGCCTCAGACTTGTTAGGGATGGTTCTCCCCAGAACCCCCTTACAGAAGATTTGGTGAATTCAGTTAATTCTATTAGGGGAACAAACCTCATTTTTGTAGTTGGAATATTTGATTTATTGGAACAATATTGCTTATTAATCCCTCACCATCTAGTCCTTAGATGAGGAATTTAGGGGGAACTCTACCAGCTCCATGCCCAGGAGAAGTTCAACCCTGGAGGGAATTCTCTAGGTAGACGCTCTCCAGGCCTGATCCTAGTGAGGTGCTGACAATAAATACTAGTAGGATGTTCCAAAGTAGAGAATCCACAGCCAGTGCTTTGGTATCACTTTAAACCAGCTTGCATTCATCATTCTACCAAGGATGTTTCCTTTCCCTTCCCTTCTTGCCAGGTTGAGAGGAGGATCTTCCTGTGTTCTGACTAGTCTCAACTTTCTTCCTTGTCCCGAGGGCTAATAGAAGCTAGAGAGTATGGGCTGAGGGCAGTCTCACCAACAGAGTTTTAACTAAAAGAGGAAGACTCATTCCTTTGCTTCAGAGTTAGTTTAAATTTTAAATCCTGTACCTGATAATTGAGCCCTGCTTAGAGGAATGGATTTCTAGGAGGTAATAGAAAACCCCTTCGCCATCTGCTCCTAGGACATGGGTCTCTCCAGCATTGGAAGAAAAGTCCTTGCACCAGGGATTTAGGCTGAGTTAGTAGGATCTTTTGTCCATCACTCCAGAGGAGAGTTAGCTGGCACTCTGGGAGATCAGGATCCCTGAAGGACATCCTAACCATACAATCACACCCCATCCTCCCTCCTCAAATCTAACATTGGGTTCCTTTGTAGGCTTCTATTCTCTTTTTCTCAGTGAGATCTGCTCCACTCCACACTCATTGGATAGTCTAACTCCCTTCCCACCCAGGTTCAAGAAGAGAAGCACTCTTATGGTGTAGACCCTCAGGTTCTCACTGTCTGGTGATTTTTAAGAACCTTCCTTTGAAAATCTTCCTTTGACCAGCTCATCAGCTAGCCCCATTCCAACACCAGTGATCTGGAACTGCAGAATCAATTGAATTTCCTCAACTTTAAAATGGGGATAATAAGATCTACCTCTTAAGGGTTCTTCTAAGGACTGTATAATATATTTATACAAAGCAGCTGATGTGTATATATACCAGTGTCTGGCATATATGAGAGGTGGTTAATAAAAGTTAGCTATTTTTATTATTGGATTTATCTTCTTTCTTTTTAGAAATAGATCTGATTCATCAAATGCATAGATCTGTAGTTTCTGGCACAGAAAAATATATTCAACACAATCTAGAAATCTTTCCAGGAGGCCAAGCCCTGTCTCATACTGAAAATAATTTGTTGGGTTAGTCCTGCATTTTATTTTTTAAAGAATTGAGTTTTAATCCCAGTTTAAGCAAATAGGAATTACCTTTGCTTCTCACTGTTTGAGTCTATGCTGGTATGGTGTATCCATTGGCTGAGACAGTCCAAATGTTATGGTAGGACTTGGGTTATAAACACAAAGGCCCTAGAGCACTTCCCATGAGAGAAGTAAGTTAATCCTTGTATCCTGGGTACATTTATATATGCAAAATTAACCCACCAACATGATTTACTCCATTAGATACCCTCAGTTTCTTCCTCAACCTAAAATCAGATTGATCATTACAAAAATCTACAATTTTAATTTGACAGAATTTTATTTTAACAGGGAAGTAGACATTTAGTGTTTTAGGGTATGGATTAGATTCATCCTTTTAGAGAACAAATCATAGGGAAGCCTATAACCACTTAACCTTGCTGTAAGTCTAAAACCAGTCTAGGTCAATTCGAGCAGAGTAGGCCTGGGACAAAAGTTCATTTCTAGAAGACTGAGATAGCTTTAGAAGTATGGTTATTATTAGTTTTTATTATTTATAGTAAACTTTATTTTCATTGATATTTCATTTGACATAATTTCAAAATAGGTCAGTGCTCTAAGATGAGCCAAAGAACAGAGATCCTAAAGTTCATAAAAGATGTTTTTCACACTCTTCTGAGTAGGGCATGGGGTTTCAGGGCCCCCAGTGTTGATACCTAACATTTTACCCCTTTAGACTTTACCTATAGATACAGAAAGAAGAGATAACATCAACATACAAGAATCAAATGGTATGAGAGTATAATAAAAAGCTCTTGGGTTATATACCACCCATCTTTTTAAGGTTGAAATGATAATGACTGATTTCTCCTCCTGGAAAGTTCAATGTCATTTTGTTTGTTTTGTTTTAAGTAAAATGTCAGAATATGTGAAAATGCTACACTTGTTTCTCTTAATACAGTAAAAATAATGGAAGTTTTTAAATTCTTCATGAGTCTAAGCTGGGACATGACTCTTACTGATGGAGTCTATTCAACATACAAATTCCAAGTGTGGTGATCATCAGTAAACTGGCACCCGCGATTAAACCCATGGGAGTAATTTGGCAGAATCTACCAAAAGTTGAACATACACATACTCTATTACTTAGCAATTCTGCTTGTAAGTAAAAACCTAAGAAAAATGCATACAAAATGCACCAAAAACATGCTCAATAATATTTACAACAATACTATCTATAATAGCCAAAAGTTGGAAACAACCCAAATGCCTATCAATAGTACAATGGATTAACAAATTATGGCATATTCACAAAATTTAATGCTACCTGAGAATGAACTCTTTGCAACTACCTGGAGCAACGTGGGTGAATCTCATAAGTTTATTACTGAGTGAAAGAAGTCCAGCACAGAAAAAAGCACATACTGGATGATTACATTACGTAAATTTCCAAAACAGGCAAAACATAATCTAGTGTGAGAAATATGCATAATGGTTGCCTTTGGGGGAAGAGTAACAGCTAGAAGGAGCTAAAGTACTGTTTTTTGCATCAGGTGCTGGTTGCATGGGTGTGTTTATTTTGTAAAAACTCATCAAGCTTGGGCACCTGGCTGGCTCAGTCGGAAGAGGAAGCAACTCTTGATCTTAGGTTGTGAGTTTGAGCCCCATGTTGTGGGCAAAACAAAAAAACAAAAACAAAACAAACAAACAACCCCCCTCCAAACCTCCAACTCATCAAGCTGTACACTTGATTCATGTGCGAACTTTCCTGAATATATGCTATATTGCAATAAAACTTTACTAAGAAAAGGCAAGGGCCAATGAGTTTGGTTGGGGTGAGTGGTTGTCCTATGAGCTCAGGAATGGGGAGAAACAAAATCTATACAGACATACACATTCAAAACAAAACGCAAGATATGTACTAAACATCAATAAAGGTTATCACTAGATAATTGGATCAAGGGTACCTTTGTTTCCCCCTGTTTTCCAGCCCTTTCCAAATCCTCTTTAAGGAGTCTGTATTCGTTTTGCCACTGAGGGAGAAGCAGAATCCTGGAAGACCCTTAAATCATTGGATCAAACTGCTGATAGTGAGCCCTTCCTTGTTGCAAGAAATTAGTCATCTCTTCCTTCTTTGTTGCAAGAAGTGTGGATTTCATTCAAGACCTCTGTGTGCTTTCCAGGACTGTTGGGTAAGATAGTTTAGAGTTAACTATATTTGGAAATTGGAGAGTTATAAGAAATAAATAGATATGAACCTTTGAGGAAGGAGTGTGGGAAAATCAGGAAAGGTTTCCTGATGACATCTGATCTGGGGGTCAGGAAGAAGGAATTTGTGAAGCATAGTGGGAGAAGGAGGATAAAGGACAGGAGGGTTATTGTAGACCAAGGAGCTAGCATAGGTAAGGCATGGAAAACAATGACATGCTTATGGACCAGAAATGAGTTTGGCATCATTGGGGAAGAATGAAGGGACAGGAAACTGGAAAGGAAGCCCCCCAACACTTGTGACTTTGTACCCATGCCATATATTGTGTTTGTAGATATAGTTGTAACAGATGCCAAGCATGGTTCATTGCATCAGACCATGGAAATGTATAATACAAGTCCTAAATTTTTAAATTGTTTTCTAAAAACATGTTTTATAACATATTTATAGTGTAATAACAAAAATAAGTGTTCCTGCATTAGCTTTTATACTGGAAGCCCTGAAGTAATCAGCTGGAATGAAACCAGTCTTTATAGAATATTCTTGAATTTTAAATTATTTAAGTTGATGAAAATCTGAGCATGGATATAACAGATGTTATGCCAAGTACAGAGGATTCTCAAAAGCTCTTTCCCTAGAATTATAGAATAACTTGGTATGAACATCAGCATCCTCGCATGAAATGAATTTTCAAGGAGATGATGTTACATTCGGGTATATCGATATTATAGGGATACCTATTATTATTATGAATAGCTGCAGACACAATGTCTGTGGCCTGTCATAGAACAGCTCCCCAGTTTGCCAAAGAACCACTTAAAAATGCATAAATGCTCTTCATGCTAATGGAACAGACCTCTTTAGCAATTTCCAAAGAGAGGAGAGAAGGGACAGAGAGAGCGGTTCTTCTGCCACTTCCCATGGTCCCGCAGCAACATAACCAAATAAGTAAAGGCCGTTTGCTCTCTGGGCAACACTAAGCCTGGAGGGAAGATTCAGACCACATCCACTCTTTCTTCTCACTTTTAAATTACACCAGAAAAGCAGAGGCAAGGAGGCGTGCATTCAAATGCACCAGCTTGTGACTGGCTCGGGGGATGAATTCAGCAGTAGAGGCAGTGGCTGTGTCCAGCTGGTGACCACATTCCCCTAACTACCCACTGGCAGCTGTGAATACGAAGGCGGCCTCACGATGCTGTGGGGCAACAGGCAGTCTCTGCGTTCAGATTTCATTCCTGGCAAGGAAGTCACAGAATGAAACACCTTGGGGCACATTCCTGACTGCACAAGGGCCATAATGAACAGCACAACACTTTGTTGCTTTCACTGGTTCTGACACTAGCAGAAATGGCTGAGTAATCAGACAAGAGGCTTTGGAAAAAGAAAATGGAAGGAAATTATTCTTGCTCAGCTGCGCTGTGCCGGGCATAGACTAGGAGTCTTCACATGTGTTATGGAGGCAGCTTGGGGCTGGTTATGATTTTGTGATTACCACTTGCTGGTTGTGTGAACTTGGACGGGCTTCTTAACCTCCGTGGACCTTGGTTTCCTCATGTCCACCTCCTAAGGCTGTGTGGGAAGGAAAAGAGAATCCATGTTCATATGGCACACAGTACATGCTCTGACAAAGTAGGTATTTTTAGTTGTTGTTTTTTTTTCTTAAAGATTTTATTTACTTATTCATGTGAGAGAGAGAGAGAGAGGCAGAGGGAGAAGCAGACTTCCCGCAGAGCGGGGAGCCGGATGCGGGACTCGATCCCAGGACTCCGGGATCATGACCTGAGCCGAAGGCAGACGCTTAACCATCTGAGCCACCCAGGCACCCAAGTATTTTTAGTTGTTTTTACTATTATCATTTAATCCTCAAACCAGCATCATGACCCACTTTACAGATACGAACACTAATGCTCAGAGAGGTAAAAGGTTTACCTGGGGAATATGACCTTGCTACTATGATTCCAGCTCAACTCATATCAGTATTCATATTCCTTACCCCTTTAGATCACACTGCCTTTATCAGTCAGCTTTGAATAAATGCATTACAGAAATGAGAAGCAGCAAAAATGGGCTTGTTTGCAAATATCCATGAGCCAAAAGATGGTATGGTGTATTAGGGTTCTCCAGAGAAAAAGAACCAGTATATATGCAGAGAGAGAGATTTATATATCTATATCGAGAGAGAGAGAGCAAGAGAGAGAGAGATTTTAAGAAATTGGCTGGTTGACAAGTCTGAAATCTGCAAGGAAGGCTGGTAGGCTGGCAGGAGGGAGACTGGGGCAGAGTTGATGTTGCGGCTATGACTCTGAAGGCAGTCTGGAGGCAAAATTCCTTCTTTCTTGGGCCACCTTGATCTTTTTCTCTCAAGGCCTTCAACTGATTGGATGAGGCCCACCCACATTATGGAGGGTTATCTGCTTTACTGGAAGTTTACTGGTTTTAATATTAATCTCACCTGCCAAAATACCTGCATGTTGACATCTAGACTGATATTTAACCAAGTATTTGAGTACCATGGCCTAGCCATGTTGGCACATAAAATTAACCCATCACAGGTGGGGAGCAGTGATCTGTGACAAATATGAACCCCGGAGCCAAAATGTTTGAGCTGAAGTACTATCCTTAACTGACTTCAGCTATCACACTGCTTAGGTTTTGACTGGGTTTTGTTCATAATTTTTTAAAACCCACATACCTTTTAGGCAGTTTGACTATTCAGATGAACTAAGATTATTAAAACAAAATAAAACCATAGTGAAAAAATGTAGGCTGTGGGTTCTTAGCAGCAAAGATAAAAACAACTTCAGGAAGTGAGGTCCTTTTGCCTGAGTGACTATTTTACCTAATCCCAGCTCGAGGATGAGCCATTATTTTAAAAATAAAGAAAAAGCTTTGTATGTTTCCCTTCTAGTCCCTGTCACTGTGGAACTTACTCATAGCAAGAACAGAGTTATTTAAAACAGTTGTTGGGATATTTTTTGGAAGGTGGAAATTAGTTTATTTTCTAGAAAAAATTGGAAAACACTTTTATTATAATCATTCAAAAATAACCACTTTCCCAGGTGGCATCTGCAATAGAATAAACTTGCTGTCTTTCACCTGTGAAAATGGTCCCCCAGATCCTCAATCAGAATCATGCCTCCCTGCCCAGGCTCCTCTCCTAATTTTAAGGTGTTGGAAAACAGAGAGGTTTGTTTCTCCACCAGCCCTCACCCAGCAGACCTGGTATTTGGGAGAAAGCTGTGCTGGACCGAGAAAGTGATCTTTAGCCAAGGAATCCAGCTGAGAGAACTGCCTATGACAGAGCCTGCTGGTCGGTCTCCTTTCGTCCTAGTAACAGGACCCCAATTTTATTTGGGGTGGCAAAGTGCCCAGCCAAAGGACAACACTTGCTAGTCAAAAGATGAGCCCTGCTTTGTCTATTTCCCCTTGCTCCTGGAACACAGAAGTAATGGTTGGCATCCTAGTGGTCATAATGAATTAGGAGGTAACCTTGAGGTTAGCAATCACACACAACAGAACTTCTTCATAAAGTTTCTCCATAAAGTCACAGTACTTGCTGTAGATTCCCTACCTCCCAAACTCTTTTGGCAGAGAATAAACCTTTGTGTTTTTAAACCACAGTAGTCAGATCTCTTTCTTCTTGCAACACAGTTTTGTCCATACTAAATCACTAGCCCAGGAAGTGATCAAACACTAAGCTTCTTTTATATGCTTCATTGAAGGGTAAGAGACCACAGAATCAATATAATTTTTTTTTAAAGATTTTATTTTTAAGTAATCTCTACACCCAACATGGGGCTTAAATTTACAACCCCGAGATCAAGAGTCACATACTCTACTGACTGAGGCAGCCAGGCGCCCCAGAATCCATACAATTTTTAAATCCATTAGGATCTGATATATAGGACAGTTTAAATAGCCCAAAGAAGGAAAGAAAGTTGTTGGTCCTTATTACCTATAACCATAACATAAAGAATCTATTAGACCTGGGAAAATACTTTAGAAATCCCAGTCTCAATTTCTACCCCACCATTTGTTTCACAAATGAGGAAACAGAGGCCCAAAGTTTAATCCAGCAAAGATTCTCAATAATGGTCCAGAACCTGAACACAAATCTCCCAATACCAGTCCATTACCCCATGGTTATTTTCCACTCTTGATCTACCAACAGAGGCATAAGCTGACATAATCTGGATATTTTACATAATAGTGAAAGAAACTAGAAACCATTGCACACACTAGAGTAGTGTTCATCTGGATACCATTTTGTCTACTTTGTAATGTAGCTTTGCCCAATTTATGGATAGAATAATCTGATCTCACACCACAGTGATCATTCCACATTTGAGTAACACAGAACAGTCCTCACCCAGTGTCTAAAGCCTTTTGATGCCCCACTTTTGGCTTTTAGTGCCAATTCTTGTTAGCTGGAGACAAATTATCTACAGGCCCAGCAAAGAAAGGGGCCCATTTGGCAACTGTTCATCCTTGTCAGATTGGAAGCCATTCTGCGAAGGCATTTTAATGAGGCAGTGGGAGAGCTGCCACATTTAGAAGCAGCTCCTAAATGGGAAGCAGAGACTTTTAAGACCAACTGAAATTCTTGGTGCTTGTGTTGTTTACCATTTAAAAGACAGCCCCGGTGATTCTTCTCCAGCCCTCCTTTCATACTCCAGGCTTTGTAACAGATTCGGAACGGTTCAGTGATTTCTTGAGGCTCATTCCTTAGCAGTTCTCGTTGTACTTCTGACTGCATGGTTTTCAGACAGAACACGGGTCCTTTGATCATGCTTTAATGAACTCAAGCTATGTACCATATAAATGGTGATTGTTTTGATTATTTTCTTTGGTTTTTCCACAAGTGCTAAGAGACAACACATTTTAACACATTTTAATGGAGGTCTTTACAATTCATGAATTTTATTTTATTTTATAATTTCTTTTTATTATGTTATGTTAGTCACCATACAGTACATCATTAGTTTTTGATGTAGTGTTCCATGATTCATTGTTTTTGTATAATACCCAGTGCTCCATGCAGTACGTGCCCTCCTTAATACCCATCACTGGGCTAACCCATCCCCCCACCCCCCTCACCTCTAAAACCTCAGTTTGTTTCTTGGAGTCCATAGTCTCTCATGGTTCATCTCCCACTCCGATTTCTCCCCCTTCATTTTTCCCTTCCTTCTCCTAATGTCCTCCATGCTATTCCTTATGTTCCACAAATAAGTGAAACCATATGATAATTGACTTTCTCTGCTTGACTTATTTCACTTAGCATAATCTCCTCCAGTGCCATCCATGTTGATGCAAATGTTGAGTATTCATCCTTTCTGATGGCCGAGTAATATTCCATTTTATATATGGACCACATCTTCTTTATCCATTCGTCTTTTGAAGGGCATCTCAGCTTCTTTCACAGTTTGGCTATTGTGGACATTGCTGCTATGAACATTGGGGTGCATACGGCCCTTCTTTTCACTACATCTGTGTCTTTGGGGTAAATACCCAGTAGTGCAATTGCTGGGTCATAGGGTAGCTCTATTTTTAACTTTTTGAGGAAGCTCCACACTGTTTTCCAAAGTGGCTGTACCAACTTGCATTCCCACCAACAGTGTAAGAGGGTTCCCCTTTCTCCACAACCTCTCCAACATTTGTTGTTTCTTGTCTTCTCAATTTTTGCCATTCTAACTGGTATAAGGTGGTATCTCCATATGGTTTTGATTTGAATTTCCCTGATGGCTAATGATGTTGAACATTTTTTCATGTGTCTGTTAGCCATTTGTATGTCTTCTTTGGAGAACTGTCTGTTCATGTCTTCTGCCCATTTTTTGACTTGGTTATTTGTTTTTTGGGTGTTGAGTTTGAGAAGTATTTTTTTAAAGATTTTTATATATTTTTATATAACTTTATTTTATTTTGTATTATATTATATATATATGGAGACACAGTGAGAGAGGGACTACAAGCAGGGGGAGTGGGAGAGGGAGAAGCAAGCTCCCCACTGAGCAGGGAGCCCAATGAGGGACTCGATCCCAGGACCCTGGGATCATGACCTGAGCCAAAGGCAAACGCTTAAGGACTGAGCCACCCAGGTGCCCTGAGTTTGAGAAGTTTTTATAGATCTTGGATAGATCTATAGATCTTGGATACCAGCCCTTTATCTGTAGTGTCATTTGCAAATATCTTCTCCCATTCCGTGGGTTGTCTCTTTGTTTTGTTGACTGTTTCCTTTGCTGCGCAGAAGCTTTTTATCTTGATGAAGTCCCAGAAGTTCATTTTTGCTTTTGTTTCCCTTGCCTTTGGAGATGTGTTTTGAAAGAAGTTGCTGTAGCCAATGTCAAAAAGGTTACTGCTTATGTTCTCCTCTAGGATTTTGATGGATTCCTGTCTCACATTGAGGTCTTTCATCCATTTAGACTTTATCTTTGTGTATGAAAAGCCCACAGTGAATATCATTCTCAGTGGGGAAAAGCTGAGAGCCTTTTCCTTAAGATCAGGAACCCGACAAGGATGCCTACTCCCGCCACTATTGTTCAACATAGTACTGGAAGTCCTAGCAACAGCACTCAGACAACAAAAAGAAATAAAAGGTATTCAAATTGGCAAGGAAGAAATCAAACTCACTCTCTTTGCAGATGACATGATACTTTATGTGGAAAACCCAAAAGACTCCACCCCCAAATTACTAGAATTCATACAGCAATTCAGTAATGTGGTAGGGCAGAATACAAAATCAATGCACAGAAATCTGTTGCTTTCCTATACACTAACAATGTAACTGCAGGAAGAGAAATTAGGGAATCTATTCCATTTACAATAGCACCAAAAACCTTAAGATATCTTGGAATAAACCTAACCAAAGAGGTAAAGGATCTATACTCTAGAAACTACAGAACACTTATGAAGGAAAATGAAGAAGACACAAAAAGGTGGAAAAACATTCCATGCTCATGGATTGGAAGAATAAACATTGTTAAAATGTCTATGCTGCCCAGAGCAGTCTGTACTTTCAATGCCATCCCGATCAGAATACCAATGGCATTTTTCCAAAGTGCTGGAACAAACAATCCTAAAATTTGTGTGGAACCAGAAAAGACCCCGAATCACCAAGGAATTGTTGAAAAAGAAAAACAAAGCTGGGGGCATCACGTTGCCTGATTTCAAGCTATATGACAAACCTGTGATCACCAAGACAGCATGGTCCTGGCACAAAAACAGACACATAGATCAATGGAACAGAATAGAGAGCCCAGATATGAACCCTCAACTCTATGGTCAACTAATCTTCAACAAAGCAGGAAAAAATATCCGATGGAAAAAAGACAGTCTCTTCAATAAATGGTGCTGGGAAAATTGGGCAGCTATATACAGAAGAATGAAACTTGACCATTCTCTTACACCATACACAATTCATGAATTTTAAATGGTTTTTGTTCAATCAAAGCAATAAACCAAAAATCAACAACATCCTATATTAATTGCTTGCTTACAAAAAGCTGAACAAGTAGCTCAGTGGTTGAGCGTCATTGTCTCTATTTCACAGCAAGGAAGCCACAGGAGAGAAAAATTAAGTCAGCCATCTTGTGAAAGGTTGGGTAAGAACTCAAAGCCGGAACCCAGATCATATTGTAGCAGTTGTTCAAATGAGAAATCACAATTTTCATCTCCCGATCGATGTCAAACATTTTGGCAGTATTTATAGAAGCTCGTGAGTGAGCATCTATCGAAAGGAAGTTTTGCTGCTTAGATAAGGAGAAGTGGAAGATGGCCATGTGATAGAACAAAGAACTCTGGACCCGAAATTGGGACTTGCTTTCAGTCCTGAGCTCTGCACCTGACAACTGCTGTGACCTTGAGCAAGTCACCCCAGGTCCCTGGGCTTCCAGTTCCTCACCCACAAAATGAAGTCTCAGCATCAACAACCTTTTAACAAAAGAAATATTTTGCAAATCCCAATGTACAAAACAGGTAAGAGCAGAGTGCTCTGGTGGAGGAGGGGCCAAGAGGCCTGGTGCTTAACACTCTTGGCCCTGCTCTTCCCTCAGGGATCAACAGCTCACGGGGGCCCCTTTCTAAGCCTAGGAAATTGATCTATGTAACTGTAAATTCCCTTCCAATACTATATATATATATATATTTTAAATTTAATTTTATTTAAATTCAATTAATTAACATATAGTGTATTGTTAGTTTCAGAGGTTCCAATACTATATTTTAATGTTTATTTCCTCTCTACTAGGCTTTTCTGAAACTAGAGGAAAACAGAGGTAATATGGAAAATTCAGGCAGCGCTGTTATTTGCCTATCATTTAAACCTCACTTTGTTTCAAAAGACACCAAGCAAAGCCAAATCCCGTTGCATTTCAGAAGGGAAATATTTCTTCAGTGCTGATCTGGAGGCCTTTACCAAGAGTGTTGACAGCTGGCAGCTAATGTCTGTTTTCACTTCTGTGGCTTCTGGCGAGAGAGAACTTTGTGAGCAGGCCATTTGGGGAAGAGGGTGTATTACCCAAGAGCCACGATCTGCAGAACCTGTTTGTGGTTGAGATGGGGATGGGGAGGAGCTAAGATCCTTAGTACAACCTGATTCTCCCTCATTATCAACAAGGAACCTAAAAAAGTGGGGCAAGTTGCAGTGCTGTCCAGGCTAAGAGAATTACCATCTTCCTCAGACGGAAGGTTCTCAGATGTCATCAAACGGAGCGTGAGCCCACTTTGCAACAGTTCCCGGAGTTTTGTCTCACTGTCTCTCATCCAGGGACCAACTCATGACTAAAGGCCCTTTCTTTCTGTCACCAAGTATGCCCCCACACTAAATCACATACACACTTTTTTTTTTTGCCCAGTGAGGCCACATTTTTTGGCTCTCATCAGATGATAGTGTTATTACTGTTTTCCTTCTGTTTCTGTCACCTGTTAGTCAATGGAAGCCTCGTGGAAGGTGAAAAGTTCACCTGATACTTTGAAAAGCCAATTCTGACAGAGCACGGCGGGCTTTCCTCACCACGCGCGCTGGTCGTCTCACCACGCGCCATCTGTCTCACCACGTGCACCGGCCGTCTCACCCCGCACCATCTGTCTCACCGCGCGCCATCTGTCTCACCACGCGCCATCTGTCTCACCACGTGCGCTGGCCGTCTCACCACGCACCATCTGTCTCACCATGTGCACCGGCCGTCTCACCGCGCGCCATCTGTCTCATCGTGCCCCATCTGTCTCACCACGTGCGCCGGCCGTCTCACCACGCGCCATCTGTCTCACCGCGCGCCATCTGGCTCACCACGTGCGCTGGCCATCTCACCACACGCCATCTGTCTCACCACGTGCACCGGCCGTCTCACCCCGCACCATCTGTCTCACCGCGCGCCATCTGTCTCACCACGCGCCATCTGTCTCACCGCGCACCATCTGTCTCACCGCACGCCATCTGTCTCACCACGTGCGCTGGCCATCTCACCACGCGCCATCTGTCTCACCACGTGCACCGGCCGTCTCACCCCGCACCATCTGTCTCACCACGCGCCATCTGTCTCACCACGTGCGCTGGCCGTCTCACCACGCGCCATCTGTCTCACCGCGCGCCATCTGTCTCACCACGTGCGCTGGCCATCTCACCACGCGCCATCTGTCTCGCCGCGCGAGCCGGCCGTCTCACCACACTTCTGTCCAGCCGCAGCTGCTCTGTGTGGCAAACTAGCTCCACCGGTAATTTGAAAGCTAAAGTGGTGAGAGAAAAGTAGAGATTTGTGTGCTGAATGGGATTTTTTTTTTTTTTTCCGGACTTGCCCGACTCGCAACTCCATCAGCAGAAAAGGCTAAAATAAAATATCAACTACAGCCATTTAACCGTGGCAGATGCCTTATCTGTATCTTTTAAATGTTAAGCTTTTTACAGACTAGGCACTTGCACTGGATTGCAAAGAGGGCCACAATGTTCCCATCTCTGTAGCCACTCCCCTTTACAATGTGAATTCGAAGTTTCTTCCATCAAGACGTTGGTTCCATTTCCCAAAACCTTGAATCTGGGCTTGGCCATGTGACTTGAGAGACTAGCAAATCTGAAGCAAGCAGAGACTTGCACCTTAGGCCTGGTTGTCTTTTCCTGTGGTTAGAACTCTGAGATCACTATGCAGAGGAATCTAAGCTGGCCTGCTGAAGGATGAAGGGCACACGGAAATGTGAGGTATCCTAGCCATCCAGGCCCCAGTCAACAACCTGCCAATAGCCGGAGATATGAGTGAGGCCATCTGAGACCAGCCAGCCTGCAGTTAAACTGCCAACTGACCACAGACAATATAAGTAAGCCCAGCAAAGGACAGCAAAACCAACCGAGAGAAGAACCACAGTCCACAGGATTATGAGCTAAATAAGTGCAACTGACCGCCTCCCTGCCCCGGTGCCCCATGAAAGTGTGGACAGAACTAACAAACTTGTTCAGAAAGAATCCAGGGCTCCTTGAGTGACATGGGAAGGATGAAGCATTATTGCTAATACAGTTAGAAACAGCATCAATGGTCTCTGCATTAATATGTAGCAGGAGGGAAACATGTTTAGGAAAGGGGATGTGTTGGTTCTGCAGCCAGGGACAGAAACGTGAGAAAGCTGTGGGTGGGTTTAGGAAGTGTGGGGAGTGGTATGAGTGTGTGAATTTCAAACATGTTCTTATTTTTAATGTTGGCTAAGCAGTATCTATATTTTAGTCTGTTCAAAGAGTATACCTTCTCAGGAAATGGTGAGGATATAAACATAGGTATAGCATTTGCATCTCAAATTGCAAACTTCCCAAATCTTCCCAAAGATTTAACTTTTCCAGCAGCCTGTCTGCTAATACTTTATAGTGTATAGCCAGGCAAACTATGTGATATAATAGTTTTTCTGACACCGAAATATTTTACTTATTTGAAAAGATTTCCCAAGTAAGAAAAGCTTAGAAAATAAGTTGATATTTTTATACATCTTCAAAACTCAAAACTGTTTTTTTTAGAACAAAATAGTTATGTTTTTCTCCCCAAATCAGATTTCATTGTTAAATGTCCCTTTAGTGTGTACCAGTAGGACCAAAACTCTTTGATCATCAGAATTCCTAAAGTCCTTTCCAACATATAAAAACCTTGGCCTCACTCACAGATGTTCTGAACCAATGGAACCTAGGATTCTATATTTTGAAAAAGGTGACTCTGTAGATAAACCAGAAATCACTATGAGAAAATGCAATTAATGGATGTAATCATTTGACTTCTCTTTAGTCATCATAAAGAGATGCATCTCAAAATAACTTTTTTTTTTTTTTGCAATCTTACATGAGGGTCTAGTCACTGTTAGCAACTGGACTGTTTCTGAAGCAAAAATACCACTGTCTTTGCTGAAAAAGAAGAATCACTATCTGTTGCAGAAGGAGTTATTTGGAGCAAATGTGTTTTGTGTTTACTTGTACCCTGTATCAGACACAATCATTAGAGCTCACACTCAGATCAATTCTTTTTTTTTTTTTTTTTCAGATCAATTCTTAACTGCAAATCTGACTACTAATGCTGCTCATCAACATTAATATACTCCTGGCCTTTTCCCACTTGGCTCTTTTCCCCAGGGAAGGGGGAATGACTTCAACTGATTGAGATTTTTGATGGGGAAACTGGGGATGCTGAGCCCCCACACCTTCCTTGCATCTTCCCCTTGAAAGAAAGTTTCCTGGCTGATTCACTCATTATTCCTCTGTGCTCCCAGGCCTTACCTGGCTAGTGTGTCCTGTGGTGTAAATCTACTTTATTCTGGAATTCAGTATTATAAACCACTTGACTGAAGATAAAAGTCATATGGGTCTTTATAGTTTTTAGCAGTCCTAATTTAGGAAATATTTTGGCCTCTACTAGATCCAGGCGAGGGAAAGAGTATGAGGTATGGGACCCTCTTCAAATGTGACCAACATATCCCTGTGAAATCATTATTTTTACTATTTCCCATTTAGAGATGAGTAAATTAAGATTCAATAGACCACTTGAGCCATAAGACCTAGCCCTGAGTCTTGCACACAGTTGTGCTGACTCTAAATAATATACTTGAAAAAAAAAAAAGGATACATGTGGACTTTAGTTAGTAATGTACCAATATTGGTTCATTAATTGTAATAAATATATCATACTAATGTTAGATGTTAATAATAGAAGAAACTGCGTATTGGGTATATGAGAGCTCTCTGTGCCGTGTTCACAGTTTTTCTGAAAATCTAAAAAGTGTTCTAAAAATGAAAGTTTATTTTTAAAAAGATCATGTATGAAATGAATGGCAACATAAGAAAGGATACTGTTTCTGATTTTTTTCTGGGTGCTTAATAAAAATAATACAACTTCTAGTTTGAGGATATCTGCATTGCCTCACTTCTAGATCTGGCAGAGTACAGGAGTTTAGAAGGTTCTAGAAGCAGACCTTGTTTTGAATCACAGCTTTCTGACTTGCTGCCATTTACTGAATGTCTCTGAACTTCAGCTTCCTTACCTGTTAAAAAGGGACCAATACCTGACTAATGAGATGCCTGAATGAATTAAATAATGTTATGATGGCAATTGCAATAGCGCCCAAAATAATAAAAGTGCCTAGAACAGTGCTTGGTACAGAGTAAGCACCCCATCCTATATCTACCTGACCCCCATTCTGATTCAGGGCGCCTGGAGTAGAGCCAAGAGTCTGCTTTTTTTTAAGAAAAATTATATTTTTATTAGTTAACATCTGACTCACCTCCATAATGGTTTTCTTCTACAAAGTGACTAGGTATTTTTTGCCTCTTACCTGACAGTTACTCTGTAATATCATTCTCTATAGAAAGAAGAGAAAGTTTATTTCCAATTTTCCCTTAGCAACACTGTTAAGGTTTGTCTTTATTACTATTAATTTAGGAAAATATATTTCATCATACCAATTTATACTGAAAATATTTTGTACTGAAAATATTTTAGAATTGCTATCAAATTTGGAAAAAGCTCTAACAATTTTGTATCAGCTGTGATCTGTTTGATATCAAGTCTTTGCCAAGAGTCTGTTTTTAAATGCTCCCCAGGTGATTCTGACGGTGTGGGACCCATGAGTGAAGCCTAAACTCACCTGCAGTGCAGAACTTCACCCTTCTTCCTGGACTATCAAATGTAAGCTCTCTGACTGGATTTCAAAACCCACTCTCCCCTTACTTTTCTCCCAAGTTCCTCTGTGGGGTCCTCATCTGGCACCATTCCCTTTATAAACCAGGGATGCTGACCAGAGCTCAAGGAAAGATCCTATCAGCTCAGGTTACTTCCTTATTCACTTCTCTCTGTTCTCTTTGAACACTGATTCCTGAACAATTCCAGAGAGAGAGGAATTCTTTCCACAGTACTGGAATCACATTCTTGCAGCATATACTATTTTCAATATTATGACCATTCAAGGTCATAATATGCATAATATCCATGGTCCTAGCAAATGTATAGAGAGCTAATGCAGTCACAGAATAAAATAATAGACATTCAAAATGTACCAATATTCCCCTGCCTTGAATTCTACCCACATCTCATGGCTTCTCCTGGCTCTAACATGCTTAAGAATCTATCATTTCATCAAAACTTCTGCCATGGTGACTGGCTATCTTTTCTCCATGATAGCTTTCTTACCACACATTGAATATATCAGAGTCTTGGGAAAATAGATGGAGATATGAGGAGCAAAGGCAAGAAGAGGTTAAAAAAAAAAAAAGAAATCTATACTTCAAGGGGAGAAAATTCTTTCAACTGCCTCCAAAAATATTAATACTTCATTTGGAGACATATTTAAAAAATCTTTTTATTAGAATAGCATAAGTAAAAATAAATACAAAGGTAAAACACAAAACAGGAAATGCTAAGAAACCTAGAAAAATATTCATTATAAGGTTGGATAGAATTGGCTAGGTGTTGGTGGTATATTGATGCATCTTCTTCTTAAGAGTATCATGAAATAGATGGGTAAGTAATGCCATTACGAAGTGCTTTTCACAACATTGTGGATCAAATCCTATTCTTTAGGTACTTATGGTACATAAAGTCTTTTGCATCCTTGTTGTCCTTATCCTCTAACACCAATGTAATTCAGGGATTTTGTGGATGTCTGTGTTTTGCCTATATAGCATCCATTTCCCATTTTTCTTGCTGCAGCATTCTATTCTTTTTTTTTTTTTAGATTCTGTTTATTTGAGAGAGAGCACGAGTCGGGGGAGGGACAGAGGGAGAGGGAGAGGGAGAAGCAGACTCCCTGCTGAGCAGGGAGCCCAATACAGGTCTCAATCCCAGGACCCTGAGATCATGACCTGAGCCAAAGGCAGAGGCTTAACTGATTCAGCCATCCAGGTGCCCCAACAGCATTCTAATTTTTTTATGGGGTTGCCCCCTTTCACACTCATGTCTTACGGATGAGTCACCTCACCGTAGTTCCAGGGGTAGGCATATGTCCCAGGCTTAGCTGGTTGGAGTATTCCACTGTTCTAGCCCATGGGTTGGTTTAGTGATCTATACATGACCCATTCAGAGCCAATGAAGCTCAAATCCGGTACTTTTGTGAGAACCATTAGGAGAAGGTCTCTGTCTCCTCCATAGCAATTTTGGACAAGCTAAGCCTGACAGTTGCAGTGATCATCACATGAAGAGGGTCAGCCTGATGCCAAATCCAACAGAGGATAGCAGAGCTGAGAGATGATGAAAGAGAGATTATTGACATTTTTTTAGTTTATGGATCCAATCAGATTGAAGGTCCCTGGTCTTTTCACTTATTAGGACCAATAAATTTCCTTTTCTACTTAAGCCCATTTAAGTTGGGCTTTCTGTCACTTGCAACCCAAAGAGTCCTACGAAAGTGTTTGATAATAGTTATTTGTCTATAATATAAAACAATATTTTAAATAAAAAAAGTAATTCTTTTTTTTTGACAGTATCAATATCTAAACAAAAGAATTCTTCCAATGTCTCAGAATTGGATCAAGAGAGTATTTCTCATGAACTCATTTAAGGTGATAATAATGATTTCCTTTATTGAACTACTTTGCACCAAACATGTGCTCAGTGCTGAGCTTAGAGTCTCTCATTCCACCCTCACAACACATATTCCACATTTTATGGATGAGGAAACTGAGGCCAAGAGCCAGAATTTGAAAGTCTGTTTCAATTCGAAGTCCATGTCCTTAATTACCTCTCCTCTTGGATATTTTCATATTAGAAACATGCAGAGTTTAGATACAGTTTAATGGTAACCTATTAAAAATTTAATCATTTATTCTAACACATAAGCTGAAATATTTAAAAGGGTTCTGTTTGGGGCGCCTGGGTGGCTCAGATGGTTAAGCATCTGCCTTCAGCTCAGGTCATGATCCCAGGGTCCTGAGATCGAGTCCCGCATCAGGCTCCCTGCTAGGCGGGGACCCTGCTTCTCCCTCTGCCTCTGCCTCTCTCTGTCTCTCTGTCTCTCTGACTCTCATGAATAAATAAATAAAACTTAAAAAAAAAGGGTTCCTGTTCCTTGTAAATATTAATATTAATGTTGTCAAATAAGCTCGATCCTCAGCCCTCCCTCCAGTGCTCCCGTCTGTGGCTATTGTCTTCTCAATATCACCTCACCTTGCTTGGGGACACACTTCCCTCCCTCCATCAGCTGCTAAGAACCACTCACCCAGGCCTGCTGTAGAGCAGAATATTACAGCACATGAATTTTAGCTATCACAATTCTTTAATTTCTTCAGCTATCCCTACCCCTAGAAAGTTCTCACTGATCATCTTGCCTTATGTGAGTACATACCAGTACTCTGGAACCCTGCTCCCCTCTTTTCTTCAAATCCCAAGACTTGCAAGCCTCCCATCCCTTAGGCTGTTCCAAGAAAACAAACATCCCAATATTTAAATATGCAGTACAGCTTAGACCTCTTGTGTTAATATTTCTCATTCAGATTAATTCAGGGCTCTTCCAAAAAATCCATGATGTTTTCTTAAACAAAATAACCCCTCTAGTAGGTTTCTGCCCTTAGTAATACAGAGATCAAGGAGAAGCTTGAAATTATTTTTTTTACCCTATCTGATTTTATAATTGCAGTTGTTTAAAGTAGGTAATCATCTGAGTTTCCCTTCATTTTTCATAGTACCAGTTGCAATCTAGAACATACAGTAGGAAGTTAATAGCTGGTTGTTAATGGAGTATCCACTGAATAACCAAGTTTCTTTTTTCTCTGATGCCATTATATAGACTTAACATCTTTAAGAATTGCTCTTTGAGGGGCTTGGGTGGCTCAGTCAGTTAAGCATCTGCCTTCCGCTCAGATCATGATCTCAGGGTCCTAGGATGGAGCCCCATGTGGGACTCCCTACTCATCAGGGAGTCTGCTTCTCCCTCTGCCTCTGCCTATCCCCCTGCTAGTCCTCCCTCTCTCTCAAATAAATAAAATCTTTAAAAAAAGATGTTTTTTTAAAAAAGAAAATAGATCTTTGAGGTATTGATCCTGGAGAATAGCTATACTGAATTCAGCATTAAAACATATCCGAAGTTCCAAGAGATTTAAACTTAGTGTTCCAAAGAATTCTGAGAACTTGAGCCAATCCAAACGTGATAAATCTACAAAGACCAAAGAATAATCTCAATCCTATCTTTATAAACAAGTACAGACCATGCATTTTCATCTCCACCATGTCAGAATACATGGTTGGATGATGGGTCATGCCTGGGAGTCCCTATTTTGTAAAGTTTCTTTTGAAAAGATACTGATCATCCCTAAATTTTCATATAACATTTTAAGCATTCGGAGGGGCTTAAAGCAAGACGTAAAATACCTTGATTTTTCTATGTAGGAAATGGACACACTTTAGTATCTTCTTTCTATCTATTGAGTCAG
The DNA here is from genome assembly GCF_054177405.1 of Leptonychotes weddellii. Classification (NCBI taxonomy): domain Eukaryota; kingdom Metazoa; phylum Chordata; class Mammalia; order Carnivora; family Phocidae; genus Leptonychotes; species Leptonychotes weddellii. The sequence goes on along the minus strand of NC_138373.1, from coordinate 121,866,065 downwards.
GCATTCTAAGGAGGAACCAGAATTTGACTACTTAGTGCTTTGGGCTCTTGAGAGGAAAAACATTTTTAGATATTCATCATTAATAATTCATAAATGAAAGAACTTTACCAGGTCAAAGGAATTCAATATTTCTGTTTGTAACTTATCTTTAAATTTTGTCAGTGCCTTTAAAATGCATGCCTCCCGTGAATCATTTTGAATGATTTTTTCAAATGATTAATGGCATCTCACTGTCCCGTGATATGAAGATTGATGGCTGTACCCCAGCCCCAAGTCACTGCATTCCTCAGCAGACCTCATTTGAAAGCTTATGATCAGTATGGAATAACTCTTTTAACAAGTCATATTAATTATTGACTTAGGGATGTGTACGCTTACATTTCACATCTTTTTACCTGTAATTTAGATTATTTTATCTGAGGATAAGAGAAAGAAAGAACAATTTTAGCCTACAGCTTCTCCATGATGGTGATGGAAATTCAGGAAGAACAAGGTCTTTTTTTTTTTTTTTTAAAGATTTTATTTGACAGAGAGAGAGAGACAGCGAGAGAGGGAACACAAGCAGGGGGAGTGGGAGAGTGAGAAGTAGGCTTCCTGCAGAGTAGGGAGCCCGATGTGGGGCTCGATGTGGGGCTCGATCCCAGGACCCTGGGATCATGACCTGAGCTGAAGGCAGACGCTTAACGACTGAGCCACCCAGGTGCCCCAGAACAAGGTCATTTTTCTCTGCTCTTGATGGCAAGGTCCCCTGCCTCAGAACCTGAAGGAATGACAAATGAAAGGATCTTCTCCCTCCCTGTAAGCTTTACAAATCAGAAATGACATGCCTTTCCTAGAGTATGATGCTTGTGTAAATGTGATTTTACAATTTCTGAAAGCTATGGTTTCTTGATCTGATAGTGTATTTTGGGAGGTCATAATCCTCTGGGGGAACCTTTTCAAATATGTGAACACACACACACACACACACAGGTTTAATAGTTTACCATTAAAACTCTGCATGTTTCTAATATGAAAATATCCAAGAGGAGAGGTAATTGAGGACACGGATTTTGAATTGAAACAGACTTTCAAATTCTGGCTCTTGGCCTCAGTTTCCTCATCCATAGAATGTGGAATATGTGTTGTGAGGGTGGAATGAGAGACTCTAAACTCAACATTGAGCACGTGTTTGGTGCAAGGTAGTTCAGTAATGGAAATCATTATCACTCCTTAGGCAGAATGCTAAATCACGCTCCCTGAATGTCCTTCAGAAAAATAAGGCCAGCTGAACCTTGACAGAATGCTGGGCCAACTCTCTGCTCCATATTATAATGGGAAGGGCCATGCATGTGGGCTGGATTGGTCTCACAGTGTATCTGAATCTGTAGGAGTATAATGTATAACAGGGCTTCGCTTGCTTTCCCCACTTCTCCTCTGCTCTTCTGGGAGACCCCCAGAAAGAACTGTATTAGCTTTCTGTCCAGTTTATTTGATTAGTAACAAAAATCTCTGCTTCATCAATGGTCATAGGAAAGGAGAAGAGTTTGAGGAGGGAGTATTTCATAGGGAGGAAGATGGCAATCCCAGTGCCAAGCATTTCCATCATGGCTTTTTGTTACTCTTGGCTGTTGAATCCCAAGGAAGTCAAACCCTTTGGGCAAGTAGCTTAACCTCATTGTGTCTTAGTTTCCTTCTCTGTAAATGGAAATAATAATATAGGCAGTGTTATGATGATGATGATGATGTTGATGTTGTAGAAAAACTAGTACAATAAAAACAAGGTAAAAATTGCTAGCTGAAATTTTCTGAGTACTTGCTATGGAGTAAACACAGTGTTAAGGAATTGACACATATGAGCTCATTTAACTCTCACACTGTGAAATGAGTGAATATACAAAATGTACAAGATGGGACCCATGCAAGCACTCTTTAATTGTTAGCTGTGATTCTGAGTAACTACTAAAAAATAATCCATGTGATTAAACCCATTTCCCATTCTAACGGGCACTTGTCTCCCCATTTTCCTCTTGCACACAGTGCTTCCATGAACATCATTGTACATGTCTCCTGTGAACATGGGCAAGAGCTTCTGGGTGACAAACAGGGGTAGGGGAGGTGTGTCTACAAATTCCATGGCTGTCATGCATCTAGCTTGTTTCCTTCTTTCTTTAAAAAAAAAAAAAATCAGTGGGGATGCCTGGGTGGCTCAGCCGGTTGAGTGGCTGGCTGTCTTTGGCTCAGGTCATGATCCCCAGGTCCTAGGATCAAGTCCCACATTGGGCTCCTTGCTCAGCGTGGAGCCTGCTTCTCCCTCTGCCTGCCACTCCCTCTGCTTGTGCTCACTCTCTCTCTGATTAAAAAAAAAAATTAAAAAAAATCAGTAGCATGTATTTCCTCACCTCTCAAGAGAGGTATCCAAAAAAATAAATAAATAAAATAAAAGATCACTTTTTTCTCTTTAAACTTTGATTTATAGACAATATTCAGCATACAATGTGCCACACTAGAAAAAGTCTGCCAGCAGAAGAAATAAAGACACTTTTTAATTTGCAATTTGAGTTAGAGGGTAAATTTGATTTAAAAATTGACCAAGCAAAAATTACTTTAGGAAGTTCATGAAGGGTAGTTAATGATTACGTTTCTGTTTCTGTTTTGTTATTAACATGAATCTTAGACAAGGCAAAGGAGTAATCAGGTTAGACTCGATGTGGGCAAGAATTTAAGTAAAGAAGAAAAGTATTGGTTGTTGAATTATTTTTATTTTCAGTCTGTTGCTGCTGCATAAATATGGTATATCCTTAATCATTATCATTTGATGATGCATATTAATTCATAAATAAGACATTGCTTTTTTGAGCCATTATTGAAAGTATGTTTGCTTTACAGATTAAAAAGTTAAGAAAGGCATTGGTTTTAGATGAGGCAAGAAATGCATGCAAAACCTGGTAAATTGACTTAGTATTACCTTTTATATAGATTTTATTTAATCTCTCCATTTCATTCTTAGCTTAGGTGATAGATCATAATAATAGAAACACATTTGAAAATATTTAAATGATTAATTCTTTACTAAAGGAAAACTAGCTCAAAATTAAAACCATAATCTTATAATTTATTTTCAAAAAGCTAAAAACCTACACAGGTATGATTTTTGGCAAAGTTACTTTGTCAGTGTTCATTTGGCACAAAATATTGTTTTAGAATCCATTGGGTAGAATTTATGAGATGCAATGTATTATTTCATCTTAAATTTCAAGTTAATGTTGTCAGTGTAGAAACCTAAGGAAATTTTGCATATGTAGTAGTAGCCTAACAGCTGTATGATACTGATTTTAAATATGTAATATAAGATACCAGACAAGTCTATTAGAGGTGGGGGGAATTAAGTGGATGGGCCACAAGTCAAAGGGTACCAGTAGCAGATCATACTGTTATTTGCTCTGTTCAGAAAATCTGAAATTTTGGCACTGAGATCACCGCTTATAAGAATTATACATTTATGCTTCAGATCCCTCCTGATACAGCTTTGAACCCTATTAAAGGGATATCATGTCTCAGCAAACCTTAGACCAAGACATTGAGTCCAAAAATGCCACGTTTTATCATAGATCCACTAAACAAAAAGTGTATTTGCATATTTTTAAAAAGCTTTTTTAAATTTATTTTTGCATGCGCATGAGTGGGGTGGAGGGGCAGAGGGAGAAGCAGACTCCCCACTGAGCAGAGAGCCCAAGTTGGGACTTGATCTCAGGACCCTGGGATCATGACCTGAGCCGAAGGCAGGCACTTAACCGACTGAGCCACCCAGGCACCCAGTATATTTGTATATTAAGTATTCCTATTTTCATGGATTTAAATAAAGTTAGAGTGGACTTTCTCAGACACAGACATAATTGTGACACACTGCTTAAAAGTCTTTCAAGAAAGTCCATGGTCTGGCCCCAGTCCACACTGTATTCTCACTCTTGATATTCCCCTCTGTGCACCTCATTCAGCTTTTCCTTTTATTCCAACTTATCATGTTTACTCATTCCTCTTTGCCATAACTCTACTGTTCTTTTTGCCCTGAATACTCTTCCCTATCTCAACATGATTAGCTATTTTTATCTTTCAAGACCTAGCTCAAATTTTAATGCCTGTAATAAGTCTTTTAGGGAGGAAAAAAAAGAAGTTTTTTAGGACAACACCCCCCAACCTAATCAACTACATTTTCTCTCCATAGCACAACAATTAAGTATGTCTCTCATCCTAGACCATGAGTCTTCTTCAGTAAACTGTGAGCTTCTTGAAAGCAATGGAAATGTCTTATTCATCTTTATATTCCCATCCCTCTCACTGTTCCCTCTTACTACTGCCTACAATGTCTGGCATAATACATTTTAATGGTTGAGTGAATGCTAGATCAATATGATCCCTGGTTGCTCCAAAGTGCCGTCTAAAGGAGATGCCATTTGTGTGGTTAGGCAAAAACAAACCATCTTTATAATTTAAATAAAAGACTACACAATTTCTACAATTTAAACCAAAATTGTATTCAAAGAATAAAACTGGAAAGCTAAGTATCCATGACAAGTACAGAAATTAAGTACAAGTCATTTAGAATTTGCATAGGAGACAGGGCTTAAAGGTGGAGGGAGCATCCAAATCTTGTTCCATAATTGCTGAGTCTGTGAATAGAGTGAATTATTATGACCAAAATAGCTCATTTTGACATCCATTATGGCTTTGTCTCATCAGTGGTTTTCCTATGTGTTTGGGTTGTTTCTTTAGCCCAATTTTTTGCAATATCTAATCACAATACTTTGTCAAAAACAACAATACTCATTCCCATAGGGGTTGATTCAGATTTTGTGGAGCCTGAAGTTTGCACAATCTAGTAGAGGAACCCTCTTTAAGAAAAAGAATACAAAAGCACAGATGTGAAAGCAAATATTTATTTAGAACAATATAAGAAATCATAACAAATTGCAATTTTTAAAAGGTGACAAAGACTGGAAAGATCACAAAACCCAGAAAAATAACATAATATTGTTTTTATTAATTAATCGCCTCTATTATTTTTTCCCTACATTTTTGGCTGTCTTCCCATTGACTACCTCTTCATCTGACAATAGTTTTTTTATTTCACTTTCTGTAGAAAAATAATTCATTCTTGTCTCTAGAATGTTTCCCTTAATCTAGCCATACCCTTCCAGTGCTGGTCAATTTTTAATTTATCTGTATTTTCTGAAAAATTTTTATAAGATTTTTTTTTTTTATTCGACAGAGAGAGAGACAGTGAGAGAGGGAACACAAGCAGGGGGAGTGGGAGAGGGAGAAGCAGGCCTCCCGCTGAGCAGGGAGCCTGATGTCGGACTCGATCCCAGGACTCTGGGATCATGACCTGAGCCGAAGGCAGATGCTTAATGACTGAGCCACCCAAGTGTCCCTGTATTTTCTGAATTTTTGAAATGTGCATGTTTCATCTAATTTTTCTAAGTCCAAGAAGTGTTTAAAAGATAAAGATTTTTTAGGGCACCTGGGTGGCTCAGTCAGTTAAGCGACTGCCTTCGGCTCAGGTCATGATCCTGGAGTCCCGGGATCGAGTCCCGCATCGGGCTCCCTGCTCAGCGGGGAGTCTGCTTCTCCCTCTGACCCTCCTCCCTCTCGTGGTCTCTGTCTCTCATTCTCTCTCACAAATAAATAAATAAAATCTTTAAAAAAAATAAAATAAAAAAAATAAAAATAAAAGATAAAGATTTTTTAATTGAAAAGATGACTATATAAAAATAGATGAAGATCCAGGGGCATCTGGCTGCTCCACTGGAAGAGCATGTGACTCTTGATCTTGGGGTTGTGAATTCTAGCCACATGTTGGGTGTAAAGATTACTTAAATAAATAAGTAATTAAAAATAAGTAAAAATAAAAAATAGATGAGATTCCAAATTGGCCATCACCAGGCTATTGGGAAAAAATAATTGGTGTAAAAAATTTTCTTACTTTTGGAAAAAAATTACAGAAGACCTAAAAAAGTTTAACAAAATTGATAGAGAAGAATTTTTACAAAGAAAAGGGCAATTAGATACAATTTAATAATATCATCAAGTGAAGAGGTATTTGAGTAGTCTGTTTATAATAATAATTACTATATGATTTAAAATAATTTACATTTGTAAAAATGTCTTTCAAAATTTTTACCACTTATAAGGAAACAGTCACAGACGGCACATTAATGAATAAACACACACAAATTCACAAATTACAAATAGTAGTTACTATAAACTCTAGATCCAAATATTTTGTAAAGGAATTTATCTCCACTTTTCAACATCAGCCTTTCAGTCATTGCAGTTTTGTTAAGGAGAGGAAAAGGTAATTATCCTAAAAGATGACTAATTGTTCAGGGAAATGAATCTCTCTAAAGGAATGTTAAGAAGGAAATTGCTTAGTAATAGAATTTTAAGTTGCTAAAGTCCACCATGCCAGGAGGAAAAGGTGGCTACTGGCCAGGCATTGTTCCTTCACTCCATGTGGTCATCTTAAGTCCACAATATGGGAAATATTTTTATAATCAGTATCTACTCTAAGATGCATATTCATACATGCTGTATGCAGTATTAATAAACAGATATTAATAGAATTGAGATCACTTTATTATATCTTCAAGCAAGTTTTGAATGTCTGCTGCACCATTCTCATCATGGAGAATGCAAAAAATGGCGGGCACAGTCTAGACCCTAGAGAAGCTTTTAGATCCAGGGGGAGACCAGAAGGGCAGGTAAAAGGATGGTTTACAGTATCTGTGGTACCATCTGAATGACAAATGAGTGGACCAGGTAGTCAAGACTGATGGGAAAGAAGGATCTATAAGCTGGTTTTATGGATGACATGGACTTGGTTTGGGCCTTGAAGGAAGAGTTGTCACAATGCAACAGATTAAGAGGGAAAATTTGTAGAAGCCATTCCCTGCATAAGTAAAACTGAGTTTAGGCAGCAATGTGTAGGGTGAGTTGTAAGTACAAGAACACTTTGTCATACCAAATCTAACCATGCAAATTAAGTAACTTTATGATCACAATTATGGCCACATGAAAATAATAGAAAGCAATTCAGAACACTTTAATCTCACCTAGCCTGGGGTTTTGGATACATTTCTTTTTTCTTTCTATATTTTGTAAACTTTCTGCAATATTTTTAGTTATATAGGCACTACATGCTCAATGTAAAAATATAAAAACAAACTAAAAATAAGGATAAAAATTGGGAGGCGCTTGGGTGGCTCAGTCATTAAGCATATGCCTTCGGCTCAGGTCATGATCCCAGGGTCCTGGGATCGAGCCCCACATTGGGCTCCCTCCTCTGCGGGAAGCCTGCTTCTCCCTCTCCCACTCCCCCTGCTTGTGTTCCCTCTCTCTCTGTCTCTCTCTGTTAAATAAATAAATAAAAAATCTTAAAAAAAAAAGAATAAAAATTGGTAAAAATTTCAACTCTAAAGTTATTGCTATTAATATTTTCATAGATAATATTGCTAGATTTTTTTCAAAACAAGTTATATCAGTATATACTCTCACCATAGATATTATTTTTATGGAAATATATAGGTAATTAAAATATTTTAGGAACATTTAAAAGAAATAAAGTGGTTTGTTAAGGTCATTTGGTTAATTCCAAATTAGGTGTGATTAAAATCATGGTCTTCTGAATTGTCATCTAGTATTATTATGCATGTATTAGGTTAGAAGTAGTGATCCCTGGAGCTAGATGGAAGAGAAAGTATAACTTCTGGTGATATATTCTTATTTCTTTCCTAGACTCATGATTGGGAGAAATGCATAATCATTATAAATAAATTGCTGAGGGATATGGCTACTATAAGGATGAACTCTGCCAAAATTTTTACTTTAGAATTATGATCAGGGAGGGGAGCACAGGGCAGAAATATAATTTCACAGATTCAAGTGATTTTATATTTTGCAATCCATGAAAGTAAATTATTCCGTGGTGCATAGACTTTGCAGCCTCTGCCGGAGATGTTTCAGGGGACAGGACTTCCAGGAACTTAAAAAAAAAAAAAAAAAAAAAACAGATTTGCAGATGAAAAGGCAAAAAGGCTATCTATGGGAGGAGAGTTGGATCTGGATCGTTAGGTTTCTTTTGGAGGGAAAGGGGCATTTATTTGTCTTCATTTTTAGGTGAGGGCCCGGGAGACAATGAAAAGAGATGTCATAACATTTGTCTGTATTAATGGTCTTGGGATAAAAGAAGAGAAAACCAAACATTGATGGCAGTGTTTCCATGACACCTGATGAAATGCTGAGCAAGATCTGAGGGTCTAGAACTGATGGAACTAATCCTTTTTGAGACTTTGAAACTCTGGCCTAAACAGAACCGCTTTGGTTCCTGGTGGTCAAGTGTAGCACGGAGTTCGAAAAGAGGCTGAGCTCTCAAGTTGTTTTCCCGAATGGAAACTGGCACCCCTCAGGTGCCTGGATGACTGGTGGACACCACATGGAGCCCAGCTCTTAGCTTTATCCCTCCTTGGGTGTCCAGACAGTCGGTGAAGACTACACCAGACACTGATCTTGGTGTTCTTACTACTGACACCATCAAGAGGGCCCATGGTGAGGCTTTTGTGAGTGGCATCAGATGGGAGGTGGAGGAGGATGGGGCAGAAAGGGCAGGTGAGTGCACTGTGACCACAACTGGCAGGGCCCTAGGAGATTCCCAGAAATGTCTGTGGGATACTTTGGGAAGGGCTGGTCTCCTTCTGAGTCTGGTGGGCAAGGGTCGGGAAAGGGAGGGCAGGTGGTTGGAGAAAGACTCAGGCTGCTGTATGAGCAGTAAAAGCAAGTGTGATCGAGTTTTGTAGTCAGGCTAGTGAGGTCTGGTTTTATGAATGACATAGAAGATAATATTCAACATAAGTTTTGGTGTGCTTTTATATGTAGAAAAAAGGAAGGGAGGGAGGGAGAAAAATTGAGGACACAAGAATTCTCCTTCCATCTCAAAAACTATATTTTTAAAAGAGATTTCTGCTTCCTCCCAAAATACACACACAAACACACGTATATCCTGTTGCCCTGGGGTATGTGTGTGTGTGTGTGTGTGTGTGTGTGCACGTATCCTGTTGTCCTGGGTTTTGGTCAGGAATGCCCAGAACTGGCCTGCATACCAGTCACACTGTAGCATAGTGCCCTAGAATACACTGCTTACAAGACAGTGCTATGTTATACTTAATTTTTCTGCCTTCTCTGCAAACGTAATGTGTTGGACTACAAATATAGGCTCTGTTGGTTTGCAAACAGAATTATCTAGTAATCTGAAAAATCCCTGATGACATGTTATCATCTAGTAGCTAGGCAGGGGAATTCTGTAAGGAGAGTTTGCTGCTTTTCCACATATTACTAAGGGAAGGAAAGGGGTTAACTATTAAGTGAGCACCTATTATTTATTCTTCACAGTTGCCCTGAGACATTTGTGTTTCTCATCCAAGTATTTTATTGTTGAGGATCATGAGGTTCAGAGAAGGTAAGTAAATTGCTCAAGATTCCCAGGGCAGTCCTGGAGTGGCTCTTCTCTAAGCTAATAGCTCCTAAACATCAACCATTCACACATCAGCTTTAGAAACTTTGTTACATCTGAATATCATACTAATAAGCATTTTACCTTGAATCAATTCACTTTTTAAGTTTAAAATATTTCCTTAAAAAGGAAAGTATATTACTACCATAAATGGGAATCCGATATCAATGATTATGAACAGAAGGTAACCATAAAGATCTCCATGGGCAAAATACTTGTCCTTCAGCTCATCCTAAGGCTGTTTCCACTTCATTGTGATTTTTAAAAAGGCTTTTCTTTCTATCTCTGGTATCCACAATAGGTCTTGGTCAAAGTTCATTTCCCACCCTGCCCCAATCCTTCTCTCTCAGAACTGAAGGTTATTTATCAAATAATTTGGAGGTCCTATGTCTCCAAGATTGGCCTAAGAGGCCCTCCTTGCCCCACCTCCAGAAATACAATACTCATCCTCTTGTGTACAGTAGATAAGAATGGACACTTTGGGAAACTCTGAAACAGGCTGTTTGCTATCCCTCCCTTCTAAGAAAAAAATACTAAAACCCAAATGCTGCTGAGGGATCAAAATACAAGTAAACAGTGCTGTTCTGAGGCATATGAATTGCCCTAGTCATTCAGTAATGACTTTGGAAAAACACAAAGGGCTAACGTATCCTTTTTAGTAGATAACATTTTTCTTCTAAAGCTCTCTACGGTGACATTTATTTATTTTTAGAGTCCTGTGGCGAGCAAACTGGACTGGGGCATGATTGATCTATTCATTTATGTTCTCTTTAGTGTTGAAGGCAATTGCTACAGTTGAATCAATTGTGTCATGAACCAAACTAGTAGTTATGGCCACCAACACAAATGGGTTAGTGGTGCCTTGGGCTTTTATTTTATAGGCAGTCATCATCTCTCTCTGGTTCCATTCAGAATCTGAGAGGAAAAATTCTTTGTTGCTGCAATGCATTTTCTTTGGAACATAAATTGTTAAACGTTGATTCTCTCTGACTGAAAACTTATTTGGCTGAAGACATTTTGGTTGCTGGATAGAGCCTGTTCTGTTCAGATTTGCAGGTTTCTGATTCCTGTTCTATGTACATGTGCCCTTATTAAAGAGTTGTTAGTTGTATCCCCATGGAATCTACCTTTCAGGATAGCCAAATTT
>NC_138373.1:121791461-121855274 GCF_054177405.1 Leptonychotes weddellii | reverse complement strand
TAGGGCTTAAAGTGTTGGGCTAGGGATAAGGAAGGAATTCTTCAGGAGACTGGAAGACACGGGAACATTAAACACCATTTATAGGCAGTACATTTTACAATTGTTATTGCTTAAGGTGATGTCAACATATAAATCATGTAAACAAAACAAAATGGTCTACTTTCCACAACTAAGTCTCCCTGGATGATTTCTGCCCCATTTGGTTGCTCTCTGCAGAATTTAAAATTTTTGAGAGCTTTTTTTTTTTTAAACCAGATTGAGATGTGGTGGAGAGGGGAGGTTGCTAATGAGAAAAACAAGGACATTTTTATGATTCATGACATGAACCAAAATTGAACTATGAACAAGTGTAGGACAAGTGCAAAGAGAATGGTTGGATAGACTCACCTCTGGAGAAGGCAGAAGAGAAACTGTTGAGAAGTCGATTTGATAGACAGTGCCCAAATGGCAAAAGGAACTTTATTGTGGAAGCGCCCTAGGTATGATATAAAGAGCTATTTATTGACTTTATGAGAAAAGCAGCAACCTATTCATTTGGAAATAACAGCCGGAAAATATTGTTAAAGTGTTTTTTATTTTGAGAACTCAGAATCCTATTAACAGGAGAACTTTTAGCTATCTTGAAAATTGAAAAGGATAGATCTTTTGTTTTTAATAGTTGGTTCCATACTATTGTTTCTACTGTCCTTGTAAACACATTTATCTCACTTAAATTTGGATTATAAAAGCACTCACTGGTTAACATTCCCAGCATAGAGCTCTCTTCCAGCTTAATCAGTCAATGATTATTTACTGAACTTCCTGAATGTTTCCTAAGTCCTGACACTCTTCTTAGATGAAACTAACTATACCTCTTGTTCTGATGCTCAACCTTTGCCACATGTCTATAAACTTGAATCAGTAACTGATTACAAACCCAAGAGTGTGTTCCACCTATGAGATCCCTAGTCATCCCTTGGCTTCTGGGTGTTGGTGGCCATTCCTACCCCAAGCACCGCTCCCAACCCATTAATCACCATAGGTTGTAATAACATTGACTCTTGTCTACCCCCAGGCAGGCAGGAGGGTCATGAAATGGTGTTAGGTCTATTTACAGTTTGGGGTCCAGCCTTATTACTCAGCACCCCCTCTCTCCTCTTTGCACCCTTCTCTTTTCTGCTCCCTCCCTCTCAGGAACAGCAACAAAACCTGTGTGGGCACTTTTCATTTTCCTCCACTGAGTAATTTAACTCATTCATGTCTCTTTTTCCAGATTCTGTCCCAGGACCCCAACACTGCCTGTAATAGCCTTTCTAATTCAATTTTTAGACAAGAGGTATCCTTCTCCAACTTGTCCAAGATGAGGATGTTTAATTCTTCACTTTCAATAGAAAATATTGTTAATTCAAATAAAACCACAAATTTCAACACAGTTACCAGTTGCAAGTGCTTACAGACCCTTCTTTTTCAATCCTGAAGAGGTAAATAAAAATGCCTCTAACACATAGGGAGCCTTCAACTATTCCCAAAATATATATGTTGGTTGTTTGGAAAATTACTGGGGAGGAAAAAATTTCTCTCTATCTTCTTAGGCTCTCTGACTGGGGCCTTGTAAATTAGACTGAAAGAAGATAGATTAACCAGAGAAAAGCATACAAGTTTATTTAATATAATTTTCATGTGACATGGAAGCCTTCATAATGAAACATTAAATCTGAGTGTTTTTATACTAGGTTTGATGAAGGGTGGAAATTCATGGGAAAAATGTGATAGCACAAGGCCTGAGCTAAAGGTATAAGCCAATAAACTGGGGAAACTTAGCAAGGCCTGTTCATTCAGATACCTCTCTGGGTCTGTCTGTCTGTCTTAGGTCTTAGAGAAAGGAATGCTCATTTCCTTTGGGTACAGGAAGGGCACCTCTCACAGGAGGGTCTTATGACCTTCTTTAGGGGAAGGTCAGAGAGTCCTTCTTGTACCTGCTGTTTCTCAAATTCCTTCAACTTAAAATATTCAATATGTCAAGGCACCATATTTTGGGAGAGCACGTTTTGAACCCCATCAACACTAAACATGTTTTTGCATAAACAAACATTGGTTGGGAACCTACTGTGCTCTAAACATTTCTTCCATTAACACAATAGAATGAATACTGTTTGGGTTTCAGGGCCAGCTCTCTAACATGGAACTAAACTGTATTAGGAGTTGTATAAGTCATATCTCTGAGCTCTAGAAAAACAGGCATGTAATATTAAGGGATGAGGGGGCAGAAGGAGAAAGAATGGAACTATCTCTCCCTGTTGTGGGAACTGACAAGCACTAGGACCAATGATTAGTAAGTACTTACTATTTTCATATTATTTGCCTAGCCACTATTCTAAATGCTGTACATAAAGTAACTCATTTAAACAAATATCTTTTGCTTTGTGTTGTCACCCACTTTCCACCTTCCTTCTGTATCCCTTCTCAACTCTCTGAGCACCTCTCTCAACATCACCAGGATACACGTGTTGTCCTGCATTCTTTGCCCTGGCCAATCTACAGTCCAAGGTGCTCCATGCTCCAAAATCCCCTATTTTCCAATCCCTAGTCATCAAAATTCCCAATATGACACTTGCGATGAACACTGAGGTTGTATATGCATAGGGTTGTTGACTCACTATATCTTACTGAAACGAATATAACACTGTAGGTTAACTATACTGGAATTAAAATAAACACTTAACCATTATGTTAGTGTATCTGATCTTACATGCTAGGAAGAAACTTTCCAGAGATGCTTTTATTTTCAAAAAGGAAACCTCATAAATCAAATGCATTTCTGGTGGTATTTCAGGCAGGTGGGTCTGGCAGTGAGGGGCAGGCATGAGATGATTCTGGGTTACTGAATGGAAGGGTTGGCTCTTCTGAAGAGAAAGTCCATGGAGGCTGTAACTCAGAGCTATTCTGTTTTACAGCATCTTCCTTTCTCCACTTCTGAACATAAAAAAAACACAGGTGGAAAATACCAGGAAAGATAAATTAGCAAACTCAGCTTCTTTAAATTCTGCAGAACATACCAAGGCATGAGCAGTGAAAGCAATGTTGTTAAAAGCATGGGAGTCTTCTTTGGGTCCAAATGTCCTGTTACTCTGGTTATGTGCTAACAACCACATCTGCTGATCGTTGGCTGACCCATGCAAAGATTAATTTACATTTACCCTTTTTCAGGCAAGCTCTAAATAGAAAGGAATGTCCTAAATTGATTTCTGGGACTCTTAACCCAGGATATTTTTTATCTCAGTTCTTAATTATAAGAGTGGACTAAAGCCTTCAAAGGAAGAAAATGCTGGTTTTTCTTAGTCATCTTTTGGATATAAGTATCTGAAGTAAGAATTAATTATTTCACAAAGGCATGATCTTTGTCATTCTTAACTTCTGAACAGAAGGCTAAGACCCTATTAATCTTTGTCTTCTCCAAATTATTAATGCAGGTACCAAAAGCAATGACATCATTGCAACTCAGTTTCCATCTTTATTATTGCAAACTGCTTTGTATACATTCCAGAAGAATTTTTAAAATTGGAGTTTTACTGAAAGAAAAATAAATGCAAGAATAATTGTTAGATAAGTAAAAAGGATGTTTATGCCTCTTATTTATTTTTGTGATTTTTCTAATGTATTTATTATTAAATTATATACAATGAAATAATGCATAATGGAATTGCTGACCAATGATCACAAAATTTACTTTTAGAGGTTCCTCTTATTAACTAGCCCATTAAGCTAGGTCTATTGACTGGCATCATTCATTTACCTTTTGTGGCTCTTGTCACAACTATAATTATTTATTTGTATTGTTGTTTATGTAAACTCTTTCTTCCCTATTCAACTGTGGGCTACCTGAGGAACTTACGGTCAACTTTACCACCATATTTTGCATCCCCAGTGTGGTTATAGCCCCTGACACACAATAGGTGTCATAAATACAATAATTATATATTGAGTAAACAAATGATACTGTTAGGCACCTGAGATAAGTTCACTGAGATAGCTGAGCAATGAATTTGGCAAAGTTTCTTGGCAGTTAAGGCCCAAATGACATATATTGGGCTTTTGTTCTAACTAAAAATAGCATGTACATGACAAAACCATTTTCCTTGAATTGAACTCAAGACACCAAGTAACAGAAATGACCACATCTGTGGTTTTGCAGAACAAGCAAATGCTTTGGAATGAATTATTTCATGGACACTTCCTGAAAGTTTACATTACATTTAACTAATGAGAATGTTTTTGTAGATAACAGATTACATGGCCCAGGGACATTGATATCAGTTAATCAAGACAAAATACAGTTTGGTATTTAATTGTTCAAACACTGGAGTCAGAAAGATCTGGGTTTAGGGGCACTTAGGTGGCTCAATGAGTTAAGTATCCAACTTTAGATTTCAACTCAGGTCATGATCTCAGGGTCATGAGATTGAGCCATGTGGTGGGCTCTACTTAAGGCTTGCAGCCTGCTTAAGATTCTCTCTATCCCTCTGCCTCTCCCCACCCCTTGTGCATGCGCTCTCTCTCTGAAAGAAAGAAAGAAAAGAAAGAAAGAAAACAAAAAGAAAGATCTGGTTTTGCATGCTGGCTGTATCCTATACATGAGCTGTGTGATCTGGGCAATTTACTCACTTCCTCTGAGCCGTGGTTTCTGTATCTGTGAGATGTGACACTATTCCCTATTCATAAATTTGTTTGTGAATTAAATAAGATAATTTATGCAATTCTGACAAGGAGTAAATGCTCAATAAATGACAGCAAGTATTATTAGCTAACAATATTAAAGCAAAACTAGGGGAATCTAAAAGAATCAATAGTGACCATAATGATAAAATAGTTTCTCCCAGTCTCAGAAGCTTAAGTAAGCATTATGAAGTGACAAATCTCAATCAATCCTTGACTGCATTTTTCTAGTAAATGTGGGAAATGAAGAAATTTTATTTTGATGGTTACAAGGAGAGTCATATTTTAGATACCAGCTTGTAGGGAGCAAATTTGTTCTGCCATGAAAAAGATCCCAACTCATATTCTTACCCAGACAGAATTTTCACTCAGCTGATTAGAAGTGCAGATAGCAGGTGTGCTTGTGTATATTACCAAACTCTTATCAAAAATGTCAGTAAGTACTTGACTGAGAGTCCTACATCTTATGCCACATAAAAAGAGAGCAGCAGAACACATGGCATCCTGGACTGCCAAATCAGTCAGGCAAAAGCTGCAACTCCCAAACCACTGAATGAGTTTAGATATTTTTGAGCCTGCCCAAGAGTTCTGCTAAAGTGTTGCAACTGCCTACAGGTACAGCTCTTTGACTTCCGGGGTTAAGGCCACCAAAGACCTTTGACATCAACTACCCACTAGGTGTGTGATCATTTCTTAGGATGGCTTTTGCTACAAGAAACAGAATAATATCAATGGCGTAGAGGAATGCTCATCTTTCTGTTTTCTATAGTAGGAAAGTATTTATTCAAATCACCTATAAATCATTACAATGAAATGGGTCTAGGATGCAGTTTTTATTCCTACCTATATTCTCAGTATGATGGAATAAAGCATTATAGTGATGATAAAGGAATACATGTTTCTTAGATTTGCAAACAGATTATGGAGGAAAGCTGAGATAGTTCAAAGCACTGATCGATCTACAGTTGAGGAGTGAGAACAGATCACACCTTGATTCCATACCTGTATGGTTCATTAGAATAAACAGTTACATAATTTAATTTCCTATCCTGCATTTAGGACAGAAAATGAAAAATTCTATAGGGCACCTGGGTGGCTCAGTCGGTTAAGTGTCTGCCTTCGCCTCAGGTCATGATCTCAGGGTCCTGGGATTGAGCCCCATGTCAGGCTCCCTGCTCAGCGAGGAGTCTGCTTCTTCCTCTCCCTCTGCCCCACCTCCTGCTCGTGCTCCCTCTCTCTTCCTCTCTCTCCCTCAAATAAATAAATAAAATCTTTAAAAAAATTCTAATACCTAGAGACTTTGCTGGTGTTTTTCTTCGGATGAAAGTAGTTGATTAGATCATTTAGAGCTCTGGTGCCTAATTTAATAACCACCAGCTATAAGGTGGCTATCTACATTAAAAGTAATTAAAATGAGTTAAAATTAAATAAAATTACAATGTCAGTTCCTCTATCACACTAGCCATATTTCAAGTGTTCAAGAGCTGCTCTGTGGCTAATGGCTGCCATATTGAACAGTACAGATATGGAACATTCCCATTGCAGGAAGTTTTATTGGACTGTACTACTCTAGAATGATTAAAATTACTGGCTGTAAATTTGGGATGGTGCCTAGAACTTTACAAAATACCAACATCATTCTATGGTGGTAGAGTTGTCCAGCTATCAATGGAAATGTATACTTTTGTAATTCCTCTTGCAGATGTCATGCCACAAATGATTTTGTCTGGACAGCTGGGAATAGTTTCTCATTCCAAAAATAATGCTATGTTTCCAGGGTCTCTATGAAAACCTATTCTAGGTTTTATATTTTTTTGTAATCTACATAACACTTCTATGAGATAGGTATTGTTTTCAAAATGCAGGTGTGAAGCTAAGAGTGATTCATTGACTTTTCCCAAATGATTTGGCTGGTAAGGGGAAAATAAGAATTCAAGCTTAGCCACTTTAGATTCTTGAGCCAGATTCTCACACTTAGTAGCTGTGTGACCTTGAGCAAACAACTTAACCTCTTTATGCCTCAGTTTCTTCATCTGTAAAGGGAGAGTGATAATAATGGTAGTCAGCTCAAAGGGCTGTGGAAATCAGGTAGACATATATGAAGTATTTGTAACAGTGCCTGGCACATGGTAAGCTCAATAAATGTTTGCCATTATTATCTAATGCAGTGTTTTTAAAAAAGAGATTGAGAAAAAGGTTTTAATAGTTTCCACTGCTAATTATTCATAACCAGGTTGAAAAACTCTTTTTAATGGTATCTGTTTTTCAAGCTCTCCAACACAGAGATTGGGTGGCCAGGATTTCCTTCATGTCTACCCTGGAAAGGTGGGCTGGCATCAGCCAATATACCGAGGTATCACAAAAAAGGGATAAAAACTCTTCTCCGAAAAGCCTGAACGTAATAGCAGAAAATCCTCAGAGCTCAGGAGTTTACCCAAAACCTAGACAGAGTCTATTTTCATTTAACCTTCTTTTGGAGAATGCAAGAAAGGGACACAGGATTGGGAACTTTGGGTAGAAAGAATATTGTCAGGGGCGCCTGGGTGGCTCAGTCGGTTAAGCGTCTGCCTTCGGCTCAGATCATGATCCCAGGGTCCTAGGATGGAGCCCCGCGTCAGGCTTCCTGCTTAGTGGGGAGTCTGCTTCTCTTTTTTCTCTCTTTCTCTCTCTCTCTCTCTGCCTCTCCCCCTGCTTGTGTTCTCTCTCTCCCTCTCTCAAAGTAATAAATAAAATCTTAAAAAAAAAAAAAGAAAGAAAGAATATTGTCAGATAAGGGACCATGTGAGTACTGTGGTCAAATGCAAAGCTTACTTAGGGTATTAATTTTACAGTTCTGAATCTCGGAAGATTCTAGGAGAGCTTTTCTCATTGGCTCCTGAGAGGTAGGATTCAGAATTCATAAACGTAGGGAACCTGATGGGTTATGGGGGCAATATTTTTCATGAACTGGGTCAGAAAAGCAGAATGTCAGAGCTGAGCACCCCTTCACCACTCAGGACAGAAGACTGCATTTTATACCTGCCTAGAAGATTGAAACAAACTATGCCTGCACAGTTCTAATGGTGGTGGACACATGCACACACACACACACACACAGGCAATAGCAATAGCCCAAGCCTCAGGGAAGAGGGAACAAATCAAGTTCCAATAGCAGGGAAACAACCTCCCCCCAAATCCAAAACATACCCACCAAAATAAATATCCAGGCCTCCTCCTTTTCTTCTCCTCAGAAGTACTGTAGCTGTAGCCTTCTGGAGTCAATTATTTGGTTCAACTCTTAAGAGTAATTCTAGGGATGGGGGATGGTGATAGATTTTGGGCTCAGCAGAAATGGAATAGCCTCTTGCAGTAGACTGGTGGAGGAGAGGGAGAATTTCACAAGTGGAAATCATTTGGCAAATCTAAAGCAGCATTTCATTTTCATGTAGGGCTAGTCCTCATCATCCCATCCCTTCTGCAGACCTAGGTGTTGCAGGCAAGAGGACAGGAAGATAGGATCAAAGGCACAGGCTATTAGCAAAGAAACCATTTCTTATTAAACAGCCTCATTTAATTTAAGTCAGATAGAATTTAGGAATAAAAACCAAATTGTATTTTCTCCTTATTGCCTTTCCAGTTTTCTCTAAAACTCTTACCACTTTTTAAAATTAAGATTATTTCTACTGTCTCTCTAAATTGACCTGTATTTTGTTTATAAAACAGTGATAAGCTTCTAAATGTTTGATATGTGCCAGGCACCGTGCACAGCACTCAAGCATGATTTCATTTCATCTTCACGGACCTTCAGCAGGATTGCTAGTTAGTGGCGGAACCAGGGTTACAGACGCACATTGCTCCGCCCTTTAACCAGGTGTTGCATTGGTGTACGATTGTGCACTGTGTATGGTGGGTAATGCTAGCAAAGAGCACATCTGACCCCCCCGCCCCTGATTACTAGCCACGCTGAGGCCCCTACTATAAAGAATAGAAAAGTTTGCGTTTGAGGTTTTTCTTTTGAACTCTGTCAGCATGGGGTCACTCCCTATCATTTTCAGTTCAAACAGGACTCACACCATCTGGGGACGCGCGCGCGCACACACACACACACACACACTTTGATCTTGGTCTCCACCTAAAATTCCTTGATAGGGTACAGCTGCCTCTGCACAAATGTCTGCAGAAAGATGAATAGGGGATGGGAATCACGTTTTCTATGGTCTCGGCTTTATTTTTTCCCTACATTCCATCGCAGCCTATATAGTTGTTTCAGGTTTTAGTTAAAGTTGGCGTTACTAAAAGAAATTATAGGAGTCAAGAGAAAATAATTTTAAACTGTATGCTAAATAAAACTTTTCCCATAGTCTAGAACAGAGGTTGGAGAACTTTTCCTGTAAATGGCCATAGAGTAAATAGTTTAGGCTTTGAAGAGTTTGCCTCTTTTGCAACAACTCAACCCTGCAATTGCGGGGAAAACAGCCATAAATGTTATGCAAACAAATAGACTTGGCTGTGTTCCAATAAAACTTTATTTACAAAAATAGGGTTTGGGCTAGGTTTGGCCTGTGAACTAAAATTTGCCGACCCACAGTCTAGTGCAGTACTGCCCAAGAGAAACACAATGCAAGCCACAAACGTGATTTTAAAGTTTTTAGTAGTCACATTTTAAAAAGTAAAAAGAAACAGGTAATACAGAATAATACATTTATTCAACCCAATATAGCCAAAATATTATCATTTCAACATGTAATTAGCATTCAAAAATATTAATGAAGCATCTTCAATTCTTTCTTTGTGTTGTCTTTGGAATCTGATGTGTATTTTCACATTTAAAGCACATCTTAATTCAGCCTAGCCACATTTTGGTGCTCAATATCTACCTGAAGTAGTAGCTGCTGCATTGGATGAGGCAGTTCTAGACTCTATAGGTATCTCTGGTTACTCACCTGGTTTCCCTTTTCTTAGGTTTATCTATCTGCATACTCTTTCTTTATCCACACAACCTGTCCCAGCATCCTTAATCCTTCCCCTGAGTTTGACTTATTTACTATAGAGTAGCATTCAGGCATTGCTTCGGGCTGCCCATGGTAACCTTTGTCACTCCAAGTCCTACAGAACTGTGCGTATGTCTGAAGGTTGGGTTGGTGGCTGTCTTAGTCAGTTTAGGCTGCTATAACAAAAATGCCATATGCCATGTGGCTTCAACAACAAACATTCATTTCTCACAGTTCTGGAGACTGAGAAGTCCAAGAGAGGGTGCCACCAGATTCAGTGTCTGATGAGAACTAGCTTCCTGCTTCATAGGATGCCATTTTATTTCTGTGTCCTCACATGACAGAGGGGGTGAGGGATCTCTCTGGAGTTACTTTTATAAAGGCATTAATCTCATTCATGAGAGCTCCATCCTCATGACCTAATCACCTCCCAAAAGCCCCACCTCCAAATACCATCACATTAGGGGTTAGGTTTCAACATATAAATTTCAAAGGGACACAAACAGTCTATAGTGGTCTCCCCAGAGAATCACCCAGCAACCCAAGTTCTAAAGGACAGCCAGAATATGTGTGCACACTCCACATCTGTTACCTTGTGAGGTTTCCCATCAGAATGAATTCTAGATCCTCCTCTTTACTTTTTTGTCCAATTATCCAGAAAGTAACTATTGGATCTGGAGTCTCTCTGTCTCTCCTCTCTCTCTCTTTGTCTTGGTCTTCCTGTGTCTCTTACTATGTCTCATCTTGTGCAGAAGGCTAAGGAATTTAGTCTAGGAGGGCAGCCATGTACCTAGAAAGGAAAGGAGAATGAATTTTAGTGGGTAAGTAATAGTCTCCACCAAGGGATATTTTCCTTCCCAGGCTGACTGGGCTGTGAGTGTGGGGATCATTCTTCTAATTTCAGCTTCGTTATCTTATACAATGATTTTAACAGTCCTGTGGGATCAAAAGTTTTTATTTCCATTTTACAGATGAGAGAATCAAGGCATTAGGTTATGCAACTTTCACAGATTATTGTTCCTTGTTATAGTATAGTCTT
The DNA here is from genome assembly GCF_054177405.1 of Leptonychotes weddellii. Classification (NCBI taxonomy): domain Eukaryota; kingdom Metazoa; phylum Chordata; class Mammalia; order Carnivora; family Phocidae; genus Leptonychotes; species Leptonychotes weddellii. Next base: position 121,844,573 of record NC_138373.1, on the reverse strand, counting down.
CCTTTTATTATGTTTATTTGGGCTATATCCCCAACTAGATCATAACATCATGTTCTCAACATTACAAAATCCAACATCTAGACATAGCAATTGCTTAATAAAGCTTTGCTAATTGAGTAACTAAATTAATGACGAATGTATATTTATGTGCTGATGCTAGAAACTAATAGAAGCAGACTTCTTGCTACACAGGTAAATTATTTTGATAAGAACTAATATTTTAAAATTCAGATACTCAAGAAAACTACTTAGGAGTATCAAGGATGGCTGCTAATTTCTTCTACAATGCTGAATCATGGAATTGTGTTTATTTAATTAGCGCATCAATCCAACATTTAAAAAAAAACTACTCAAAAAGTGAATTTTTTAACAGTTCAGTCAAATGATTTATATATATAAAATTCACTTGATTAAAAGATAAAGCTTGTTGTAGGTAAGGTCCATCTTTAGATTAGAACAAGAAAAAAGGAAGAAAACTAACATTTACCGAGTAAATTGTGTGATAGGCCCTTTATATAGCCCTCACAAAACCCTATTAGGTAAAAAGGATATAAGCATTCATATATGCAGACGAAGAGGCAAAACTTTTGTCGGGGAGGAAAAACTTTACTCTCTTAGGTTCAGCACATGGTGGCCTGTGAATTAAACTAGAAAAAGACAGATTAACAGGTGAATATGCAGACAATTTTTATTAATATTTACATGCACAGGAGTTTACAGCAAAACTCTCAAGGAAGCAGTTATACTTGGGAACTTTTATACCCTTCTTAACTAAGGGAAGAGAATTTTGGCTTCAAGGGATGATAAATTGTGGGGAAATATGTAGGGAAAATAATGGAAGATAAGGGCTATTTTAGTAAGGTCTGTTTATGCAAACTCATCTTGGTATTAGCTCCCTATCTTTGATGATAGGAGCCATTCTCCTCTCATTGATGCAGGAGGGGCACCTTCCTCAAAGGGAAATTTATATCCTGGATTTTAGGCAATAGGGAAGGGCAGGGAACTCTTCCTGCATCTGTTGGCTTTGCTTTCAATTGCCTTTTACTCAAAATAATCCCTATGTCAAAGTGGAGTATTTGGGGGTAGCATATTCTGATCCCCTTCAAGATTCAGAAAGATTAAATTACTTGTCCAGGTTTACTCAGTTAGTGTATAGAGGACTCTGGGATTTAAATCTACCTCTGCCTGCCTCTACAGCATCTGCTTTTCAAATGTAAACATTCAGAAAAACAGTCTGGTTTTCCTATTCTATGTAATATTATTGAAATAATAACTTTATCCCAAGTAACTACTATATCTTTTAACATAGCATGATGCTTGTTTAAAATATTTTTATGAGATACCTTATTTGATCCTCCAGGTTGGTAGAAAGGCAGGACTTGCTGAACTGGTTTTACAGATGAAGAATCTAAGCTTATAAAGAATGTAGTGACTTGACCATGGCCAAGCAACCAGTTGGTAACATTGTTGCAACCATATTTGAGGTCTTCTGAATCCCCGCACAGTGCCTTTTTGGGCTATTTCATTATTGTCTCTTCCCTAACTGCCCACCCAATGAATTTAAACAGGATTATTTCTTTTAACCACAGACCTCTGAGGCATAGCCTCCCAGGGTATATGAAGGTCGCTGTTATGAAATCATATGTTCTGGGTCCAGGTTTAGTCATTTGCTAGCTGTGTGAGGATAACAGGAGATGCTTTGTAGGATGACCTTGAAAGGAGGTAAGGCAGTAGGGAGTATTATGAGTGGCTTCCATTTCTCTGGCCTCAGGCTTCAGTGTGGAAGAACCTCCACCAGAAAAACTTGCTTTGCTCTTTCCTCTGGATTGTTTATCCCCAGGGCAGAAGGAGTGATCTATCTGACTGGGGAGTCTGGGAGGAAGTACTGGGCAAGCCAAGCCCAGTCCCCTCTTGGGCTCCATTTTCTTCAGAACTTGTCATGCCAGGTCTGCATTCTGCCTTGCTAAAGGTGTGGAAGGGCCTGTGACTGCCAGGGAGGCCTGTGTTAGTCAGAGGTGAAGTATGAGCAGAGCCAGCCATCTGCTGCAGATATAAAACTATGTTCTCCAGCCTACCTTCTCTGTAAGAAGGGAACTATTTTGATGTCCACTTGCTTGCCTCTTCCATCTCTCTTTCAATTGGTTCTAACTCAGGCAGGGAAAATGGGTTTTATTTACAGCCTCCCTGGAAACCCAAGTAGACAGGTTCCTTTACTTTCTTTGTTCATAGACAAAGGGGTCCTAAATTCACTGTAAAATTATGTCTGAGCAAAGTTATAAATAATTTGTGATGTGTGAACCAAGTTTTAACTTGTAAGTGTGAAAAATGCTTTTATGTAATTGTTAAATCTAAATGGGTATTGCTTTCCCACAAAATCACAGTTTTTGTTATTGGTGGTTCTGCTGAAATCTGGCATTTCAGAAGTTTCAAAATGTCTTAAGAGCATACCGGATACAAAGAAAGAATACCCAAAGAAACAGAACTATAATTAGTACACTAACAAAATATCACAGAAATTGGGGGAAAAAATGGAAGTAAAATACTCTGCCTTTTAAATTAGAGCCATCGAAGTGGTCCGCAGTAGGAAAGTGCTGGGATGCTTCTCTAGCGCTAATTTTTGATACAAGAAAGTCATAGCCCACTTGGGCCTTAAAAAATTACTCTTTGAACTTAGTAATAGTATCTCTTCTTACTGATGTCTGAGATACCTTCTACCGAAGGAAATCAGTACACTGACTCTTGACAAGATTAGATTGAGAGATATTGCCTGATTGCCCTTCCTCCTTTGGCATCTCAGATACTAGTCTCCTTTGCCATTCCTCCTACTACAGGTCTTTCTTGCTGACCCTTTATCTTCTGCCAACTTTTTAAATGCTGGAGTTCCTGGTCCTCTTATCTACCTTTTCCATGGGCATCTGCATCTGCGTGCCTTGTGTTGAAGATTTCTAAATCCATACTTGCCTCCCACACGATTCTCCTGAACTACCCATTTGAATTCCTAACTGCCGGAGCCATCAGAGCTATCTCAAACACAGAATGTGCAGAACTAAACTCAGTTTGTGCACTCCTGCTCCCACATTGGCAGATTTCATATGAAAGTCGGTTTCTCTGGACCAGTTGGAAAATATGATAATACCAAAGCCGTGGGGCAACAACTGGCTGGAGCCGAGGAGTAGCTGCCTCTGGGCTCCTGTTGCGCACAGTCCCTTCCACTCCTGGTTGACTTCACACGATCCATCCCTGGCCTGGCAACGGCGGATGTTCGAGTTGGTGACCACTGATCTGGTCATACTAGACCATATGTTGTATTAAGAAATGGATTCAAGAACCAGATAGCATCCCTCTTTTCTATTCAGGCTGGAATTACCGGATTTTATTGAATCCTGGCTCTACCAGTTACCAGATTAATTGCAACTTTGCCGAAGTTACTTACCCTCTCTGTATCTCAGTGACCTCATCTATAAAATAGTGCTAATAAGTAGCTACCTCACAGGGCTGTTGTGAGAGATAAATGAGCTAAAGCATGAAGGCAACTGAGAACAATGCCCAACACATATGGAGCCATAGTGTCTGCTGCCTCAGCCCCGACTGTTTGTTACTCTCTCTTGGATTTTTGTGACCTATTTTTCAAAACTGCTTTTAAAAGAGATTGTTTTATAAGATGTTGGAAAATAGATTTAATCTGGTTCATGACCTGTAAAGAATACAACCTTGATGCTTGAGACTATGTAAATGCACCTTCTTCATTACTAAGAAGTCTCGTTTCTGGAGTTAAATAGAGGTTCAGTTTGACACCTGAAGTATGTGAGAGTGATAGGCCCAAATTGAATGGACAAATACTTGGTACCAACACATTACATGACTTGGCTGGAGTTTTTCTGTATATGAAATCCATGCTCAAAGGTGGAAGTCATTGTTTGAGTGCTTTTGTATTCCATAACTGTATTTCTCAAATGACCTTGAACAACTAGACCAAAACATCTTCGACATGGTCGTTCTCTTGCCAGAAATATTGTCCTGCTCTTATCACACAGCAAATTCTTACCTCCCCTTCAAGATTTGGTTTCAGATGTCACTTCTGTGACATCTTTTCTGGTACCTACTTCTCTATTATTAGCACTTACAATTGAATTGTAGCTGCTTGGTTACTTGTCTGTTTCTTTCAGAGTGAATTCCTTGAATTCTGGGACATCTTATGCATTTAACTAGAAAAGAGGTAATTACAGGCTTGGACTCTGGTGCCAGGCTCTGCAGATGTAAATCCAGACCCTGCCACTTAAGGGCTGTGTGGCCTTGGGACAGATCCTGGATGTCTCTGGACCTGAATTTCCTCATCTAGAACATAGGGATAGATAGAGTGGTATCTTGTAGGGTTGTTGTGAGGATTAAATGAGCTAAGAGTTGTAAATCTTTACAGGACAGTATGGGGCACACAGAAGACACTCAGTAAAGGTTAGCGATTACTATTATTGTTACTGTTGACTTGATTTTTCCTTAATTTATTTCCATATTTTATCTCCAGTATCCTGCAGTTGTTCAAATTTACTCTGCTACAACTGACGAAAATCTAATTTTACTGCTCTTTGCTTCTTCTAGCTTCAAGAACTAACTTTTCAAAATATGAATCACAGTTTGATTCTGCAGAGATAAAATATTGAGAAATGAAAGATATTGAATGTCTAGTATTGGCAAAAGATGCATAGCCACATTCCACGTCTTATTTTTTTGTTTTTTTTTTTCTTTTTAAAACTTATCTTGTAACTCCTCCTAACTCCCAGATAAGGCCTTTCTAGGTCAATAAATTGATTCCCTTTTACTTCTATACTACATTTTATTCCCTTCTACCCCCCCATTATAATGTGTTTAATATATATCTATTTAATATTAATTCCTGCTTCATCCTATCAGGGAGTACTTGACATTAACATGACTTATAACTGATGATGTTAACCTTGATCATTTTAGTTAAAGTGATATTTGTCAGGTTTCTCTACTATAAAGCTATTATTTTTCCCTTTCCTTACTCTTCTTTGGAAGTGAATCATTAAATCCAATCCTCAGCCAAGGGGGAGGGAAGTAACCTTCACCTCCTGGAGTGGGGAATATCTACACATATTCTTTGGATTCTTCTATGAGGAGGATTTGTCCCTTCTCCACTATTTATTTTGCATCCAATAATTTTTTTTTGAAGGGAGGGTATGGCAGAAGGGGAGGGAGAGAGAGAATCTTAACCAGGCTCCACAGCCAGCGCAGAGCCCCATGTAGGGCTCGATCTCACAACCCTGAGATCATGACCTGAGCTGAAATCAAAACTCAGATGCTTAACCCACTGAGCCACCCAGGCGCCTCCACACTCAATAATTTTTATATCAATACGGACTCATGGATATTTATTTTATTCCTTGGGTTATAATCCAAACCTATCATTATTTTGCTACTGAATTATTCCAGCTTTGGCCATTGGGGGCCATTGGGAGCTCTTTCAGATTGACTTCTGTGTCCTTGTGATATGCCCCCATCACTTTTACGTTTATTCAAACGTATAGTAATATAAGATGTTCTAGACTTATCTTGTATTTTCCCTCCTCCAGCCCTAGAATCAGCTATATCTCCTTCTCTTGGAAAAATGGTAATTAGAAATCAAAATCTGGGTGATGGGCATGCTTATTTTACTAGAATGTCACTACTTCTAGGCCCTCTCAATGGACAGAGCTAGGAAATATATGTATATATACTAAACCTATGTATGCACACATCTATCTATCTATCTATCTATCATCTATCTATCTATAAACATGAATTCATATTGATATTTCTAGCCCCAATCCAGTACTGCAGGGCTCATTTTAGCCTTCTCTCCTTGCTTATTTGTGATTTTTTCCCTCTGATAATGAGAGATCTGCTCCCATTATCTACAATTATTTACTTATTTGTTTGACCCTGGTACTGCATATTAAATTGTGCCCTCCCAAAGTTCATATGTTGAAGTCCTAGCCCCTAGTACCTCATAATGTGACCTTATTTGGAGATAGTCTTTACAGAGGTAAGAGGAAAGCAAGGTAAAATGAGGTCATTAGAATGAGCCCTCATCCAATTTGACTGGTGTCCTTATAAAAAGGGGGAATTTGGACACGAACACACGCACAGAGAGAAGACAATATGAAGATCTTGGTCAAAGAAGGCCATCTACAAGCCAAAGAGAAAGGCCTCGAACAGATCCTTTCCTCATAGCACCCAGAAGGGACCAACTCTACCAAACTCTTGATTTCAGACTTCTAGTCTCCCAAACTGTGAGACAGTAAATTTCTGTTGCTTAAGCCACCCAGTTTGGTACTTTGTTATGGCAGCCCTGGCAAGTGAATACAAATACCTAGTATACAGACAGATTAGTTTTAGAACTTCTAATACTTACCTCTATGAGAAACAAATTTACCAAATAGAATACAGGGTTTATGTATAGCTGCTTTTGCCTTTAGCCTTATAGTATTTAGTCAAAATATTGTTTTCTAAAATAAGTTCCTTTTTTACCTATACCTCTAATGGGGTTATATTATATATTTGTAATACAATTAGATTAATTTATCAGACTGAATTCCATCCTAGGATCCCTCAACATCCTGGTTGACTTTTTTTTTTTTAAGATTTTATTTATTTATTTGACAGAGAGAAAGAGACAGTGTGAGAGGGAACACAAGCAGGGGGAATGGGAGAGGGAGAAGCAGGCTTCCCTCCAAGCAGGGAGCCTGAAGCGGGGCTCGATCCCAGGATTCTGGGACCATGACCCAAGCCAAAGGCAGACGCTTAATTACTGAGTCACCCAGGCGCCCCTGGTTGACTTTTTAAAATGTGAATACAATAAATGATTTTGAGAAATGTATAAAGTCTAAGTATTCACTACTGAGAAATGTATAAAGTCTGTAAGTATTCACTACTGATAGAGTATAGAACAGTTCTAGTACCCTAAAAAGTCTCTTCCTCTGCAGCACCTTTGGAGTCAAGTCTTCACCCCTCCTGAACCCCTGGCAAGCACTGATGTGTCTTCTATCCCTTTAATGTTGCCTCTCCCATATGTCATAGAAATGAAATTATATAATATATAGCCTTTTGATTATGGTTTCTTTCACTTGGCAAAAATGTATTTGAGATTCATCCATGTTGTTGAGTATATTAGTAGCTTGTTCCTTCTTATTTCTGCGTAGTATTCCATTGTACATTGTTTATTTATCTATTCACCTGTGGACAATATCTTCATTGCTTACAGTTTTTGGTAATTAGGAATAAGTTGTCATAAATGTTCACCTCCAGGTGTGTGTGTTTGTGTGTGTGTGTGTGAACATAACTTTCCAGTTCACTTGGGTAAATAGCCAGGAGCGACACTGCTGGGTCATACAGTAAGTGTATATTTAACTTTAAAAGGAACTGCCAAACTATCTTCCAAAATGACTGTACCATTTTGTATTCAGATCAACAATGAATGAGAATTCTTGCTGTTCTACATCTTTACCAATATATTGTACCATCAGCCAGGTGTTTTGTTTTGTTTTAATTTGAGCAATTCTAATAGGTGTGTAATAATATCTAATTATGGTTTTATTTTGCAAGCACTGCATTTTACAGATCTATCCCTGTTGCCATATTACATTTGACATTCTGCTGCATAATATTCTGATATGCATCCACCACATTTCACTATTCTCCCAATAATGGACACTGCAATTGTCTCCAAATAATACCATATAATTTATTTTCCTTATTTATTATGATCTCAGATTTCAATATTTATTTTTACCAATAAGTTGCTTCACAGATGAGGAAAAATAATATCTAAACAAATATCCAAACAAGATCTAAACCATATCCAAAAATCTTCTTGCATAGAGTAGATTGTCAAATTTTCTCACATAGACAAATGTAGAATTGATGCAATTATCTTCAAAAAAGGATCACTTAATCAAGTGTTATGACTTCCAGTTTGTTTTCAATGACTTTTTTCTTTCCTTTCTCCCTCCCTCACTAGCTTTCTTCTTTGCTTCTTTCCTTTCACTTCATTCTATCAAACAAATATTTATTGAATGTCCTTGCCCTGCTAGTCATTATCCAAGCCAGGAGTATACAAAAACGAGGACACTGCCTGTAGTAACTAATAATCCAGTGTAGTGTGTGTGTTCGGGGAGAAGGAAACATGGGAACACACATGTATACATAAAATGTTTCAGAAAGCAGACAAGAATATGCAACCACATCTGCCTTGGTGAGTTAGGGAAGATTCTCCAGGAAAGATAAAAACTTGGGCTTGATTTTGAAAGAAAAGCTGAAGGGTGGAGCAGAAGGTATAAAAATACTTGGTGTGTTGTGGGCCTGGTGAGTAGTTCAAAGTCAAAATGTATGGGGTTCATGACAGTGGATAGTGGGAGGTATGGCTAGAAAAATAGGATGAATTCAGATTAAGATGGACTTTGTAAGGCGTTATTTTGTCATGTGACATCAAAGAGCCATTGCAGGTTTTAGGACAGTAGATTTGATTGGAATTTATTTATTTATTTATTTAAGACTTTATTTGTCAGAGAGAGAGAGAGCACAAGCAGGGGGAGTGGCAGGCAGAGGGAGAAGCAGACTTCTTGCTGAGCAAGGAGCCCAAGGCGGGACTCGATCCCAGGACCCTGAGATCATGACTTGAGACGAAGGCAGATGCTTAACCAACTGAGCCACCCAGGCATCCCTGGACTTGTATTTAGAACCATTACTTTGGCAATACAGATCAGAGAGGAATAAGAGGTCATTATTAGGGAGACCAATTGCAAAGCTATTATTGCAAATAGTTAAGGTAAGAGCTATTGAAGACCCACACAAAGGAATGGCCTATTTTCTGCCTAAGTTGTCTATTTGTGAAGCAGGAAAAAAGAAGGAAAATCTGGCAAGGCAGAATCATATTTGTCATGCAAATTAGAAAATAAAAACTATTATCAAAGGACAACATAAAAGGGGAGCCTGTGTATCTTGCCTGTGGTGACAGATACACACACACATGCTAACATTGTATAAACTAAACACACACACACAAGTGGGTCCAAGTGAAACTGGGGGCATTTGAATTAAGATTGTGAATTGTTGTTACCATTGTGGTAAACGGGGTAAAATTTACACAGATCTTTCTGTGTTATTTTGTACAACTGTATGAGTCTATGATCATTTTAACATAAATTTCAATTAAAAATGATAGCAAAATAAAGATATTTTCAGATGAAAATCCATTAATCTGTTTTTGGATGTAGAGAGAAATTTAAGGCAACTTGTCAAAAATTTCCCACTGGAATTTTGATTTTATGTTTCATTTATATAATTCGGGGGAAAAAGGAAAAAATAAAACTATCCAGATTCAAAACTAAGATAACAATTATTTAAATGTATCTTGTGCAGTTTTTACATGATAATTATTATTGGTGCCATTAGACATTTTACATGCTGATTAATTGAGATGGGTGAAAATAAATATTTATTGAGTACTTAAAGTACAAGTCATTGCTCTGGGGACTTACATATATTTCTCTATTTCATGCTAAAGAGGCTGATTTTATTAGAATTATTAATGCATTTTACAGATGGAGAAGCATTAAGGGTCAGACTGTGTAAGTACTTTTGCAAGGTCACAGAATGTTGGGATGAATCTATGCCTGTCTGACTTTCCAGCCTATGCACTTTTCCACTACTTAGGGGTTGAAATACAGACATAAACACATTTAAGAAATCATCTCTGTCATCGATTTGTCTGGTTGATTTCTATAGTGTCTGTATCCAATATTTAGAAATGTGGAATGTACTTCTGTAGTAATTGGTGTGGATTATTTCAGCTCAGGAAAACATGATTTAAAATTTGTGACAAGATAACTGTTGATAAAATATTTCACAAAAATAGTGTCAGATACTATTAGAAGACTTCAGGGGAATTCCCTTAACCTTTAAATAAAACAAAAACAAAACAAACCCTCAGTAAGAAGTTTATAATGTTTAACTTTTATTGGGTGTTAATTCTATGTCAGGTATCATGTTAAGCAACTTACATGTTGTTTAAACGTTCACAACAAAATTGGGATGAAAATTGGGCCGTTTGACTCCAAAGCTGCACTTCTTAACCACTAGGCTACAATGCCTTAAATATCAACCAAATGAAGATAAGGGGGGGATGAAGAAAAAAGGAACTTTAACTGAATGTTTAGCATGGCTCATGATCAGTGAACAGGACCACCATTTATTGTAATTAAATTAGCTGATTAACTGCATTATGCGTTTTGAGGGTCTAAGAGGAATCAATGTGAAAAACTCAATGGTATCTTCAGGTCAGTCACCTTCTACCCCTTTGTCTCATTTTATTTTCTTCATAGCTCTTTTACTTATTTATATCTAAAATTATTTCAGGGGCACCTGGGTGGCTCAGTCAGTTAAGCGTCTGACTCTTGGTTTCGGCTCGGGTCATGATCTCAGCCCCACATCAGGCTCTGGGCTCAGTGTGGAGTCTGCTTGAGATCCTCTTCCTCTCCCTATGCGCCCCCCCCCCCACTTGCTCCGGTTCTCTCTAAAATAAATAAATAAAATCTTAAAAAAAAAATTATTTCATTACTGTCTGTCACATGACTTACCTCACTAAAACATAAGTTCAGTAATACCAAGAAACTTGTTTTTCTTATTCAATGTTGTATTTCCAGTGTCTTAAGTTGTTCCCAACATGTATTTGGGACTATCCCAAATGAATGTGTAAATGACCTTCCCTTGACTTAAATGGTAGAGTTTTAGATTTACAAACGATGGTTTAAAAGGTTATATTAAATGACATGCATTATTAGCAATTTACTAGTGTTTCATTTCTTAGATTGGCTAAGATACACTGGAAGAAGGGAAGGAGAAAGCTGGAGGAAGGAGCTGGAGGAGGAGGCTGAGGAAAAGGGGAAAGAATATAAACTGGTAATAAGCCCTTAAATATGGGGGTGAGGGTTGAAGCATCAGAAATTAGGAGCCTTAGACCAGTGACTCAAATTGATGAGGCTTCCTGGAGTGGAATAGAAATCATCATGAAGGCTAACTTCTCAATTTGATCTCAGAAGTTCTACAACCGCAAAGATTTAAAGAAAGGAGGTGAAAGTAATTTAGGTCACTTCTAGTATGCTAATTACCTCGCATTGTGCATAGCTTTAATTAGAATAAAATAATCTTGAGGTTTCCATTGAAATTAGTGCCAAGTGTATGTACATTTTGGGCACTGGTCTACCTACTTTATGTCTTGTGGATTCTTCATGAGGAGTCATTACTGATATTATTATAATTACTTGTTAACTTCACATCATTGTCGAATACAGACAGTAGGTTAAAAAAAAAAACCAAAAGAATCACATATGAAGAACCAAAATGAGTGGGTACACTGAGGCATCTGTAGCTTAGAATGGGAAAGGCAACTAATTTTAATGAGGTTGGGGATGCAAGAAGAAAATCTAGATCCTTTAAAATGGAATACAGTTGTTAAACGTGAGCATTACAATAGATGACTCCAGGCAGTTTGAAATTTAAAGGAATGAGCATGTAGAGAAGAAGTTCTCAAACTTTTTGGTCTCAAGACCCCTTTACACTCTAAAACTTAGGGACACCAGAGAACTATCCTGTGCATTCTAGGTACTGATATTTATCATATCAGAAATTAAGAAATTTTAAAAGTATCTAAAACAATAAATCATCTAAAAACAATAAATCAATTAAATATTAACATAAAAGAATCTTTTATATGAAAAGTAACTTTCCAAAACAAAAAAATTAAGTAGAGTGGCATTGTCTTACGTTTTTGCAAATCTCCTTAATGTCTGGTTTAACTGCAGATGACTGGATTTTATTATCTGCTTCCTTTTTCAATGTTTCCGTATCACATGTCATGTAGTCTCCGGAAAACTCCACTGTACGCTTGTGAGAGAATGAGAATGCAAAAGGCAAATAACGTTTTAGTATTATTATGGAAATACTTTCGACTTCCCCCTTTAAAGGGTCTGGGGACCACACTTTGAGGACCACTGTTTTAAGAGTTAACATCAGTCGATCCAGCATCAGTTGAAAAACAGCCATGATGTTTCACAGGCCTGAGGATTTACATAAAATTTATTTTTTCAGCAAGATGAAACAACAGTGTCCTCATTATAAAGCATTCAGAGAATAAACAAACATTGCCATTTTCATCCATCAAAAGAACTGAAGTAGAAATGAGAGATCGCACGTTAGGTAAAAGGATGGAGGGGTAGGGATGAGGAGGCAGCCCGGAAGCCACTGAGACCCACCAAGTTAGGAGACGCAAAACCTGCAGAAGACGCCGCCAAGGTGGTCAGGAGGAAAGAACTGTTGTTCTTAGGGGAAAATATGGGCGGGGAGGGAAAATGGTTACCGGGGACCGGGGAGTTGAAGGAATTAGGCAGGGATAGGGACAAGCGGTAGCTGCCCCACCCCGCCCTCACGCCTCCCTGCACCAGGCCGAGGAGGACGAGGTGGGCCAGGGGCGAGGCGAGCGGGTCAGGGAGCTTCCCGAGAACCTTCATGTGCAGCGGGGAGAAAAGAGATTTCACGTGCAGCGGGGAGAAAAGAGATGGCGCGGCGCGTAGCAGAGGGCGAAGGCGGGAACCCTAGGACCCCAAGCACTGCGCGGAGGGTGTGGAGGTCTTCGGGGAAGAAGGACAGTTCTGTTGCTAGGCAACCCGTCCTGGGCCCGCCTCCCGCTCGCGTTGCTAGGAGACGGCGAGGCCTCGGGGGGCGGCGGAGCGGGCCCTACGTGCTGACGCTAATTGTATATGAGCGCGAGCGGCGGGCTCACGGGTCTTTTTTAGCGCCATCTGCTCGCGGCGCCGCCTCCTGCTCCTCCCGCCGCCGCCCTGAGTCACTGCCTGCGCAGCTCCGACCGCCTGGCTCCCCGTGCCAGCCACCGGTAACGGATGGGGGTCTGAAAGGGAAAGGGGAACGTAGAGTCGGTCAGGCGGCCTGCGCGGAGGGAAAGGACGGGGAAATAAGAGTGGGGGCCGCTGGCCTCCGGGGCCTCCCGGGTCGTCCAGTGAGGCCGGAGCCTGAGCCGTCCGCGGAGTTTCGTCCCCGTAGCCTGAGAGGGCCTCCGGGATTGGCTGGCGCTTTACTCGGGAACGGCTGAGGGGACGCGGGGGGTCGGTGCGGCCTGCGAGGCCCGGGGGCCCTGCTGGTGTGCGCCGAGGTTCCCTGAGCCCCACCGGCTTCTCCGCGCGGACGGGAGGGAGGCCGCGGTTTCGCCTCCCGGTCCATAGCGGCTGTCTCCTTAGGGCGCCCGGGGTGCGGGCCGGGTTCGAGTGCGCAGCCCACCGCTTCCTTTTCGCCCCCGCTTCCTCAAAAATAATCCCCGGAGGGAGGCCGCTGGGGGATGGAGAGAACGGCGGAGGCTGCGAATTCCGATGGGAGGGAGGGGATGTGTAGGGACGAGGCCTGGAGGGGGCGGGGAGGCTGCGAGGCTCCTGGGCTCTCCGCCCACTGGAGGCGGCGACGGGCTGGGAGGGGAAACCCCGGCGGCTTCCCTAGACACGTGGCCGCCGCCTGGGCTTGACGAGACCGAGGTCTGGGTTGTCCTCACTTCACTGAGAGTTGTAGGGATGGTGGGATTTGGAAATTAATAGTGAGTAAATAAGTCTAGCCTTGGCTTTCAAACTCCTACCTGCTTCTCTTTGGTCTTAAATCTTTTTATTGGTACCAGAGGAAAGGATGAATGTTAGGAGATAGGTGATGAAGCATGGCCTCTTATTGCTAGGATTTTAAAGCATTAACGCTTGTAAAGGGGTCTTGTTAGCTGTTACTAACACATGATTTTTTTGTGTACCTCCAGTACAGTTAGAATTTAGATGGGTGTCTTGACCGGGATTTCATTATTTGGGGAGAATTGATCCTAATTAATCTAATCCTGTAAACGGTTCTAAGATGAAAATAAACGATTTGGCCTGCAATGTCTTTAATTCTGTTAGGACTTCTTTCACATTCTTAAAAATTAGTTCCTTTATTGAAGTTCCCAGAATAGGTTACTTAACTAGTTGTTTTGTTTTTAAGATGAATGGGGGCTGGGTGGAGGAAGTCTGGGTGGAAATGAGGCATTAATGTACCCTTAATGGGCCAAGTTTGTAGCCTGTTGTCTTGTCAGTGCCCCTACTACTCACAAAAGGAGGCAGAGAAGGGAGCCGGGGAATGCGGTCCTATTTGGGACATTCAGAGTACAGAAGAATGAACCCAGCACGTAACGTCCTCAAGGAGCCCCTATTTTAAATCATCACTGTCTTAAAAATGATGAGTAATTAGTTCTGTAAGGACTGCCCTTTAAAATCTCCTAACACTGTCTGCCTGGTTTCAGAAGAGCTGTAAAATGGAATTGGCTGTTTTTGGAAATAGGTAGCCTCAAAATATCTTTTAAAATTAATATTTAAGCCCTATTTTCTTGTCAACCTACATTAACACTTCTGTACTTAGGAAGTAATACACATTACCTTTGGGTAAGGGGAAAATCTTCTATATAGGATAACTTGTTTTAAATTGTTGAGGTAAATTAAGGTTTCCAGTGATCTTCTGGTATAAGTCTCATGCTTTTTGGAAGTTGTTCAAATTAAATAAAAATTTAAAAAAATTAAGAGTTCAAATTAATGGTCCAAATCTAAAATGCAATTTACTTCTAAGAAGACTGGTCCTTTGGAGGATAGATAGAATCAAACATTGGTCATGAAACCTTGACTTCATAGATTATATCAGGTCAGTGTTACGTTAATTTGATAGATACAACTTTTAAAAATTTCATACCAGTTTGAAATATCTGTAAATTTTATCTGTTGCAAAGTACCTATTTTTGATATTGGGCCTATTGACAAAAATACGAAGCTAATGCTAAATGTGGCATATGACTGTTCTTGTCCTTTAGAGATTTAAAAAACAACCAAAACCCAACACTTGTACCAGAATTAATTTAATCCAAAATGCTATTGGTCATTTTATTACTCAGCTTGCCCATATTGTCTCCAGGTTACTAACTGGATTCTAAACCCCCAAAATTATATTAAAAACAGCCCTTTTGTAGGAAAAGGGGCTAAAAGAGGCAAAATCTGTTTGACTTCAAAGGATGAAGAAATAAAAATCAAATACTACGTCTTCGCTCATTTTTTGATAGGTTGTAAATGTGAAATGTTAATGAAAATAAGATTAGAGAGGATGAATCCTGATCAGTTTTCAAAACTGACGAGATCAGTCCATTCAGATCCTCAAGTCTAATCAAACCGGTAATTATTTGTGTTCTTATTTGATTTTTTGAGTAAATATTTTGGCATCTATTTGGACATAACAAGAGCAAAACAAGCATATTGGTTAGCTAGATATAAAATGTTAAATTGTGGTGAATGCTATAAAGAAAAAGCGGGGGACCGAGTAGTATTTATAACATTCTTTACATGAAGGACCTGTTTGATGGTAATTTTAAGTGCCATTTCATACTGATTTCATCTGAATAAGAAGTCCTTGTTAGGCAGAGTAGGATTTAGAAAGGTGAGCGTTGTTGCTTTCACCCATCCTTGTAAGTTGTTTAGTAGATTGATACCAGACCACTAGATCACATTACTGCACTTGCCATCCAAAGTGGCCTCTGTACTTTCGGTTACCAACTCTGCCTTTTACACTACATGGTTTGATACATTTTTGTTCAGAAATTTTGTACCTTTTAATTTTTATTGGGAAAAGGGGGTTGTAATTTTGAAGAGCCTATTAATTACATTTAATTAACCTATTACATTTAATTAATTATACTTATTTTCTAAGATAAAGGGGGTATAGAAGAACACAACAGGAGTAAATAATGTAAGAGCACAAATTACTCTGTTATTAACTAATTTAATGCTCTTAGAAGTAGGTAGTATCAGCATTTTAATGTGGAAACTGAAATACAGAGCAGTTAAAGGACTTCTCCAGTAACTGAGCAATGATGACTTACGATGAGGCTTTTGTATTTTTTTTTTAACTATATGCTAAAAACATTTTTTTAATGTTGGAGATTTGAAAGTCTCTGTACCTCTGGTAAAAGAAATCTGAATTTACATTGTTTAGGTATGTGGCTCTTAAGTCACATTTTGTGGCCCTGGGAAAACTTTTTCATTAACTTTTTTTTTTTAATGTTGTTATGTTAATCACCTTACATTACGTCATTAGTTTTTGATGTAGTATTCCATGATTCATTGTTTGAGTATAACACCCAGTGCTCCATTCAGTAAGTGCCCACTTTAATACCCATCACCAGGCTAGCCCATTCTCCCACCTCCCTCCCCTCTAGAACCTTCGGTTTGTTTCTCAAGAGTCCATAGGTCTTTCATGGTTCGTCTTCCCCTCCGATTCCCCCCCCCTTCATTTTCCCCTTCCTACTATCTTTTTTTTTTTTTTAACATATAATATATTATTTGTTTCAGAGGTACAGGTCTATGATTCAACAGTTTTACAAAATTCACAGCGCTCACCATAGCACATACCCTCCCCAGTGTCTATCTCCCAGCCACCGGTAGTTCCCTTGATTTAAACTGTTAGGCTGTACATCAGCTTGGAATTCAGAAGCACACTTGATTGGGTTCCACTGTGCTGCAAGGAAAAGCAACAGTATTTATGGTCAGGGAGTCTTCTTCCGATATGGAATTTGTTTACGTATAGTTGAGTGATGGTTCCTAAGTTTTTTGTCAGGGAGTTTTCTTCCAACATGGATTTTGTTTACATATAGTTGAGTGATGGCTCCTAAGCTTTTTGTCTGGTGTGTGTGTGTGTGTGTGTGTGTAATTCCCCTCCCCCTCATGTGAATAAATTGGTTTTGTTTGTTACTGCTGGGTGAATTTTCACCGGATTTTCACTCCAACCCAGGTATGTTTATGTGCTGTTGGATCAGATGATAATCTAGATAATGAGCTCCCTTGGACTAGAAGGTATGTAGTGTTCTTAAATAGGAGTCCATTTTGCTTGGGACTCTAAGAAGTCAGTTCCAAGTTGGCTATTGACACCCCAGAATTGAAAAAGTGAGCCTAAAGAATAGGATATTCTAACTATGAGGTTGTGTTGGAGCCAAATAAAGCATTGAGCCCCTGGACCACTGAAAACGTTATTAATAGAAGAGCAGTGTCTTAAAAATAGATTTGCTTAATTTGGAGGGAGATTTGAGGTCTCAGGTAAAGGGAAATCTTATCTTTGTTATTATTGGTTCCCTTGAACTCTTGCTTTAAAACATTTGTAATTTTTAATGATCGGTTGTTTCCCCATGAAGTAGTCATTTTATGTAAAGGAATATCAACAAGTGTATTATTGTATAATCTGTGTAACAGTAGGCTGATAGAGCAGGTACTTTGGTTTTTGGGATGATAGTGGACTCCACATGGGTTTTGGAAGTCAGATTTTAATTACTAGGTTCTTACCTTTTGTGTGTTGCTGAGCAAGTTGCTTAGTATCTTATCTGTAGATAGGGAGGAAAGCCTATAATGGTCCCTTACTGAGTAGGCTTCATAAATGTTAGCTTTCTTCTCATTAGTTGTCAGGGGAATTTATTCAGAGTCAGGTTTTCTGGAATGGTAGGAAGCTTTTGATAACACATGTCTGGACATCTAACTACAAGACCACAAAATATAATCCGTTTGTGGTTTAATTCAGTGACTTGTTTCCACTTCTTCAGTGGAAGATTTCTTTTTGTGTACAAGTTCTCAGGTTAAGATTTGCCTTCAGTCACATTATGAATCATGTCTTTGAATTGAGATCTTCTGCACATTACATATACTGGGTAATGAATTCACTCTTTTATTATAGAGTGACCTTTTTATTTCTAGTAATGCTTTTCCTTAAACTTTATTTTTTGATGTTAATACAGTGATACCAGCTTTCTTTTGGTTAGGGCTATATTTTACTTGGAAACTATATGTCCTTATGTTATAGATATGTTTCTTATAAATGGGATGTAGTTGGATTTTCTTAAATCCTGCCTGACACTTTTTAGTGGGAGCCTTTAGTTGATTTACCTTCACCGTTGACTTAATGTTGTGGTAGTTTTAATTTTTTAACACACTACACAGTGGTGATACTTAAAAATGTTTATTTAGATATATGCAGTTACCCTTTTTGCCCCTCATTTCTTCTTGGAAATTAGTTCTTCCATTTGGGATCACTTGCCTTCTGCCTGAAGAATATACTTAATAGAATTTATTAGAGTGCTGGAGGCGTTTTTTCCAGAAAATACCTGTTTCATATTCGTTCTTAGAAGATGTTTTAATTGGGTATAATATTCTAAGATCCTTGGCTATTTTCAGCACATTGAAGACTCTCTTGTCTTTTGGTGTCTATTGAAGAGAAGATAGCTGTGTGTGTCTTTTGTGGCTTTAATCTGAGTCTTTTCTCTGTGATTTTGAGGTGACTTCTTTGTCTTTAATGTCTTGCCTTTTCACTGATACGTCTAAGTGTATGTTTCTTTTTTATTTATTCTGATTGGGATTTGTAGGGCTAACACCATCAGTTCTGGTGGGATTTGTAGGGATATCTTACATCAGTTCTGGAAAATTCTTAGCTTTTGATTTTTTTTCAAATATTTTGTGCATTCTGTCCTCTAACTCCGAGAACTTGTATTGAATCTTTGTTAGACTCTATTGTATCCTCAAATATCTTTTAACATTAGTGTTTTCTGTCCTTTAGTCTCTGCCATATTTTGGAAGATTTCTTCTAAGCTTGCATCCCTCCCTTAATTATCTTTCCAGCTGTGTTTAGTCTGCTGATAAACCTGCCCATTTGTTTGATTTACATTATTTTTATTTTTCTAAGTTCTACTTAATTCTTTGCTAAATTTGCTGTATCACCTTTAATAGATGGCTGTTCTTTGCAGATGCTTCTGCAGACACTGTGTTTTCAAACTCAGTAAGCATGGTTGTCATTTGTCAATGTTTGTAAGTTTACAGTCCTTTTGACAATATTTAAGTCTTTGGGACAGGTTTTTGTTGTATTTTTTTTTTTTTTAAAGATTTTATTTATTTGACAGAGAGAGATAGCGAGAGAGGGAACACAAGCAGGGGGAATGGGAGAGGGAAAAGCAGGCCTCCTGCGGAGCAGGGAGCCCGATGCAGGGAGCCCGATGCAGGGCTCCATCCCAGGACCCTGGGATCGTGACCTGAGCCAAAGGCAGACGCTTAACGACTGAGCCACCCAGGCGCCCCTTTTGTTGTATTTTTTCTGTTGCCCTTATTGCTCTTGAAAACTACTTGTATAAATTATTTGAGGTCTAGGATAAAGGTGCCTTTCACATTTGGATATGTAGGTGCTTAGGAACACTATCAGGCAGACCACTTTAAGCTCACGGCTTGAGGTTTTGGGCCGACAGTGATAAGTGATTCTAGTTTATTTGTCCAAGAGAACTGGTTTATCATCCCTGAGACTATAGCACTTGGGGGTTCCTGCTTAATGTGGAGGGTTGCTATAAAGATTTCCCATCTTGGATAGGTCCGGGGCTTTTGATTTTACCTCGGTAGTTAAAACCTTGCTTTTAAGATTTTAGCAAATATTTATTTTGGACTTGGAATTATTTTATGTAGAGTTGGTTTGCATAATTTAGCTTGTCACTACCAGAAATGGAAATTCTTCATATCTCTTAGAAAGCAATTTCATGTCTGATAAATAAAAATTCTCATTGATTTTATTTAACATTGAGTGCAGTAAAAAACAAAAACAGAAAACTAAGGGAGGTATTAACTGAAACCTGTGTTTTCTCAGTGTGATCTGATTGAGAACCACCTGCCTCAGGGGCTGGGTTTCTTGTTTAGAATGGAGATTTTTGGGTCCACTCTCTCAGACCTCTTGTTTCAGAATCTGGGCATGGGAATTAATCTCTTTCTCTTTTAAATGAACTTATTTGTAATTTTAGATTTATAGAAAAGTTGTAGAGATACTCCTGGAGAGTTCCCATGTGCCCCTTACCCAGTTTTCCTTAATGTTAACATCTTAACGTTACTATGGCACATTTACTGGTTAGTCTATACATTTTAACAGTCATCTCAGCTAATTATTTTGCAGAAATATTGACCCTGTGCTAAGATAATTAAAAACAGACAGAACTAAAAAGCTTGTTTATTAGAATGTTCAGTACTTATCAAACACAAGTTAAGTTTTTTATGAATTTGCGTCTTAAGAGCAATCCAATGAAGAAGCAGTTTTTTTGTATTTTTTGTAGATAGTGAATAAGACCAGAAGTTGTTTGTGTGAGCTAGATTTTTACAAAGCTGGTGTCAACCCAAATGATCTGACTACAAAATTAGGCCTGCTTTAAAAAACGGAAGTGTGTATAACCAAGAAATCTAATTTAGCTAGAGTGGGCAGGGCAGATTGGAGAAGGTATCTCTGAAGAAGTAAATGCCATCCTGTTCTGTCTTGAATCATCTTTAATAAAGAATCAAAAGAATTTTAAGAGTTTGAATTCTAAATGTGACCCCATGAAATGGACAGGGAAGGTAGCAGTGTAGCCATTCTTCTGAGTACCTGTTAAAATGTTATAAAAATCTGACTTTAGAAGTTTTGGGGGGTTGTTTTATATTTTTGATAATTGCTGGACTTACTAGACTGTGCATTCAACCGAGCAAGTTCCAAAACGTTAGCAAAATGTACTTGTATATGGGAAAGCCAAATAATGCAGAATGAAATGTAAGTTCTCATTTCTCCCAGTCTTTTCTTAGAGGTGACTACTGTTAGGTTTCTGGTATATCTGTACAGAAATGTCTTATTTGTAAAGTATGTGCATGAGCATGCATGTTCATATATGTATATGAAGGATGCAAAGATGTGGCAGAATATGTATGTATTCTGTCCAGATTGGATTTTGCCATAAGCCATGTGCTTTTTCATATCTGCTTCATTTTTGACTGCAAAGCATTTCATTGTATGCACATTCCATGCTAATACTGAATTTATTTTTGATGAGATAAGTAACTGTAGCTGCTCTCTATATAAACTTTATTTATTACCCTGAAGGATGCAATGCAGCAATTGGCAAAAGCACATATAATCCCTGTAATATGAATCTTGTGCTGTGATTAGTTGGGAAAGATAGATCTTAGTCAAATAATCACACTAATTTGTAACTACAAACTTGAGACATCTTACGATGGAAAGAAATAGGGCTTTATAGGTGTGTATAACCAAGAAATCTTATTTAGCCAGAATGTACAGGTTGGAGAAGACTCTCTGAAAAAGTAAAACTTTGAGCTAAGAGCCAAAGGTTATGTTAACTGAATTTTGGAAGAACCTTCTAGGCAAACATGAAAAGCACAGCCTTTAGATTCATAATATTTTTTTTCATGTTAGAGTCTCACAAGTGAATAACTAAAGCTGGAGATATACATATTTAAGGTTTTTGATATTACTATGGCCAAATTACTCTCCAGAGAGAAAATAGTTTATAGGAACACAAGCCGTATTTAAGAATGCATGTTCACCACCGTTTTCCCTGCATTAAAAGAAGAGCCTTGCTGATTTGATAGACAAACTAGAATTCTACTTGGATTTCTTTGATGATTAAGATTCAGTATTTTTATTTTTGAATTACTATTTCTTCATAATTGTTTAAGTATTTTGTTAATTTTGTAAATTACCCAGCATCACTAGAGAAATTTATCAGTGCTATTAGAAATTATTTAAAGCAAAAAAATATTTAAAGTAGAATAGGCTACATTATTAGGAAGAAATATTTTCTTCACAATTTGTTGAAAGGATGGATGTTAGATCAGTAATAATACTCCACATATTAGCACTTGACTGCTGAAATCAGTAACTCTTCTTAACTATTTAAGTAATAATCATATAAAACATGTTGATATGAGGAATCACATCTTGTAGCATTCTGAGAGTTATTAAAAGTCTGTGGTTTTAATTACTAAGAGATAAAAACTTGATTTTAATGTGGGATCCTAAGCTTGATTTAGATTATTTTTTTTGGTAGTCTATGCATTCATTACATGTGGCATTAGTCATTTTCCTGCCTGAATATAACACGTTTTACCTTCAGTTTTCTTTTTCTAAAAGCAGTATTCTCTAAGTCAATACTAATCTATAGCGGGAAAGAATTTAGGATATTCTCCAGATCAGTTCTAACAGTATTGATGTCGGGTAACCAAGAGTTTGTTGACAATATGACAGCTTATCCAGGGTAGTCTGGGGGTGTGGTCCTTATCAGTGATAAGACATGAGGTACATTTGAAGAGATGGGGAAGGTTTACTTGATACAGATTGGAACCCAGAGCTTTAAAACTGTCACTAAGTTGCTTAAAGGACTGGCATTTGGTAGGATTATTAAACTTTTTGGAAAGATCTCCAGGGGCATAATGGTGGCAGATTTTGGCTTTTTAACATGAATTTGGTAAGAAGTAATACTGGTAAAAATGAAGTGGGTTCTGTGAGGTACTAAGTCTAAAAATTTAAGCAAAAATTGACCATTTGTAGTTGTTAAAGGAGTTTGAATAACTCTTGTATTGTTCCTTTTCTGTGATACTAGCATACATCAGATTCTTTACCAGCAGTGCTATTGTGAAAATGTCCTTACATGGTAGATTCTAACAGCCTAGTAATAACTTGCTTATTTTTAGCAGTATCCTCTGAAAAATTACTTTGGGGGCTGGTATGAAAGTCCATATATATGTGCCACGATTTTTCTTCTTAACACTGATGTGTTTTTAATGGGGGTATACATTCCTCCGTGTGGTGATTCTCAATGTGGTACTGATTTAAAGGGTTTGGGCATCAAATATTTTTAATGGTTTTAAATACATTATATATGTATATTTTGTTAACACTGACATTTCTCTCCATAGATATTTGGAGTTCTTACAACATGGCAGACATTGACAAGTAAGTGCTAGATAGTTGGTTTTTTTGTTTTTTTCTTTTCCCAGAGATTTGGCTTCACTTTGTACTGTGATGTCATTAATAGTAGTAATAATATAAAAATGTATGGTAAAGACTGATGCTTAGTACCTGCTGTTACAATAGTTGGGTACAGTGTACCCAAGATAAAATATAGTATATATAATCATTGTCTTAAATACAATAAACCATTTGCCAGTGTTAATTCTTAGGAATGTGCTGAGCACAGTAATGAATCAGAAATATTTGCAGAACTCATTTTTACCATACATGTATGGTAATTACTACTTCCATATTACGGCATCATACATACAAGATAAAAAGTATATGAAATTTATATGTAGAGTTTAAAGAGTAATAGGATACTTATAATTTATGAGTTTTTAAAAGTAAAACATTACTATTAGAAGCCCAGTGTCCCTCTTCTCAATTGCATCCTCCACCTTTCCTCTCCAGACGTGTAAGCACTGTCTTGGCATTTGTCTAAAGCATTCCTTTTGTTTTTTTTTTTTTAGAGTTTTAACACCTACACATTGTTAATCAGTGTTTAATTTTGAAAATCTGAATAGCAGTCACAAACTTAGCTGTGTTTAAAAAGAAAAGCAATATTACCACTATCAGTTGAAGTCTCCAAGGTAGGGAAAAAAAAGAAACAAAAAGATTATCTGGGTCACAGTCTAATTTCAACTTTCCTGAAGAATTTATTGGGCAAGGTCATACACTCTAGAAACACCAGTTTAATGAAGTTGACTTCTGGCCGGGTTCTAGTGTGGATGGATGTTTTGCAGAAATACGGTAAGGGAGAATGGGTGAGCTGCATTGTTCGTTGCTTATGATTTCACACAACTTAGGGTTAGGTTAAAACAACACTTGGACATGGATTTAGGGGTACGATACGACCATCCACAAGTTGTAGGCAGCAGAGCATGGAGGTGGGAAGGCAGGAAAATTTAGCACAAGGGCATCACATTCAAGTACATATAAGAATTTGGCTAATTATTCCATGCTTAAAAAGAATGGCAGCAGGTATTTTAGTGATAATGGCTTTCAAAGTGATTGCCTCCTTTATTACTGCTCCAATCTGGATTGCTTAACCTTGGTTATATAAGTATCATTGTGGTTCTATTTTATTATCTTCCTGGGGTTTCCTTTTTGCTGCTTCTCTTGGGTTTGCTATTTGCTGTATCCCATGTAATTTTCTTTTTTGGTTCTTTAATACTTTCTTGGAAGAGTACAAGGGAAACATTATTTTGAGATAAATGATTGAAAATGACAATTCTGTCCTTATGTTTGATAGTTTGAGTGTAGAATTCTCATTTGGGAATCCTCTTTCTTCAGAATTTTGAAGGCATTGCTCCATTACCACCTGGCTTCCAATATTGCTGTGTTGAAGTTCAGAGTCATTATAATTCTTGATCATTTTATGTGACACTTTTGTTTTAAACAAATATTTCTGGAAGCACTCTGGCTTCAGAGTTCTGAAATTTTCACATTGTTTATATGTATTTTTTAAATTTCTTGTGTTAGGCATTCAGTGGTGGGCCCTTTCAGTCTGGCAACTCGATGGCTTTCAGTTCTGGGGAATATTCTTGACTTATTTTGTTGAGTGTCTTATTTCTGTTTTCTCTTTCTGGACCTCCTATTATGTTATATGTTGAACTTGTTCTTCTAATTATCTTTTGTCTTATTTTCCATCTTCATCTCTTTGCTCTTCTTTTTGGGCAAAGCTGAAGAAATTTTATCTTTCAGCTCTTGTATTGAGTTTCTAAATTTCTGTTGTATAGTTTTCAGGAGTGTCTTTATTCTCTGTTCCTGTTTTTTATAGCATCTTGTTCCTGTTTCATTGATTGTAATGTCTTTTCTCTGGATTGTAATATCTTTTCTCTGGATGTTTTTTCCCCTGTATGTTTGCTCTTAAATTTTTCTTTCCCCTATTTGTTTTCATTTCCATGTAAAAGCATTTTCTCAAATAGGAGGTAATACTTGGTTGTCTGCTCACTAAGATTGGGGTGGGGGAGAACATGCAGTTGAGAGATGTTTAAGAAAAAAGTTGATTAGAAAATTTGAGTGTTGTGGGGTGGAGGGAGGCTTTTAATTTAGATTGTAATGTAAGGTCATCAAAGTGGTTGTTTATTTTGAGAATCCCCATTGTCAGAATGATGTTTTCTTCTGGGCTGGTCAGATACCCCAAGGAAGAGTATCTGGGTAAAGATCTGGCTTTCATTGTTGTGGAATCCAAATTGGGAAAAGGTGACCAGGGAAGGGTCTCTACATTCAACATTCTAGCATGATACAGTCCTATATCTGAGAGACTCTTGGCTGTATCTGTGGTCTTACAGTCTGAGCTCTTAGTTTAACCCTTTCCAAAGAAGAAACTGCTGTGCTGCTGGATTGAGGGAAAGAATCTGGGGATTTAACTGCTTTATCAGTTTTTCTTTAGTCCTCCCTATTTTCTCCAATTTCATCCCCCCAGCCCTAATTCCAGAAGTGTCCTTTTTGATTCTGTGTTTGGTCTAGTTTTCAGCTTTTCCGACTGTTCGATTTCAGTTCTCAGTGATGTTGCTGTTGTGCTCTTGTCTTCCTGTCCTTTAATGTTTGTCTGTTTAAAAAACCCTTTTATCGTAATTTTAGTAAAGATTTGGGAAGGATTAAGATCAGAGGAGTATGTGCAATCTGCCATCTTAACCTTGCAACTTCATTTTGTTTTAAACTTAAAAAAAATAAAAGAATAAATTGGTTGTGACCACTTGATTCCCCACCATCCCCTTATTTAATTTTAGATGGCTGTCAGCCCTAGGAGGGTGGGAGGGACGGAGGATTCTTGTTCCTTAAAGCAGGAGTCAGCAGACTTTCCTGATTATAAATATTTTAGGCACTTTGGGCCATATAGTCTCTGTTGCAGTTACTCAACTCTGCTGTTGTAGTGTGAAAGCAGCCATAGACAGTACATAAACTTACGTGGCTGTGTTCCAATAAAGTTTTATTTACAAAAATACTGGGCTGTATTTGACCATGTGACATAGTCTGTGGACCCCTGTTTTAAAGCCTTAAGATGTAGGTGTTCATTAAATGATTAAAATCACACTGGACGAATAGCTGTGCTATGTGATCTTTAGTTAATGGCCCTTAAATCTAAGTATGCTTAAGTTTATACGAAATCAAAGATAATTTCAGAAACAATCTATTGTTTCTGATGGGAAGGCTGAGTTTTTTCTCCTTAGTTTACAGGAACATAAATTTTGCTGGGAGAATACAGTTGACCTTTTCTGTAGTTGTTCTTATATGAAAATTAGATAGTATTTGTCTCTGTATGAAAGTTAATACTTCAGATGCTGTTTCTAAACATAAATGTGACTAAATCTGTAAACCAAATACTAAAATGTAAAATCACACAAGGAATTATATGAAGACCTATATGTTGACTTAGATAACCTTATTTCCCTTTTTAATTCTCGTTGTAATTTCATGTGCAAAAACTAGATTTTTAAGATGAAATGGGGAGAATGTTATCTTACTACTTTTTTCCTTTCAATGGTGCCATCCTCCTGGCTTTGCTCTAAGTATGAAGTAGACTCAGGTCTTCTTAACTTTTTGCCCATCTCCACTATGAAGTAAAGAAAAAGGAGGAAAGTCCAAAGATCGTGAGTACAGGATGATGTGATTGCCCCATAGCCATCAGGGATCCAGGATCCTTGTTCTTCCAAACTCCTTCATTCTGTTGACTTTCATTCTTTAGGATGCCTCCTGGTCCAGCATGGCTTTTGGAACTCTAGTCATCACATCCCTATTCTATGAAGGGAGCAAGATCAAAAAGGCCTCCCAGCTGTCTACTGTCCTATAAAGGAGGCTTACTCAAAATTCTGTTCATTTTGCTTTTTTAACTCCCCGCCCAGAGTTACATAACCACACCTAGCTAAAAGGTAGGCTGGGAAATGTAGATTTTTAAAAGCTTGGTGTATTGCCATCTCATATAAAATCAGGGTGCTGTTACTAAGAAGAGTGAAAGCAGTGGATATTGGGTAGAGAGCACATACTTCCTGACCTCACGTTCCTGGAACCAACACTGTCAAACCACATTTTTAAAGCTTGGAATAGAGGGGCCCCTGTTGGCTCAGTCAGTGGAGCGTGCAACTCTTGATCTTGGGGTTGTTAGTTTGAGCCCCACATTGGGTTTAGAGATTACTTAAAAATAAAATCTTGGGGGGAAAAAGAGCTTAAAATATAAATTTTATATTTGACCATGTGCTTTTAAATGAAATTTTACGTACTTCCAGTTTGTGCTTGTTTACATATGAAGTTAGAAAGAAAACTGAATTACCTTTGGAATTTCCTATTTCATATTTTTGAAAGAGGCATATTAACCTAGAAAATGAATTGAAGTTTTTTATAATTTTTTATTTATTTTTTGGTAATTGGTACATTTGAACCTTGGTGTGATACTATGATATTGTAGCAAAGAACAGTCTGAACTTGATCAAGATTTGGATGATGTTGAAGAAGTAGAAGAAGAAGAAACTGGTGAAGAAACAAAAATCAAAGGTATTACTTTAAATTACTTCAGGAGCCAGTGATTGCTGGCACATGTCTTCTAGAGGGTAGTAACAAATACTGTTCCCTTTTGGATCCTTGTCTAGACACTTTACCCATGCGGCCCATACTTCTAGTTCAGTAACAGTTTGTGTATGTTCGGGGTGGGGGGAAGAAAGGAGGGGAAGAGGGAGATGGAGATAGAGTAGTAATAAGGGAGGAAGGTATGAATATAGTTAGTGACCCAACCAAAGTTACTCTGCCTTCTAATGTTGGAGTGACATGGCATAACTGTCAAACAGCTGCCCATGAGTTTTGTCTGAATTTAGAAATGTTACAGGTGTTGGTGGGAGTTGTTTTTGGTGGTAGTTCTAAACAACTTAGAGTTACTGGAAATATTCAGTATTTCATATGTAGAAAACATTTAGTTGTGTATTTCAACCTTTTTTTAATCCTTCCCAACCAAATGACAAAAAAGACATTTATTAAATGTAAACAAAAATCACTCATAGTTTTCTTTAGCAAATAATTATAAAGGGGGAGGTAGCGATGGTAGGGGGGCTTGTACTGCTTTAGGTTATGCCCTATAGGTATGGGCTAAGAATATTAAAGTACTAGATGACTCAGCTTTCCATTGTTAAGCCAGATGGAGGTTAATTGTGAAAAGACTACTGAACTTTAGCTTCAGCTTTCATCTTGCAGCATTGTCTTAAAAGATACATAGGTCAGTATCCTTAGTGGCCAGTATTGACATTTCTAAAGGCATGTTAGTTATCATAACTGTACATCATCCAGTAATCAAATTAATACTAGGAATTGACCTTTAAAAACATAACTGGGAAAATTCATGTCATTTTTGTGTAATGTCTATTGACGAGGAGATGATAATAGCAAAATAATTTGTTTTGCCTAAATCTAGTTGATTTTTGGATTGAGTATAATTTTTAGACATCATTAACAACCACATTCTGTTTGGCTTTAGTTACAACCTTGATTGTCTCAACTATTAACTTTCTCTATTCTGATAAACAGAAGCATACTATACTATAAACATCAAACAAACATTTAGGTTACTTACTCCACAGTCTTTTTCCCAGGGTCGAAACCGTCACTGTACTTCCGATAATGTGTTGTCTGCCTTCAAAGTGTTAAGAGTCGTAGGTAGGCATCTGGGTGAAGCTTTGAGCTTCTTAAAGATGTAAGGTGGATGAAACACAAAGTAGTAGGAAGAGAAAGGATATTTATTGTTAATAGTAGTTGTGGCAATGGTCTTCAGAAATGGCGTGTGTTAAGATCATTAGGAATCTGAACTTTTCCTGAACGTCAGGTTTTCCTAGAGTGGATTTTCCTCAGCTTGCTGCCCATCTGTACTCAGACCAATGAATTACGGGCTAGTCAGGAAAACTTCATGATTGGATTGTCCTATTAAAATAGCATAATATATTTTCATAAAATCCTTTCGATGCCCTTTTTTTTTTTTTTTTAAGCGCGTCAGCTGACTGTTCAGATGATGCAAAATCCTCAGATTCTTGCAGCCCTTCAAGAAAGACTTGATGGTCTGGTAGAAACACCAACAGGATACATTGAAAGGTACAAGTTCTTCTTTTCTGTAGTCCTTATTTAGCCTTCTATAATCAACATTGCAGGTGTATCTTTTTAAGACCATCTAGGACTTAGATATGTAATAGTGGAAAGCTAATGTCTGTTCGTATTTAGTATAGGATTTTTGGGAGTTTAAAAATTTTGCTGAGTACCACCAATTTAGAGTTGGGTCTTTTAAAGTTTGACTCCTCTCCACAGGAAAAGTACACTGATCTTAACCATTTCTGAGATTTGTTTGGAGATTTGCTAGAAATGCACAGAATTAGAAGAAATACAGATTTCTTATTTATTTCATTGGTCCTATAAATCATTTGCAATAGCCCATATGTCTTATTCTGCTTATAATTGTTATGATTTTTAAGATCCATCCATGTTGCTATCTGTATGTAATCTCTCATCAGTAGTTTCTAGCTTCTGAATGTTTGTTGTCACTTACGGTGATTTGTGTCCGCCATGTTTTATTACATGCTTTTTTTAATATGCTTTTTCTTTGATGGGTATCTTGATTGCTTCTAAGCTCCATCAACACAAATTCCGTTGTAATGGTCCTCTTTTTGCATGCCCTCTTAAAGAACTGTGTAAGAATTTTGGGGGGATATGTACTTACTGGTGGGATTGTTAGTTACAGGGTATGCAAGCTTTAAGTACTTCTCAGCTTGCTTTCTAGAATGACTGTGTCCAGTGCATGAAGGCACCCTTCATCCTTGTATCTCTGCTAGCAGTTGGCATCATTCAGCTTTATGGGTTTTTTGTTTTTACCAATCTAAGAGGTGCAGGCTTATTTTGTTTTATTTGTACTTTTTGTTGTCTAATGAGTTTTGAGCTTTTCTTCATGATTGTGAGCCTTTTAGGTTGTTCTCATTGTCCATTTTCCTGTTGGGGTTTACTGTCTTGTTTTGCAGGAGTTTTTGTATATTCAAGGTATTAATCTCTTATCAGTTTTAGACTTTGTAAGTAATCTATTGTCATTTTTATTAATTTTATCCATAGCATTCTCCATTAAACAGAAGTCCGTAATTTTTGTGTTTTAAGTTTTTTGACCTGTGGCTTATTCTTTTAAGTTAAGAAGTCCTTTCTAGTTCCTTCTGCATTTCCTGTTGACTAGTTTTACCTTTCATCTTTAGGTCTTTAATAAACCCTCTTGAGGCCACCTTTGTATTTAGCTATGCATCAGGGTTTTTTTTTTTTTTTAGTGAGCTTGTTTTTATAACACTTAACTAAACAGTTCATTATTTCCTCATTTATTTGTGATACCACCTTTATTGCATATCAGTTTCTTATAAACACCTATGTTTGTCTTTGAGCAGCACTCTTTTTAATACGGCTTTTTAGTATGTCTTAATATCTAGCAGGGTGATAATTTAATCTTTCTTTAATTTGTTTCTCCCTGTAATAACTTGCTTTCTTCTACCCGTCCCCCATCCCCTGTGGAATACACTCTTAAGATTGGCCTAATTATGTGTAGACCTTTATCCCACATATGGTTGATAGTAAGTTTAGAGGGGTTTTCACAAAACAAAACAGCCCCCCCACACTAAAATTTTGATAGGAGTTACATTGAATCTATTGATTAACATGGATAGGGGATTTTTCTTTTAATGTAAAATTGTCTCATCCATATCCTTGTATTTATTGAAATCATACTCTCTTTTATTACGAAGTTTTTCTCATAGTCTATTCTTGGTTAATTCCTGTATACTTTAGTTGTGTTGCTATTGTGGATAGTATCTTATTTTTTATTGTATTTCCAGGTTGGCTGTTGTTGATGTAGAGAAGAGTGCTATTGATTTATTTTTATTTTTTATTTCTTTTGCTGTTGATCTTATATCCAGAAATCTTGCTACACTTACTACAGTAATTTTTTTTTCTCCCAAAGGCAAAAGATCTTGTCTGCAAATAATGACAGTTTGAGCTCTAATCTTTCACATTACAGCACACAAAGTTTATTTGTATTTCATTATAACATTGGCCAGGACTTTCAGTACTGTGTTAAACAATTAGCATTAAACATGAGCATCTTTATCTTATTTCTAGTCCTAACCAGGAATGGATATAAAATCTTGCCATTAAACTTGGTGTCTACTTAGATTTATTATGACCTTTTTTTCTGTATGTATTCAGATGGTCTTTTGACTTTTTCTTCGACTCTATTAAGTACATATTAAATATTTTTGGAAACATGATACTAAACTAGCCTTGCATTCCTGGAATAAATTTAATCGTATGTTATTACACTGTTGAGTCAAGTGGTTAATATCTTATTCAGGGTCCTTATTAGTGAAATGTACTTGAATATGTGTGCCTGTGTGTGTGTGTGTGTGTGTATATACACACACATATATGCGTGTGTGTGTGTATGCATGTGTGCATGTATGTACAATATAGAAACTTTTCATGGGATTGTAATTCCATGCCCTGGTTTTAGAGTCAAGATTTCAGCTGCTTAATGAATAAACAAGGGTTGCTTTTACTTTTCACCCTGTGTTTTCAAAGCAATTTGTATAAGATAGGAATTAACTGTTCCTTGAACAGTTGGTAGAACTCTTCTAAAAATGGACTTTGGCCTTTGGAGTTTAAGAACCCTTAATTTGGATTTGCTCCATTCCCCTCCAGTTTCTTGAATTGAGGCTTTGTTCATTTGATTTTTTTTTTAAATTATCTTTTATGGTCTTAATATTTGTTTTTCTAAATGTTCTATGAAAGTTAAGTGTGAAGATCTGTATGTTGAAATTAGTAGCCTAGATTTATTAATTGTGTTGTTCAGGTTCTCTTATTTCTGCTTATTGATTGACTGCTTGATCTAACAGTTTCTGGAAAGAATGTGTTAGAAATTTCCACTTAATCTGTTTCTCCCTATAATTCTGTTGGTTATAGATTAATATATTTTGAAGCTGTATTATTAGCTATATGTTAGTGATGTATATATCTTGTCCTTTTGTTCCAGTTTACCAGTGTAAAGTGTCCTCCAGTTTACCAGTATAAAGTGTCCTCTTTTGTATTTTGTGGTGGTGGTGGTGTTATAAATTGTTTTGTCTGATATTAAGATAGCTATTGTAGCTTTCTTTTGGTTTTTATTTACCTGGCATGTCTTTTTCCATTCTTGTATCTTACCTCTAGTATGGAAGTTTGCTTCTTTATTAGTAATTTTAAACTCTTTGCATTTCTTGAAAGCAGTATTGTTTTTGGACTTAATTGCTATTATTTTATAATTTATTGTACTTTGTTTCTTTTCTCTTTTTTTGCTTTCCATTAAATAAATCAAGTTGTCTTCTGCTGGTATCAAAGTTACTGCATTCTGTTGTTTGTTATTATGTTAAATGGGCTCATAACCTAATACCTAAGTTTATTTACCCATATTGATTTCTTAAATTTAGTGATGTCTGTATTATTTATAAATACACGTTCTCTAGTCTGCCTTTTTTTCCATCAAGGCAACAGTAAGATTTACCAAGATATTTGGTCACCTATATTTATATAGTAGTTTCTTATTTTTTTTTAACTTCCTCAGAAATGATCTTTAATGAATGTATTGAGTATCTCTGGCATATTTCCTGAAGCCTGATATGCCTCACACAATTTTTATTTTGTCTTCATATTTGAATAGTTTGGCTTATAAAATTGTAAGTGCAGAGTTCTTAAATAAAAGTTCATTTCTTCTTGTATATGGTGTTTTCTTTTGAAGCCTGATGTCAGATTCCTTTTCCTGTGTAGGTTTTTCATTGAACACATGTAGAATTTTCTTTGGTCTTTGATATTCATGAATCTCATTAACCTAAGGGTTAGAGTAAGGATTTCCATATTACTTTAACTCTGAGAAATTTATTATTCATTTATTCAGATATCCACCTCCCTTCTGTCTTTCAGCTATTGCTACTTTCGTCATCCAAGTCATAATTTTTCTGTCTTTCCTCTGCCTTTCTGGAGAGCTTTTGAACGTTAATGGACTTCCTTAAGTTAAACCTATCCTGTTTATCCTATTTGTTGGTTTATTTATTTTAGCTACTTTATTTTTCATATTTAATATTTCTACTTTGTTTTAGGTTTCTTGGTCTTGTTTCTTCTCTCATCTCTTTAAATATATTTATATTATTTTGTCTAATAATACGGCTTCCGATGATAAATATTTCATTCTTTCATTAAAATTTATACTCCGTAAGGGTTTAGTTACTCTGGCTGTAGAGCTCAGGCTCACTGATTGATAACAGTTAGTCCCCAATAATGATTATTGAGGGAAGAATAAAGATCAGGCTCTGGTTTGTGACAGTTCCAATGGAATTTAAGAAAGGGATTGGAATGAACCTAAGGAGAGCTCCAGTTACTTCAGACTCAGTTTGCTGTCAATTCCAGGCAATTGTTTTTGCTGCTTTTGGGGAGGAGGCGGTCTCCTTTGGTTGTAATCCATTGTACCTGGATTGGAGGGGTGGAGGAATGAGTGCTTGTAGGCTCTCAGCCAGACACTGACTGTTGTAAGGCAAGTGCAGAATTTCAAAAGCTTTCTTTGAACCTGTCTTCACTGCTACCCATTCTGCCCATTCCCTCCCTTTTCCAGGTTGCAGTTCACTCTGTACAGTTGTTAGTCTTACTCAGAAGTTGCTCGTAGTATGTGTGTGCTTGTGAGTGTGTGTGAGTCCCTGAAATAGTTGTTTTCTTCTTGGTTCTGAAGTTTCTAGGGTTGAATTTTTCTGAGGTACAGTGTGGGGGTGGGCAGCACCCCATGCTGTTTCATTACCTTGACAAGACAAACTTTTTACTTTTAATTATAAGAAAAAAAAATTACCTGTAGATAATTTTTTACTTCTGATTATCATAACTATAAAGTAGTGGTTAACTAAGAAAATTATTTGATTTACAGCAATCTGCCTATGGCAGGAAATTCTAACCTGGATTCTGTATCTGTCGTACAGATCCCTGAAGTTAGATAAATTTTGAGTGAACATTTTTTGGGTGGTAGGGGGATTCATAAGTTGAATCATAACTTCAGGGGGCCTATATTATACCCTATAGTAAATTGTATGATTTGTGAATTATATCTCAAAGCTGTTATTAAAAATCCCTTCATGAAATACAACATTCTTTTTTTAATATAAATATAAATTCTAAATAGAGACTAAAATCGAAAATAATGGTGTAGGATACCATCCTTTTTTCTAATATAATATCCTTTTCCCTAAAAGTAGCTGGTGTGGGTGAGATAATGCCTACTTTTTTTTTTAAATCAAGGTTATTGTCCTTATTCTCAGTTAGGATGGTCAGTCCATGACTTTTTAACTTCCTAAGATAGACTGTTTTACAGCTTAAATGCCAGCACTGACAAGTCTAATGCTGAACTTGATTATAATGAAAGATTTAGGGTTGATATGATTTACATTTTCTTATCACAACTTACTGTATCTGTTTAAATGTTCACTTTTGAACTATTTTATAGTCAAGAAGTCCATGTATTTATGTTTCTTGAATTTTAATTACTTTGAGTATACCTTTTGCTTCAAATAGGAAACCTATCATTCACTAACTTTTATGCTTTACTTTTCAATATGATAGAAGTGTGACTTGTGTTTACTGTGATGCTGTGTAACTGGTGCGTTCCAACCTTTCAGCTTGCCTAGGGTAGTTAAAAGACGAGTGAATGCTCTCAAAAATCTTCAAGTTAAATGTGCACAGATAGAAGCCAAATTCTATGAGGAAGTTCATGATCTTGAAAGAAAGTATGCTGTTCTCTATCAGCCTCTATTTGATAAGGTAATGCTTTCTACTGTTTTATTTTCTTTATCTAAAATTTGAGATTATAATAAAGCTCTGGAAATATAAACAAACTTGCAGGTGGTTTAGTCTTTAGACCTCTCAGCAAATGGTTATTAGAGGTAATTGGGAAAACTGTCAGTAGCAATTCAAGTTGTGGTATGCATTCATTAAATCTATACACATCTTTAATGAGAAACAATTAGTTTCTGGCTTGGATGTCAGTGTTTTTATGCAAGCTTTTTTTATTTTAATCATTTCAGCGATTTGAGATCATTAATGCAATTTATGAACCTACGGAAGAAGAATGTGAATGGAAACCAGATGAGGAGGATGAAATTTCGGTTGGTACCAACTTTAATTTAGTGTGTGTTTATACCTTGGAAATATTTTATTGTAAGATTCATGGTGAGTTAACAATAATCAGAACAGATGAGCCACTGTTAGCCCTGGTACCATCTGTACCCAAAGTCATTTTTCCCTTACATTTTTTAGTATTTAAATTTTATAGATTATATAAACTTTTCCTTTGAATTTCATGATGACCTGCAAAGGTTTGTTCTTGTTTTTCACATGATGAAATGGAGGCTTCTAATGACTTGGCTACAATTAATAAATGGCAGGGTTGTGACACAAATACAGTGTTCTATTACATGACTCTGTTTCCCCAGCATTGCTATTTTAATGTTGGTTGATAAGGAGAACTTAATGTTTTGATCAAGAACACCAAGGGGTGAGGAATTGGGCAAAGTTTATATTTATTTTATTTTTTTCCCCTGCAGCTTTAAAATGTTTTCCTATAAAACTTTCCCTATAGTTCATAGGTTCTCTCTTAGTGGTTCTCTTTTGGAGGGGTATGGTAGTAGCAATATTTATAGAAGTACAGTTTGGTATGAGTATAACAGCAGTGTTTACACAATTGGACTAGAACTTCGTTGATTGAAAGTTGCAATTGGTGATTGAGGATTTATTGGTTTCTGTACTTCACTGCTGGATATAAGTTAGGGGATGGGTAAGATCTTATCAAGTAGTCTGATTTAGGAATTCAGTAACATAATGCTGTCATTTATCAAGGAGGAGCTGAAAGAAAAAGCCAAGATTGAAGATGAGAAAAAGGATGAAGAAAAAGAAGACCCCAAGGGAATTCCTGAATTCTGGTTGACTGTTTTTAAGAATGTTGACTTGCTCAGTGATATGGTTCAGGTAATTTTACTCATAAAAACATCAGTTTACTTTAAAGGGTAAAAACCTTTGAAATTTAAATGGCTGGGATGACTAGTCTCCATCATTGACCTCTATAGAATGATTGCTGTCTTTTGAAACCTGTTACCTGTAGAAGGAAAATTGGATCTTTGATGAATGTAATAAATTCTAAATCATTTTCAAAAATTAGATAATGAAGTGGCCCTTTGACAGTTACATTGAGCAATGTTTTGTCATAGTCTTATGTCTTCTGTGTTTAAGTGCTTGGTATTAGAGATTGGAGGGAGGAAACTTAAAATTTCATTTATCTTACCCAAAAAGACCTTTTCAGTCTGAAACAAATATTCCAAGGGACGTTTGCATTTTAAAAGAATAACATAAAGATCTTTAACTCTTAAAGTTGTCACTTTTTCTGGGAATCCAACACAGATGTCACTTTTTCTGGGGAACTTTTTGTGTCCTAATCAGAAGCATTTCTTGAGCCACTACTGTGCGCATTATAGTACTTGTTGCCTTATAGTGTGATTGTTGAAAGTTAAAGGCAAGAAAAAAAAATCTCAAAACAATGACTGCTTATTGCGTTTCTACTTTGGCAAAGTAGGAAAGGACCTAGCATAATGAAAGGAACAAGAAGCAGCTGGAAAAGGAAATGTTTTTAAAGCAAACATGCCTGAGTTAGACTTGGTTTTATATTCTTCAGCCCATTCAGTCTGATGATGATGTAATTCTCTGTTAAGTCACTTTTTTTCTACCATTGCCAGTAGAAATAAGTAGAGCTTATAAGTAAACTAGCTTTAGTATAAGCCATTATCTGGAGAGTAGGCCTTATGGTTCATAAGTGTTACATAAAGCCTCACTATAAATGTCTCAGCTAAATGTTTATTGTCCAGTAATAGCACGCTGATCCTAAAATGCCATGTTAGATACTCATTTTAATATTTTCTTAATTTGCAGGAACATGATGAACCTATTTTGAAGCACTTGAAAGATATTAAAGTGAAGTTCTCAGATGCTGGCCAGCCCATGGTAAAAGAACTTTGAAATATTTTTAGTTCTGTAACATTAGATGTTTATAGATATAGATATATGGAACTTTCTAAAAAGAGGTGATATTCTAAGCCTGGAGATGGGTGAGAAAGAAGTTAAAACTCCTACTTGGTACTCTTTAATTGTTGGTAGGCAATAAATGTTTGGATGTTGGTAATTGTGATGTAGAATTTATTCCTTTTCCTCCCTCTGAACATAAAACTGTTTTTGAAATATAGTAAGGCCTTGATAAAAATAGATAAAAAATAATAGCACCCTAAATACTTACTCTGTCTTAAAAGGCATGTGTCTGGGGATTACATAAAACAAGATGTTAGAGGGCCCCCGCTTCCCCATGATGAAAGATCAGCTACTAGCTTCTCCCAAAAACCATCAGTGTTATGTGAAGTATGGGCGAAGCTACTATAGACTATACACTCTTCTATTGTGTGTAGTAAAGTTCCTCTGTCAAATTCGGGTTAGAAGATGATTTAAAGTCCTCTTTGTGAGGATGGAAGGAGGAAAGAGTACTTGGTCAGTTTATTCAGTTGTTCTAACCAATTTTATAAACATGTTACTAAATAGAAATTGTAAGCTGAGCTAAGTTTTATTCAGTTTTATTTTGTGTCTTGTTTTGCCTTTTTAAACATAATTTGGGGTTTATCTGACCCTTTCCCAGAATAGGAAAGGCATTATCACCTAGAAGTTTATGTGTTTATAAAAA
Source organism: Leptonychotes weddellii (assembly GCF_054177405.1). Lineage (NCBI taxonomy): Eukaryota > Metazoa > Chordata > Mammalia > Carnivora > Phocidae > Leptonychotes > Leptonychotes weddellii. Next base: position 121,806,838 of record NC_138373.1, on the reverse strand, counting down.
TCAACAGATTGAATTTTAATATATGTGATGTAGGAACTTCATTAGTGTTTACTTTTTTTATTTTATTTTTTTTAAGAGTTTTGTCTTAGAATTTCACTTTGAACCCAATGAATATTTCACAAATGAAGTGTTGACAAAGACATATAGGATGAGGTCAGAACCAGATGATTCTGATCCCTTTTCTTTCGATGGACCAGAAATTATGGGTTGTACAGGGTGAGTTTAATTTTACTACTTTCACAGAATATTCTTTTTTGTTTTACTTGTGATTTGTGATATTTGGTATTTCCTAGTGTATACTTGATACATAGTTTATCTCTAAACATTTCAGATTAAGTGTTTTCTTAGATGAGCACACCTATTTTCCTGGAATTCTCTTTGGCTTATAGTATTACACTTCTTCAAAGGAGAACACACTTCAATTTATTGTATTGTGAATTTCTGCTAATTGTCAATGTATTTATAGAAAAATGTGTTTAGAAATAAAATTTTCTCTTTATATTGCTATCAAAAGCATGTGAGCCATTTTTTCCCTCTAAAATTTGTAATTAAAAATAATATTTGGGGGCGCCTGGGTGGCTCAGTTGGTTGAGCGACTGCCTTCGGCTCAGGTCATGATCCTGGAGTCCCGGGATCGAGTCCGTGTCGGGCTCCTTGCTCAGCGGGGGGTCTGCTTCTCCCTCTGACCCTCCCCCCTCTCATGTGCTCTCTCTCTCTCATTCTCTCTCTCAAATAAATAAATAAAATCTTTAAAAAAAAAAAAAAATATTTGGGGCACTTGGGTGGCTCAGTTAAGCTTCCGACTCTTGGTTTAGGCTCAGGTCATAATCTCAGGGTTGTGAGATGGAACTCCGGGTCCCAGCCCAGAGTCTACTTGAGATTTTTTCCCCTTCTGCTCCTCCCCCTGCTCACGCGCATGTGCTCTTGTTCTTCTTCTCTCTCTCGCTCACTCTCTATAAAATAAAATCTTTTTAAAAAATAAATACAGTACTTAATTAGATAAATCTTCGCTCTTCCAGCAATTAAGCATAGTATGATAATTGTGATAAATTCTTCCCTTTGTTTTGCAAGGTGCCAGATAGATTGGAAAAAAGGAAAGAATGTCACTTTGAAAACCATTAAGAAGAAACAGAAACACAAGGGACGTGGGACAGTTCGTACTGTGACCAAAACAGTTTCCAATGACTCTTTCTTTAATTTTTTTGCCCCTCCTGAAGGTAAATAGTGTTTTAGTTTGGGTATTAATGGTTGCTTTATTATAAGCTTTCTTTAATTTCTTACTCATTTGAATTTCTCTTCTCAATTTTGCAGTTCCTGAAAGTGGAGATCTGGTAAGTTAAATTGTTATCTATTTGTTGAATTGTTCACTATGAAATTAAAGAACTGGTTCTCAGAAGTGGGGAGTTGGATAGTTGCTACTCGAATTTTGTTCTGAGGCTTGCAATGCATGGAGAAGACCTTTATGCATCTGAAATTATTTCATTCAGAATGCCTGTAGTGCTTCCATTGAGAAATGCTGAGAGGCTAAAGGCTTTTCTTTTGAGGCTTGGAAGTATTTTTGGGGGGATTCAGGCTCTTAAGATGATAGTTTTCTTACTGAAACTAGTATGTATTAAATATATCATTTGTACTATTTATTTACTAAAACTCCTAACCACATTTTGGTTAGAACTCTCTGTATTTGTTATTCCAGTGGAAACATGGTTTCGTATTGTGGCCATGTGTTATGTGACCGTATGAGCCAAGAGCTGCAGTGATGCCTGTGCACAGCCTGGAATGCTGTGCAGGCAGGATGTAAGCTACGTAGGTTTTGAATCTGCTCTTCTGTTGGCCAGATTTTTTAACTTTTTAACTCCGATAGTTTAGTAGTTTTGTACATACGGAATTAGAAGGTATGTTTGTTTTGAACACTTTTGAATTGGAATAGTTTTGGCTAAGGCTAAGACCAGATCTGTAAAAGGCAAGTATTTCTGCCTGTAAAGAGTGGTAAGTGGTTTGATTCAACCCTGCAGCAGGGTTTGTGGGACAAAAAAGGGGACTATATAGCAGCACCTGAATTTTAGGTAGAACTACTTAAGAACACTGTAGTAGAGTTTCATGCTATTTTCATGTCAGTGAGTGGGTTGGGAGTTTGTGTTGAAGTGACTTTTTTAAATTCTATTGTCAAATATTTATGGTAAGAAAACAGTCTTGAGTAGTTATAGCTAGAACACCTCCACCTGTGATTACAGGTCTTTCCCTCAAAGTCCACTGCCCCCTTTTGTGTTTTTTTGGCTGTTCATTATAGTGGATTATGTTGATGAATCAAAATAAATACTCATGTTTTATTTAAACATAAGTTTATGTTTAAATAAATACTCAATGTTTACTCATTGTTTGGTATCATGGAACTTAAATGGGATTATTTGAATTTTGAAAAATGTCAGCACCATTTCTGTGTTGTGCTTTGTCATTAAGTAGAAATCCTAGATTGACTTAGTATTAAGTAGGATTCTATCTCATTTGGCATTACGCATACAAAAAACTGCTTCTGTACTATCTTTAAGGAAATGTGAGTGATCCTCCGTGTTCTTTCATTATGTGCCGTATGCCTAATATTATATAAGTCCTGAGATTCCTTCTTAGTATTGTTCCATTTGGTGTTTTCATAATGAATATTTATAAGAAAATTAAAGTCATGTAACAAAGTTGCTTTTATATTTTAAGTCAAAAAACTAAGCAATAACCAGTTCTGATTTTTATTTTCCCAAATTTCTCGGAGTATGTACACTGACTTGGTAGCTTTCTTTTTATTAAACCTAAGGTATATATCGATGACTGTTTAATCACACACATAAGCTAATTTTAAAATGATAGAAAGTTAAAAGTGACGTTGAATGTTGTTTCATAGAATTTAAACCCAAGAGTCTTGCATGTGCCTAATTAACAGTTATTAAATTTTGTGCCTTTTTTTTTTTCTTAAAAAACAAAACAAAACAGGATGATGATGCTGAAGCTATCCTTGCTGCAGACTTTGAAATTGGTCACTTTTTACGTGAGCGTATAATCCCAAGATCAGTGTTATACTTTACTGGAGAAGCTATCGAAGATGATGATGATGATGTGAGTGAATCTTAATCCTGCAGTGAAATCATTTGGTGAGGGTATGATGGTCACAGCTGGTGAGCAGTTAAACGAACAGATGTAATTTTTTAAAAAACAGAATAATTCAAAGGCTAATTACTGATGTTCTATAGATAACTTTCCTGAATTGTTTTAAATATGTCTTCTTAGGATCTTTGGTAGCTTTTATTTTCCTGCTAATAGGAAGACTGCTCTGAATTAGTGCAGCTTTACTGTGTTTGGTCAGTGTTGTAGATGTATTATGCTCTTGTCTTTGACCAAAACATGTCTAAGATATTTTTTATTACTTTTAAAAATACTAGGAAGCATAGAATTTTTATCCAAAGGAATATTAAGCAACAATTAAGGTAAAACTAGGCTGCCCTCAAATATTTTGGCTACCTTTATTGCTAAATGTCAGTCATGCAAATAGATTTAGGGCCTTTTTGTGCTGTGTGTTTGCATAAGTACAGGCAAGTAATATTTATAGTAATAGTTGTATGATCACACGCACAATTGTACTGTATTCTTTATTTTAACTTTTAAAATTGTCAGATTTAGATAACGGCCCTGAATTGATTCCCGCAGCCATTTAATTTATAATTAATTGCCTTAAGGAAAGTATTTTCCTCTTTTTAGATATTAGTGGAGACAAGATGGCTGTAACTAATGCTGTTCTCAAATGTTTGTTAGCTTCATTCAAACTTCATCCTTTTTTCCCTTTTTAGTATGATGAAGAAGGTGAAGAAGCAGATGAGGTAATGTTTACCAAATGAGCAAATAATTCTGTTTAACACATTGAGAAGCAAATTGAGTGACTTATGTATTCCTTTGCTATAATCATTATTCTGTGATACGGGATATAAACCTTTTGGAAAAAAATACGGTTTTAGAATTCTACAGCCAAACAATGTATGTATGAGGTTTCAATAAATAAATTGCAAAACTCAGAACATTTTTTTTATTTCAAATAATTCTGTTCTGCTGCAGGGTTATCAGCTCTTTGAAGAAGTCAAAAGCTGCAGTAAACTTTTTCAACGTTGGCTGCAGTAAATCTTTTCAATAAAAGCTCTCTGGATGTCTCAAGTTGTGTTGGGAAATTTTTCATATTAGAAGCTTTCAATTAAATTGCATTTTCACCCTACTCTGTAATCATGAAAATCTTTTGACCCATAGAGTAACTTGTATTAAAATTTCTCCATACGTTATGAGCCATTTCTTTCTACTGTGTACCTACTTCATGGATGCATTTTGAACTTTAATATAGGAAGGGGAAGAAGAAGGAGATGAGGAAAATGATCCAGACTATGACTCAAAGGTGAGCAAAATTAGTGCTGCTTTCTATTAAATTTGAGGCAGGTTAAATAAGAGTTGGATGTTTCTTAATATAAAGTTTATTTTTGTCCATTAAACTCTTTAATAAATCCTATTGCCTGGAGATGAATGTATAGTCCACTTTAATCCCCACTGGCATTTCAACAGTACATGAAATTTCAATGCACATTTCCTGAGAAGTTTTATTTTTGGTTCTGACTTTGTATTTTACTTAGTTTCAGGCTAAATAAACCCTAAGATTCTGTTTTAGTGTACATTATCTTGGGCTTTTTTTTTTTTTTTTTTTAGATTTTATTATTTGAGAGGGAGAGCACACACGAGGTAGGGGTGGTGCAGAGGGAGAGGGAGAAGTGTGCTCCCAACTGAACAGAGCCCGATGCCTGGCTTTAACCCCTGACCCTGACCTTCGGATCATGACCTGAGCCGAAGGCAGACCCTTAACCGACTGCGCCACCAGGGTGCCCTGGGCTTTTTTTTTTTTTTTTAAACAGTTTTTTAGAAGCATTTTATTTTTCAAAGATGTGGGGGTGGGGGCAGAGGGAAAGGGAGAGAGAGTGAGCGAGCAGGGAGTCCTCAAGCAGATTCCCTGCCCTAGACTGCCTGAGGGGGAGGGGGGCGGGGTGGGGCGGGGCAGAACTCTGGGCTTGATCCCAGGACCCTGAGATCATGACCTGAGCCTAAATCAAGAGTTGGCATTGAACTGACTGAGTAACCCAGGCACCCCTTAGAAGCATTTGAAATTACTTAACTGCTTGTGTTCTTAGGTTTTCCTTCCAAAGGATAGCTTTATAAACGTCAGTTTTTAAATAATCTGATTGCAGCAGTGTTTGGGAATAGGGAAGCAGTATTGTTTGTTACGTTCTCCCAACCACCTCTGTTCTTTGAGACTCCTAATCTGTCATTCTTGGGTATTTGTCATATCAGGGTTAGTAAAGCCCTTTATCTCCCCAAAAATACATAGTACATTATCAGGATTCATTTGAAACTTTTGGTTTCTGTTAAATGCATTCGTTCATTTGCTAATTACTGTAAAAGATCCGGAAGATACTTTAGTGAGCAGGTAAGAGAGGGGTAGTTAAAAATCAAATTAATTATTCTAAAGGGTATGAATTAGTAAGTTTGAATACTTGTAATTGATCTATAAAAAGGCAAAAATAATTGGTAATATGAGTAACATAAATTGCTTTGTTATTTTTTAAGATTATGGTTTAGTGTGTTATTTTATGGAGTTCATTCCACAATGTAAAATTTGGGCCTTAATTTTAGCATTTTTGTGACTTGCTAATATTTTAATAAATAATTTGCCATCCTTGCTATACCATTTCTTTAATTTGTCAAAAATTTTGGTAGAATATTGAGATAATATACGGTAATTACTGTTGAAAATTAACTGAAGCAGGTAGAAAAAGATAGATTGACTTGTTGTTTTCCTTTAACAGAAGGATCAAAACCCAGCAGAGTGCAAGCAGCAGTGAAGCAGGATGTATGTGGCCTTGAGGATAACCTGCACTGTAATAGCCTAAACACAACTATTATTTACTTAGAGCCTTATGTTTTTGTATTTTCTTGTAGACTCAGTAATTTTTTTTAAAGGAAAGGAACTGATAATTTTAAAGACCAATTTGTTCTACTTATCATTTCAACTAGTTTTTCTGCCAGATCTATTGATTGCACAAATTCTTTCACGCATGTTCATTCATCACTACATGGTTTGGTTCTTCTGGAGTAATTTTTATCATGTAACAAAGATTTTAGATTACAGCTATGAAAATGAACAGAACTGTTAAACTTTTTTTTTTTTTTTTTTTGCTTTGCTAGTTTTTTTCCTGAAGAACCAAAGTATTTTTTTCAGCTGGTAGTTGAATTGGGTTTACGTTTGCTTGCACTAGCTGTGCCTTTCATTACTTTGTTGTAGAAATGCAGTGACTTAGACTAAGACAATTCCTCATTTAAAAAACAAAAGCAAAACTTGTTGAGACAAATATATGGTTAAGAATTTCCAGTAAGACCACAACTGATAACTTAGATTATTAATGGATTTTTGTATTTTAGGTGACGTAGTTAGAAACCTAGTAAGGAAACCATAGTAAAGAAACCTAACTCATAGTGTGGTTATTGGTTATTGTAGGGAAGTGAATAAAACCTATTTTCAGAAGTTAAGCCTCATTATTTTAACAGTACTTTTAAATTTAACTTCCATTAACTAAGCATCTTTTCTTTATGGTAGGGTCTACCTTCTGCTTCCCTGGAAAGGATGAATTTACATCATTTGACAAGCCTATTTCAAGTTTTTTTGTTATTGTTTGTTTGCTTGTTTTTGTTTTTGCAGCCTAAAATAAAAATGTCAAATATAATTTTAGTTCTCACAAGATAATGTCTTAATTTTGTACTAATTCAGGTAGTAGCAGAGGCCTAGCTTGAATTAAGCATTGTACCCAGTTGACCATATTATGGAAGAGAAGTGTGTCAACTTTGGGAGAGGTACTACATCTGCTCATTAAGAAAGTATAAAAAAGAAAGACAAAATCTTAAATGATGTAATGTTTTTTTAAAACACTAAAAGGTTAAAATTTTATTTCCTTTGATTAGAGCTAGAGAGAAGGCCCCAAGCTTCTGTGGTTAATTCCGATTCTTACTGCTTTTAAAGTATGAGTATGTCATTTACCCATGCTTCTGTTTACTATGTATTAAAATGGGTAGTACTGTTTACCTAACTACCTCACAGATCTGTTAAGGCATATTAAGTTAGATTTTATGAAATGTTTCTCGATCTCATTAAAAGCTCCAAAATTTGGACCTGTTTGTACCACAAGTATGATATTCAGCATTTTATTCACACCAGGGTTTGATAATTCAACTGGAAAACAAAGGTTTAAGTACCTCTTCTGGATCTGGTCAGGCAACATTCTTGCAGATCTTTGTGTGGCTCCTATCTTGATAGAAGCTGTTAGAAGAGCAACTCTTTGAAAAGGTCCAAGGATTGTTTTTAGGTATTTTAGTTATGACCATATTGTAGTAAAATACTACAGAGATCATGGGACTAACATAGGAAGAAGACCATTTTTAGTTGGGGGGAAATGCCATTAAATTTGAGTCTGTAGAGCCACATTTAAAATACCTCAGGCTAATTACTGTTAATTTTTTGTGATGAGCTTAAAAGCTTTGACAGTGAGGGTGGACTAAATGGATTATAATTAGAGGATGTCCTAGAGTTCCTGCTCTTAATAAAATTACATTGTTTTTAGAAGTGATAGAGCTTCCTTTTTGAAAATTTAGTATTTAAAGATCTTGGAATGTGAACACATCTTGTTATTTGTGTAATACTGTTCATTCCTCTTCTGAGATTTTAATTAACTACTGGAAATCCTTAACCAGTTGCAGTAGTGTGTAGGAAAAAAATGCCATGAAAACACCTTATGTTTTTCCTCTTTATTTTGAAAATGCTTTTGGTTGCTTTGATTAGACATTCTTTGCTGATTTTTGTTTTTGTACCCATAGCTCATTTGATCACAGCCTTTTCTGAACTTAAAAAAATTTAATCTAAAGATAGAATCCCATTTTTAATGAACTTAAGTAGCAGAACCACTATTTTTTTTTTTTTCATTCCTTTAGGTAATAGCTATTGCCAAAGTGAAGGGGCCGATACTATTTCATCTTGTTATATAAAGGGATGTGGTTTGTAGAGGAATTGTTTTCTTAATAAATTTGGCATTGCAAGGGGTATCAGTGTTCATCTATGCCATCTCTCCAGTTCCAAAATGGTTCTATTCCATTTTAGAAATTTGAAATATGTAATTTGAAATCCTTAATAAAATTTGCATTTAATTTTATAAAATGTACTGGTGATATTTTGGGTGTTTTTTTAAAAATGTGAATATATTTCTATATACTTTTTTTTTGAAGAGTAGAGATGTTTAGAGTAGGCTATTCTGTGCTTAAGCCAGGATGGCCTGTAAATTTGTATAATTTTAAAAGGAACCTCCCAAGCCCTGCTAAATGGAGTTTGTTATTGGAAGACTAGAAAGGTTTTTACTCTGAGTTAACTATAGACATTTTTGAGACACTTTGAATTTTGTCTTTACATTTTCAGTTTATAGTTTCCCTTAACTCAGGCACAGATTACCAAGAAGTTCTATTTTTTCTCTCTTAGAAATGGCAGAATCTCCTATAATCACCCCTATATAAACTAATACTTCGAAAATTTTTTACTGTCATTTTATGGTCATTCAAAAATGGTAAGTAAACAGAACGATAGTTTCATAAATCACATAGTTTATTTAGTTTAACACAGATGTCTGAAAGTTTATGTAATTTTTCAGAATTCATTTATCTAGTTCACTGAAGCAGTATTAATATTTCTGTGACATAAAAATGTGTGGAACTGGCTTACAGAGTAATAAGAAAAATGGGATTCTACCTCTGTTTCCTTTTTAGCTCATATAATAAAAACAAACCTGAAAGGGAGACATTAGCTTTGATAGAAATATTTTCATTATAATGTGAATAGGTTAATGATACTGATTGGTGTATAATAAGGCCCCTAAGATAACTGAATTAATTGTTCATATTACTGCTGTTTGTAAGACAGTATGAATTTGTGGGTTTATCTGAGTTGTACGCCATTACCATTATTAAAAATAAAAATAAAACTTTAAATTATTGTTTGTGAAAACCTTATCATACAATGCAGAAATATTAAACTAATATTCAGATATTCTTTGAATGCTTGGTTTCAGGGCTGGGTTTAGAATTTGAGTCCATTAAGGGTTAGTCTTACAAAAATTTTAGTCTTTATATTTTTTGACTAAGTCAAGCTGAATGTTATTTTAAATGTACAGAATAAAGGTAGTTTAGAAGTATATGTTCTTAATAGGAACCTTAGGAAAGGGAAATCCTATGCTACTTTAGGTTTTGTTTTTTTTTTAATTTTCTGCACTGTATATACTTGGTAATTGTGACCTGGATTTTGTTTTGAAAATATGTGTTCATAATTTAGGTAATTTGCTACTTAAAGCACTAAGTCTAATAGCTGAAAAGTAAATGTAAATGATAATGGTGAAATTAACTTACAGATGTGTAGTGGTGATTTTGTATACTGGTTTAAAAATCCAGGTGTCAGAATATAACTTGGATTAAAAAACCAAGTTCTTAGGGATCACTTATGTGACTTCTGAGAAATGGAAACATCTTTGTTGGAGTATGAGATTACTTAAAGGATGAGTATTTATCCATGAGAAATTTTTAATTGATGTATTAATTATATTTTCAAAAAATACAATATACTTTGTATCTTGTGTTTCTTCCATTTGACATCATTATGTACTTTTAGGTTTTTCAGTTAAAAAAAAATTAAGGCATTGACTAATTATCTTAAGTGTAAGATGAGAAATGGAGCATAACAATTTAGAAATAATAAATTGCCAGCAGGAAATAAGTCATTAATCCAGTTGCTTAATTTTCATATTGGAAATTGACACTTTGTAGCTTTTGTAGATCTCTTAATTACTTGTTTTGAGTTTTTTTATTTTGAAACTCAGGAGAAAATGTTGCATAAGATAAAAGTAGTTTTTAGTTCTTGTGTGGCTTAAACTTAAAAAACCAAGGAGGAACTTCGGGATGAGTGATCAAAAGTGCCAGAGATTGACAGACCTCATTTCAAGAGTTAATGCTGTTGATAGTCATAATTTTGATCTTCATAATGAGGTTAGGCAGTTGTGGCTCTGATAAATTTTTCATGAATTGGTGAAGTAGTTTCTACGAGAAGACTAAAAACTTACATGACAGCTTTTAGCTGGGATTTCAAGGATGAGTAGGAATTTGTTTAGTGAAGGATGGATCCTTTGAGCAGAGAGCAGTTCAGGTGAAGGTACTGAAGGAAACACACAAAGTCCTGAAGTAGGACAATCTGGGGTACATTCAAGGTGTTGAAAGAATGGATGGAGATAGAAGAGGCCAAGCCATGGAAGTCCTTTTAAAGGGTTTAAAACACTAAAAGCCACCTGTTGAGAGTATTTCAAGTGAGGATGACCCTTCCACGAAGGCAATTTTTAAACTAAGACATGATAGTGTAACTCTGATTCTGAAAATACAGTTACTGATTATGCTACATAGCCCTATATTCTTATGCATACATATACACATTGTTTTTAAACTATTTGACAAAGATGCAGGCATCATACCCTTTTACCCTCTTTTTTTTTTTTTTTTTTTTTAAAGATTTTATTTATTTATTCATGAGAGAGAGAGAGGCAGAGGGAGAAGCAGGCTCCCAAGGAGCAGGGAGCCCGATGTGGGACTCGATCCCAGGACCCTGGGATCATGACCCGAGCCGAAGGCAGACGCTTAACCATCTGAGCCACCCAGGCGCCCGTCGTCATACCCTTTCACCCTCTAAGTGTTGTTTTTTTTCTCATTATGAAGACGTTCTCACAGAATTACAGTACAGGTAATGTTAAATGTGCAGTCAAATTTGTTTTGACCAGTGAAAATAGATTAAAAACAATACACAGTGAATGCTTCAGAGTTAATCCCACACAGGATTTTTTTCCTAGCCTTCCTCCAGTCCATATTTGTAACTACCTTCATCAAATAGGTGGACTCAGGAATGAGAATTGTGGGTGAGGTTGCTCTATAGGAATAAAAAACCATGAATAAAAATGGAAAAGATCTAATTTTAGATTAAAGCCATATAGCCCCTAAACAAGTGACGAACTATCATTTTTTAAATAAATGTGGGAATAAAATAGTTACTACCATTGGGTGGTAGAGATAGAATTGTTAAATACAGGCTTTGGGGTTCATCTATCACTGTTCATTGTTTTGTGAAGATTGTGGTGAGCACTAATGAGAACACATTAATCTTCTAGTACTTAGAACCTCATATAAATAATGAGCATTTAGTAAATGTGCTTCCGTAACATAATAAAATCTAGAACTTGGAATCACATTTTAAATTGATTTTGGCAGGTAATTTTAGAACTTGGTGTACAAAAGAACAGACTTAAGAGTGGATGAGAAATACAAACCTATTCCATTTTGAAAGTTTTTTATGTAAAATTAAAATAGAAAATAATTTGTTCTCTAAAGTCAGCTAGTTTTAAAAAGATCTCTACCTATTTTTTATACATGTTTTCACATGCTAATTTTTTGGCCTTGGCTTTCATCCAGAAATAATCTAGAGTAAAATTAAGTCTGAAGTATTTGGATATTAATGCTCCAGAACACCCAAGTTGTCACTATTCAGCCCATCTTCTCCATCCCTAACGTTTACCTGGAGCTCTGGACATTGTGACAGGTAACCTAGAGGTGGGCAATGAGATAGGTGTCTGTTTTGAAATAAGATGTTATTTTAGACTTGGATTAGGCTAGTTGATAAGTTTTAAAACTAGCAGCTGGATCTGATCTCTGCTGTTCAGTTGGCTTGGTGAGTGGGTGTACAACCTTTAGAGCAGCTTCGGTATCAGCAACCCAGCCTGTTTTGCATTTACACTGTTTCAGCTCTGCTTGGCTGCTTTTTCTTTCACCTTTTTCCTGCCACTAGTCTTCTGTGCATGGCTTACTCAACATAGTCTCTTTTTCTTTGATTTAATACGTATTCTGGTTCTTCAGTTCTGAACTGGCTCTACCAGTTTAAGAGGTAGTTTAGGGATGCATGCTTGCTGTTGGATTTCCTAACTTAACAGTACTGGGATGGTAGGTGTACAGCAGACTTTTTTTTTTTAATAGGTTTTCTTTTTTTTTTTAAAGATTTTATTTATTTATTTGACAGAGACAGCGAGAGCAGGAACACAAGCAGGGCGAGTGGGAGAGGGAGAAGTGGGCTTCCCGCCGAGCAGGGAGCCCGATGTGGGACTTGATCCCAGGACCCCGGGATCATGACCTGAGCCGAAGGCAGACACTTAACGACTGAGCCACCCAGGCGCCCTGTACAGCAGACTTTTTGTATGTGTAGATCAGTTAGGATTTATCTGGGCTCTTTCTTTCTGTTTTACCAAACCATTCTTACGGGTCTTGTAACAAGATAAACGATGGATTCTCGTTGGTTCAAGATAGTCTAAGGTCCTTTGTAGTTGTCAAATCCTACATACTGGTTGGCTTATATTGAGGAAAATGGTAAAACAATGCTGGGTTATGTATATTCTGTAAATTCAGTGGTTCTATGAGATCATGGAAAGTATCAATAGTTGCAGTTACCTAGTACTGGATAACAAAACTTAAGACATTGACAAGATTTATTTTGTTGACCCTGCTTGGTTATAGTTCATTTCTGCTGTACTGAGCATCGTTAGGGGCAGTTTTTGAAGGACAGGGACTGGAATCATCTGAAGGCTTTTCATGCACAGGTGGTTGATGTTGGATGAGACCTCAGCTGGGATATAGCCACATCTCTACCTAGATACTGCCTTATAGTAGCGTAGCTGGGTTCCAAGAGGTAAAAGTTGCATCTTTTTTATGACCTAATCTGGGAAGTCCTCACTTACTCTATTGGTTATAGTCAGTCACAAACCCACCCAGGTTTAATTACAGAAGGGGACTACATCTTCCTGGAGGGATAATAAGATTTTGGATGGGAGGATCTGAAATCTCACAATGGCCACGATTTTTTTATTTTTATGAAAACAGTTGGCTACAACAGTTTTTCAAAATGACCAGAAACATAGAAAGTTTAAATTATATATTGTATGCCTGTTATTGGAGAAAGAATGTTTTACTCTATCATATTAGAATCTTTTATCATTTGACTCTTCTGGACAATTGAGATTCCTAAACATACATAATTAGCTCATTCTTAATCATAAAAATCTCAAGACTGATTAGTAAAGGAACCTTAAATGGTAAGTATAAGGTGACCCTTAAGTATAGATTTATTTTCATTTTTTTTTTTAAAGATTTTATTTATTTCTTTGTCAGAGCACGCGAGAGCACAAGCAGGGGGAGCAGCAGGCAGAGGGAGAAGCAGGCTCCCCGCTGAGCAGGGAGCCCGATGCAGGACTCGATCCCAGGACCTTGGGAGCATGACCTGAGCCGAAGGCAGACGCTTAACCGACAGCCACCCAGGTGTCCCAGTATAGATTCAGTTTTAAAGGTTAGGTGTAATATATTGTGAGGAGTTCAGAGAAAAACATTGCTCTACTGTTTCTATTTTAAATGAGGTGGGACTTTGCTTTTATAGCATTATAGATCTTAATCATTTTTGAAAGATCCAAATGTGTACCCATTTAAGATAGTATAAATAATGCTTTATTTAATCTTTATACTGAGGATGGTAATTGCTCTCTTTATACATAAAGATAGAAGTTGAATAACTTTAACACATCCTCAGCATTGGTCTTTGTTGGAGCCAGTGTGATGTCCACTTGTTTGGTCTTTGCGTATGCTCGTACCCACTCTAAGAGAAGTCTTCACTGGCTTCTTGGAGATACTCCTGTGTGCACTAGTGGTTAAATAGGCACTTTCATTAAGCTAGGGATTTCAGAATATCAAATATTTTAGAGTACACAAGAGTTTATCTGGATCAATTTTAAACAGCTTTCAGATAGGCTGCCCCCTACCGCGCACCTGGTTTGCGTGCACATGTTGGCTGAACAACAAACCAAATGCAATGTGGGTTAAAAGGAGTTTTCTTCTAGGTGTAAATTAGACTTGGGGGCTCGTTTGGGAGCTTCATAGTTCTCAAAGAGGCTTTTGCTTTGCTGCCCATGGCATATGGCTTCCATCTTTTCTTTCTTTCTTTCTTTTTAAATTGCTTTATGGGCTGAAATGGCTGCTGCAGCTCCTGCCCATCGTGTCCGGGCTTTTAGGAAGCAGTGGGACTGAAGGAGGCAAAAGACTGTTGGCATCCAGTCCTCTTGAAAGAAGAGCCTGTGATTCCTGGTTACAGCACCAAATGTCTGAAGCTGAGTTTGGTAGGAGTTGGGAGGAGGGAGGTTACTATGACTGCCACATTGGTCACATATACTGAGGATCTTCAGGTTTAGAAAAAGATTGATCAAGGACAGCCTTTAACATAAGAGGCAAATAACTACATTTCAGAAATAGGTAAACAGTCCCCAGTAAGGTTTAGGAATATAGCCCAAAGACTTACTGCAAGCTGACCAGAGTCCTTCATCTGAGGCTTTTCACTTGATCGTGCATGATGCTTTCCTTGGAAACGGGGTACACAGATGAGGTTGAGACAATGACTGAAATGAAAGTGTAAATGGGATCTCATTAGGAATAGCAACTGCTGAATGTTCTAGTTTCTGACCTTTTAAGAGATGGTCATTGTTACTCGATTTACTTAAATCAGGTAGTCTGTAGTTAGGAGTTGTGTGGCAAATTTGTTCCCTTTAATGTGAGATTTGATTTTCTTAGTAAGTTTACTGGCAATGTGGAAACTTGCCATAAAAAGATTTCCTGGGAAGGGGCGCCTGGGTGGCTCAATCGTTAGGCATCTGCCTTCGGCTCAGGTCATGATCCCAGGGTCCTGAGATCGAGCCCCACATCGGGCTTCCTGCTCCGCGGGAAGCCTGCTTCTCTCTCTCCCACTCCCCCTGTTTGTGTTCCCTCTCTCGCTGTGTCTCTCTCTGTCAAATAAATAAAATCTTTAAAAAAAAAAAAGATTTCCTGGGTTCTATCTTTGGTAAGAGCATCTCCACCTTTTTGGGCATCGCTGCCCCACAGAGTTCTTTCATTTTGTCCCTTTCAGTCTTCTGTCTTGCATCCATTATCCTGTCAATCCTGTCCTCTGTGCCACAACCTCTACCCTCCAGTTCTTGGCCTACAGCCTGAATTCCTCTTGTAAAGTAACCTTGCCATTTACAGCACCCAAGCAAGTTTATCATACCATCTGTTTTCCTTCCTCCTCGTATTTTTGGAAAGCATTATCTACACTGCTTCTACTTTCCTCTAATGCCTAACAAAGGCCTTTGCTCATTTGCTCAATGTTTTTTTTTTTTTTT
>NC_138373.1:121783047-121790961 GCF_054177405.1 Leptonychotes weddellii | reverse complement strand
CTTGTTGTATCCCAGTGTTTTAATAATACATTGCTGTGAGAGTCTTCTGTGTATTGCAGATTAGGGAGTTCATAGATTTTTAAATCTTATAATCAAGTTATAAATGAAAGTAAACAGTTCTTAATAAACTACCAACTCTTTTAAGTAAAATGTTTTTAGGCCAGTATTGATTAGTGGACTTTTTAAACAAGTATTTGGCTATTTGCCAAGTAGGAGAAACTGCTATCAACTGTTCCATTATTGTTTCTCCATTTTTTTGATTACTCTTAACTAAAAACCAATAGGATGATAGTTTGTATAAATACCTCTCATAATATTAGATTGCATGTTGCTCAGAAAAGTTCATAGGACTTATTTTAGATAGCATCTATAGGATATAGCATTTAAGATCTAGAGAGAGGCCTAGCATGTGTAGTATTCCTAAAAGATTATACCAAATACATGTTGGTATGGCAAGTTTGGGGAGTTCTTTCATAAAGTCCCTTACATTTTGAAAGTTTTTGAAAGGATGTGTTGTGAAAAATCTATCAAAAGCCTTTGAACACATTGATTTTCTTTTTATGACAGATAACAGGCTTCTGATTCAGTTTAAGTTTCTACATATATTGAGTTACTCCTATGTGCCAAGAATTGTACAAAGTGATTGGGACACATCAAAATAATGGTCCTTGCCCTCCCTCTTGAAGATGAACTGAAATTACAGGCATAATAAATTATTCAGTAGCTGCTAGGAGATAATACTATGGGGAAAATTAAAGGGAATGGGGTGGTTGCAATTTTAGAGTGATTAGGATAGGCCTCATTGAGATGACTTTTGAGCAGACTTGGAGACAGTGGGATGACCCTGACTGCTGTATTGAAATTAGATTGTAAGACAAGGGTAGAATTAGGCAAGTTAGGAAGGAGTCCATTGCAGTAATTCATGTGATTTGGATCAGGATGGTAATGAAAGAATTGGAGAGAGAATATATAGTTTGAAGACTTAATTGATGGAATTTCCTGGCTCAGTTTGTGGATTGGATATCAAGAGAAAGGAGTAAAGGATATACTACAGGGCAGGTATGCTAAGTATTTGCAGTCCTGGGGCAAGAGCACAATGGAGACACAAATGGTTAAATATTTTAAAGCTTTGTTAAATGGAAATACATTCGGTGCATCTGTCTTGACAAATGACATCTTCATAGGCACCTGAAAAGCCAGATTTAAAGTCCAGTGCCAGATCATTACTTAGGAGGAGAGCTGATCCTCAGCCTGTCCTTCTCTTCCTATCCCTGTCTCTGAATTGTATGGCAAGGGGGACCTCCTGCCCATCTATATGGATATCGTAGCTTGCATGTTCAAAATCTGTCCACCCCCCCCCCCCTTATACACTAGTGCACACACTGATGTAATGCATTCCTTGAACAGTTGAACACATTTAGGCAGGGTATTTGGAATCCTGAGTACCTAGAGTTGGTCTGGAATGAGTATGAACTCTAAATAGGTATGTCATTTTAACCTAAAGCTCAAGGCTCTGGATAAGGGCCTCTTGTTTTAAGAGCAATACTGCTCCAAGGTTCTTGGCCTGAGTAACTATACAGGTGAAATTGCCATCAACTGAGAAGGGGTTGCAGGTAAAGTAGATCAGGGTGAAGAGATGTTTGGGAGCACATAATATTTGAGTTCTTTATTAGATATCCAAATAGTACTGTAGAGAAGAGTAAAAAAATGTTCAACCTTCAGTAACCCTGGCCTGAACATAACAAAACTGAAGGCTGTTAAAACTAAAAAACTATTTAAAAAACCAAAACATAAAAAACATGGCTTTTAACTCCAGATCCTTATTGAACCAGTTCCATCCAGGGACTCCATCCTATCCAGAATGCTATTTTTCAATTTTTTATTAGCAAAAGCTCTAGGAACCCTATGTTCCACAGCCTAAAATCCCCTTAGACTCTTCCCTCTAGTGAATTACTCCATGAATATCTTCACCAGTATGTGTTCTCTTGCCTGGCATGTTAACATTATTTCTTAAATGTGGTAGCCTTTGTTTTATTCTTTGTCAACAAGAAGTTGGATGTAAATTGGGGAGTCTGGCATTTTCCTAAAAATGAGACTGGATGAGACCAACAAGAGGAGAACTGAGGACAGCTCTCTGGGGCATTCTAATACTAAAAGATGGGGGGAAGAGGAGGAACCTGTAGAGGATACTGAGAGTGATTGGGGAGGTAGAAGGAAAATTAAGAGCTATGTCCTTGAAGCCAAGTGAAGACCTGTTTCCAAGAGGGGAAGCTAATCAACTGTGAGATGCTGCTGATACACAATGTGATGCAGACAGCTGTAATATGCAATTCGAATCCGCCTTTTCAAACTGGTTTACCAAAGCAGTGATTTCATTAGTTTGTTTTTGAAACTTTAGTAACTTGTGACATTTTGTAGGGTTTCATTATATCTACAGCTAAAGGTGTGTGGTATTTTGGGCAGAACAGTTATTTTTTTGTGATTTTTTTTCATTGTCTTTTTAAAACATGGCTAACATGGCCATTTTTGTGAATTGGATGTGACTGTTGAAAGAGCAAAGTTGTCACTGAACTACAAGATTCCTACACACCTGAGATCTCCAATAATGGATGCACTGTGGTCAGGGAAGGCACATTGTAGACTGACTTCTGAGCTGCTCACAAAGTCATTAAATCATTGTGAAATATCCAGGTGGAAATCGGGTGGGAAAGTATCTAGTTGTAAAATAAGTGCTGGTTTTTGAAATTTGAAAATTGTGGTTTCTGAAAACATTTTGAATTAATTTAGAATGCATCTGCTGCATCTTGATTAACTGCAGGTTAGATAACACTGAACATATTTTCTCTTAAGAAAATGGCTTGCACTTCAAGATTACATCTTAGTTTTTTACCCAGTCAAGTTTGTATTGTATCATTTTTCCGCATGAAATGTCTTTCTCAACTACACGTGCCCTCAGAGTGAGTTGCACACTGTCCTTTCCACGTAAGCTGAAGAATGGCATTCTGTTAAAAGATGAACAGCTGGTCATGTAGAAATTCTCTGGAATGCTCACTTGTCCCACGAAGACAGCGAAAGAACTGAGATGTTAGGTGCAGGGTTTGTCACTGGTATATAGAATTGTTCATTTTTTAAAACAATCTTACTAGAAATTTTTATGTGATTTTAATAATTGCCTTTCTCCATAAAAAACTGCTAATTCATTAACAATTTGAAGGCTCTCAGAGCCTACCAAGTGCAGTTCAGTCAGATTCAGGACTGTGCTGAAATTGTCCCATTTGCTAAGACATTGTTTCTTATAAGATTCAGGACCCTCCTGTGTTTAAAAGTTCTGTGTTTTCAATTACCTTGGAGTTCAGTTCGAATTTTTCAGCATGACACAAAGGATTTGACTCTTGCTCCCCAAGCTCCTCGCTCATTTCTTTGCTTGTTGAATTCTTTGTTTCAGCCAAAGTAAACTAGCAGATGAGCGAAGTCCTTTCTTGGGCACAAGCAGCAGTCTTTCCTCTTCCTTCGGCCAACTCTGGTTTATTTCTTCTTCGTGTGTTTCTTCGTATTCTCGGGGTCGGTACACAGGGCTCTCTAATGGATGAATTTCCCCACCAACAGGTTTGGTTTCGGTTTGTGCTCTTGATTCTGCCTTGTTTCCCAGAATATCTACAGAATTTTTTAAGATGCGAGCGTAGTAGGAGGGAGCTAGGGGCGAGTACAGCATTACCTTCCCCAGGTCACAGATGAATGAGATTACAAAACCGATCTGGCCCGTTAGGCGTTTCTAAAGAGAGACCCGCGGAGGCCATTCGGCTGTTTGGAGGGCTAAGCTGTGCCTTAAAGTGTGAGGTCTCTCGCCGGACATTCCCGGGATCTGTAACTGCAGTTGAGTTACTGTTGTGAGATGTTGTAGGCTGTGCGGATGGGTCAAGAAGGAATCTAGAGAGCTTGTGTCCCGGGTGAAAATAGGCTAGTGCCAGAGCTCCGGGGTCGAGAAAGGGAACGTGAGACGTCCTCTGAAGTGGGTCACCCTTCTCTACTGGCGCTTCCAAACGGGACAGACGGTAGCGCTCTTGCCTTGATTTAACAATCGCCCTCTCTGCTCCAAGAAGAGCTAATGACTGGAAGCATACATGAGTGTAGACACTGTGTCCTCTCGGCCTTTGTGCCCTCAGATGTTTACATAGGGTCTCGGAGCACATCGCGAATCCCCGGGGCTGCTTCCCGAGGACAGCGAGACAGTTTGGCATTCCAGGCACTGCCTGGTAGCCGTACCCACCCTCGCAGCCCCCGTCCTCAATGAGACTGGTAGAGAGCCTGCCGGCCGGGGATGGCCTCCCGGCGCCCTCTGAGCGTCGGCATTTGTCGCCGGGCAGCTGGGGCGCTCTCGGCTGTCGCCCCAGGCGGAGGAGAGGAGTTTCCGGAGCTCAGGTCCCTTGCAGCCCGCGCGGGGAAGGAGCACGGAAGCGAGTGGGCGGCGAGAGGCGGAGCGAGGGATGCGGGGGGCGTGGACGCGGCGGGCTTTGGAAAGGCCCCAAGTTAATGAGGCGTGCGCCGGCGGCAGAGCGCCTTTCCGAGCTGGGCTTTCCCCCGCGGTGCGGGCGCCAGGAGCCGCCTTTTCCGCTGGGTGTCACTCGGGGGTGGGGGGGATGGCCCATTCAAAAGCGCCGCGAGGGGGCCCGGCCAGTGGCCTTCAGTGAGCGCTCGCAAGAGGACGGCAGAGGCCCGGAGGCTCGCAGCTCCGGGACCTTGTGGCGCATCAGGACGCGGCTGCCCGCTTGCCCGGACCCCGAGCCGCCGCCTCCACCGCCGCCGCTCTGCTTCCTGCGTGTTAGCCTCCTCTGCGCGCTCCGGGCGGGCGGCCGCGGGAGCCGCTGGGGCGAGGACGGCGCGCGGCTGCTGCTGCTGCCCCCGGCCCGGGCGGCTGGAAGTGGAGAGGCCGAGCCGAGCGGCGCCCCTCCCTATGCCGGGAGGATGTTGGAGAGCAGTGGCTGCAAAGCGCTGAAGGAGGGTGTGTTGGAGAAGCGCAGCGACGGGTTGCTGCAGCTCTGGAAGAAAAAGTGCTGCATCCTCACTGAGGAGGGGTTGCTGCTTATCCCGCCCAAGCAGCTGCAACACCAGCAGCAGCAACAGCCTGGGCAGGGGCCGGCCGAACCGTCCCAACCGGGAGGGCCCGCCGTGGCCAGCCTCGAGCCGCCGGTCAAGCTCAAGGAATTACACTTTTCCAACATGAAGACCGTGGACTGCGTGGAGCGCAAGGGCAAGTACATGTACTTCACTGTGGTGATGGCCGAGGGCAAGGAGATCGACTTTCGGTGCCCGCAGGACCAGGGCTGGAACGCCGAGATCACGCTGCAGATGGTGCAGTACAAGAATCGTCAGGCTATCCTGGCGGTCAAGTCCACACGGCAGAAGCAGCAGCACCTGGTCCAGCAGCAGCCCCCGCAGCCGCAGCTTCAACCCCAACCTCAGCCCCAACCTCAGGCTCAGCCTCAGCCCCAGCCCCAGTCACAGTCTCAGCCGCAGCCCCATGCCAAGCCCCAGCCCCAGCCTCAGCAGCTCCACCCGTATCCGCACCCGCACCCGCACCCGCACCCACACCCACACCAACTACCGCACTCGCACCAACAGCCGCTCTCGCAGCCGCACGGCCACAGGCTTCTCCGCAGCACCTCCAACTCGGCCTGAAGGGGGCAGCACCCGGGCCAGACAAGGTAAGGTCCCGGCAACTAGGGCTACCAAGGGCCTTTCCGAGGAGGAGGTCTCGCGGGCTGTTGGGAGGAGTAGGAAGCCTAATTCACGGGTGTGGTGCTTGGAGGGGAAAATGAGAAGTTACTCCAAGTTTCTGGAGATGTAGAAAGAAGGGAAGCAAGCCGGAGGTAGGAGAGGCCGGGCAGAGAGGGGAGGATGAAGGAGCTCGGGTTAGGCTGGGCAGCCTCTCGGACCGCCTCCCGCCCACCCTGGCCCGCGCGGGTCCGGTGGTGCGCCGCCCAGCGACGCCGCTGGCTCTGTTCGTGTCACCAGCGCCGCTCGAGTGTGGACACTCGAGGGAGGGACCCCGGTGTCTTTCTGAGCGCGCTTTGTCCGCCGGACTGGCCTGAAGAGAGCTGGGTTTTGGAGGATTCTGAGCCAATGACTTAATTGCCTGTCATTTCTTTCCAGGTTTTGAGGACTTGAGGAAGTGGGACGAACACCTTTCTGTTGTCTTCACTTGAATCGAAAGCAAAAGTCTCCCCGCCCCGCACCAGATCAAGTAGTTTGGACATCACCCTATTGATAACTTGAGATTCCTCTTAGTTTTCTGCATACTCTTCATCACAATGCGGGAAACGGTTTCAGTCCAGAAGGCTTTATTTATGAACCTTTGAAAGGATCTTCCAGTATGGTGGACCTTCTAGGAGCAATGATGTACTGTAATTTTATTTTAATGTATTTTGATTTATGATTATTTATTAGTTTTTTTAAAAATGCTTGTTTTAAGACATTTCTGAATGTAGGCCATTTTCCAAAAAAGAAACTTTATTTTCAAAAACCTATTCCCTAGTAAATTCTAATCTTGGAAAAGAAAAAAAAAAAAGTAGAAGGGCGGTGGAGGGGAAAACATTAAGAATTCATTCATTATTCCTAGGGCATTTTCAGAAGGTCTGACACTTTCATTGTTATGCCAGGTGGTTGAAATTAAACTCTGTGATACTACTTCTTTTTTTTGAGATTTTTTTTTCTTAGACATATATTTTCTGTAGAAGTTTAAAAAGCTTAAATGTTCAGAGTTGTATAACTATGAAAATCTAATTGCTTTTCTAAAAGGAAATTCGTAGTAATGATGTCTAATTCCAAATATTTACTACATAACCCAACTGATGGCAGGATGAACATACCATGAATATATGGTAGGGCTGGTGTAATGCAGGAAGAGCCTTGCTTATAACATCTGTTTGAAGGGACTAATAAGGAGATTTCTATGATTTCTGAGTATGAATGCACTAGGCGTTTCAAAAAACACAGTGGGGGGAAAAGAGAACCATTCAGTTTGTTTGAGAGAACATTTGTGCTCTTATCCACACTAGAGATTACCCTTCTCCAGCTTTGCACACTCTACTTGAACCACATTTTCTGACCCTTTTACTGTATTCTAGAAATATACTCTAGAATCTCATAGTTTAAAATACAGTTTGTAAATATTTTGAAGGACTAGGAGTCATAGCTTTTTTGTATTTGTACTGAAAATAATGTTGATGACAGAAACCAACTGTTTTGCTTTTTATTGCTCTGTGAGAAATTTGAGGGTTCTATGTTTTCCAGTTAGGTTAACTAAACTCAGAAATTGAAAAGGGAAGGACTGGATAAACACTGGATTTTCAGTGAGAAAACAACCCAGTCTTGTTTTAGCATCTACTTGTTCAGGAGTCTGAGGGGCGGGGTGGAGGGGGGAGCATGTGCTTTTTAAAGGTGGAACAAACCGTCTTCTGTGTCAAATCAAAAGGATGGTCAAAATCCACAAGGCAGATGCTACTTAAGCTTAAAAAGAGCCATAGTTGATAACAAATCCTCTTGGGGCTGAAAATCACTTCCTATCTGCATGGCTTTACTGACGATCTCTGTTTTCCATTCTCTTTCCCACAAAGTCTTGATAGTATTTTTCCAGCATCCAAATGGGAATGGTCAGGATTAGGCTATTGCTAAGTTAGGTAGTACAGAAACAAAAATAGAATTTCATGCTAGAGATGTCTTTATTCTCCTTCCACCTAGAAAGGAATTTAGATCTAATTACTTCTTAGTGCAATATTTAAATGACGAAATTTTGAGATCACAACCCTAATCCGTAAAGTTGTGGGGAAAAACGAAAACTCAGGCAAATGGCAAGAAAAACTTAAGGGACTCCCACTTCCAGTGGCTAAGACACAGCTATGAAAATATGCTGCAAAG
>NC_138373.1:121739698-121782947 GCF_054177405.1 Leptonychotes weddellii | reverse complement strand
CATGACCTGAGCCAAAGGCAGACACTTAACGACTGAGCCACCCAGGCGCCCATACCAAATATTTTTAAAATGAAGATTCATGTGGGCTTTTAAAAGATATTTGTATGTTGTTAGCTGACATATAGGCTAGGTAGTGTTGTTCAAAAAAATTTGCCCAGGCTCCCTCCTGGCTGCTGGAAATTTTTTTCCTGCCCCCACCCCCCCATGGCTGTGGTTGTTATTGGGGCCACCAGAATCATGGTTACCTTGTCTTGTCTTTCCACAGCCCTTATTTCTTGGTCTGCTGTGATATTTACATTGAGTTGACCCTCTTAGTGGCTCTCTAGTCTGAACCCCTCTTAGCATTTACCTGTGAAACCTCAGAAATTAGAAAGGAGAGAAATAGGATGTTTTTTGTTGTTTGACACTTTGAAATGATTATGGCTGAATCATTTTTTCAGGACAGCAACAACAAAAAGCATGCTTACTTTTTGCAAACTCAACAAAACAAAATATAAATGCAAATCATTTAATGTGTCAATGCCCAAATTCTACCATATTCTGTAAGAAAATGATACAAACCACCTAAGGTATTTTGAGGCCTGACAAATCATGGAAAAAGGTAAAAATGATTCTTTCAGTCCAAGAAAAGGAAAAAGGAAAGGACAGGTCCAATAGAAAATGCACCCCTTAAATAAACACAATGTAAAGAGTTGGAAAAGGAATGGAAGAAGACATGAAAAGGAATGTCCCCATCTGGAAACAGCTTTTGTCCTTGAACTTGTGTTGACACCAAGCCTTGGACACAGTGAGCTCAATCACTATTTGTTGGGACAAATGAATGAAAGAAGAAAAAATATGTAGCTCCCAGTATCCAGGAGGTGCTTTCTCTTGCCTCACACAGTGCTTCCTTCACTGGCTTTCATGTCGTTCCTGAGAACAAGTACCACGGGGCAGGCTAAGCCTCATGACGAAGCTCCTTAGACAGACTTTCTTAGCAGAAATGCACATGGATCTGCGTGTGCCCTACAGGGAGTGCTGAGGTCAGAGAGTAAATGGCTATAAAGGGCCCTTTCAAAGTGAGCGTTTCCGTCATAGAAGAAACGGATTCTCTCATCATGTAGAAATCAACCCGACTTTATAATTTCACTTAAAGTGTTTTTTTCCGATGGAGGTTAAAACAAAAACCAAAAAGCAACTCATTGCTTAAAGGAGCTCCCTTCCCATGTGAACACCACGAGGAATGCTTGCTTTGACTCTTTCCTGCTCGCATACACCAACACTCGGTTTCTCTTAAAGGCCCCTCACTTTAAATCTGACACTACACGAGTTTGTTGCCAGTGTGTGAGTTCAAGCACATTGCTTGTTTTCTGTCCCCAGGGAAAGCGACTCGGTTTTCGTTGGGCTCCAGTCATTTGCAGTGTCCTGGGCAGGGGCAGGCCGAGGAGAGGTTTTGAGACTTGAGTGAGATGGGAACAATCCCATGGAGCTCAGAGCTTTGTAGGTGAAAATGGGCCTGGGAGTATTCCTTCTTCTCTTTTGCAAATGTCAAGCTAATTTGCTTTTGCTTTACCAATAAACTGCCCTCAGCCACAGCCTGAAATTTAAACTTGGGATTATAGAGCTTGATATTGAGTATATCAGCCATTCTTTCAAGAGAAATATACATGTTTACCTAAAGCAACCTAAGATATATTAATTGTGGAATTCTGTTGAATGGGTTTTAAAGATCTGTTTTCTAAATTCTTGACATAATTCGAAGGGTGACTTTTTGATCTGCAGTGTTGAACAGCCAATCTAGATTTACAGAAGATTGGATGACAAAGGGGTCTGTGACTTTGTTGGCTGGACATTTGCCAAATGGAGGATAGAATCCAGCAGGGTTTTCCTGGCAGGGCACAATTGTCCAGTGAAGGCAGCTGAAGGACTCTGGAAGCATCTGCATAAAAGCTGGTGAGACCTACGGCAACCTGCTCTAAAGTGACCTGTTGGTGATCAGTTAGGCATTGGGGAAGGTTTAATAATAGGTGGTCCTTCTGGATCACTGTATTTATTTTGAGAAGAAAGATAAAACTATTGTCCATTACATTCCACCGTCAGTCTTCTGCTTAGTTTTAGAATATGCAAATGTCGGCTTCTGAAAACCAAGCATCACCAGGTACCAAATGCTTTAGAGAATGTCACATTTGTGAACTTAATAGTGTGGTCATAATTTGTGTAAATATGTCTCAAATGATTTTGGAGAGATGTGATTTATTTTTCATATTTTCAAAATGCATTCCATTTCAAATAAAGTATCCATCGTGATGACCAACCTGTGCCCCTTTTGGAGGCCTTGTTCACATGGCATGTACAATACGCGTTCCAGTGGGAGAAAGGTTCTAAAGGGCTTGGGTGTTATAAAGGCCATTGGCCATTCTGGGGAGAAAAGGACCATTTTTGAGGTTCGGAATTTTTTTTTAAGACTTATTTATTTATTTATTTATTTGTTTTGGAGGGGGTGTTTGCGGGGGTGGGGCAGAGGGAGAGAGAAAATCTCAAGCAGACACTGAGCTGAGCGTGGAGCCCCACGCGGGGTTCGATCTCACAACCCTAAGATCAGAACCTGAGCCAAAATCAAGAGTCGGGTGCTTAACCAACTGAACCACCCAGGTGTCCCAGCTGGGAATTTTTAATATAGAAATTCACTAAGATCTTTTGGTGAAATAATTAGCTTTCAGATTGCTAATGAATTTGAATTGAATTTTCCATAGCACCCCAGAGGATGAGAAATGGTCCCTAGTGATTAGCTTGAAGGCAGTTCCCTCTGAGTTCCTGACAGATTAGTTCTCAGTCTCTTGAGAGCATAAAGCCTCGACTCTGAGAGAATCATTCTTCAAACAGGTTGTTTGTAAAGCTTCCTGTTTTGTGTTGAGAGCAGAAGAGAGACTTGATTCTTTAAAGGAAAATAATATAACTTTACTCTTACAATCTCCACTGGCATCTAAAAGACATATCTCAAAAGACTTTCAAATGGGGAATTTGAAGGCAATTTTTTTTTGTCCTTTGGCATAGTCTTACAGTGATAGCTTTATTACTCTGCCGTTTCTTTGTTTTTTAAAGAAGAAATGAAAAACGAGAAGACAAGTTACTGCCATTGCAAGGGGATGTCCGGGGTACCGTGTGAAAAGCGGGTAAAGCCGGGTTGGAAGGACTTCAGAGTCCTAGTGCGTAGGTTCAAGCCTGGGTTCTATCACTTACCAGATAGGTAGATCTTGCATGTCTTAACCTTTTAGAAAACCCAATTTCCTTCTCTGTTAAATTGTTAACAGAACTTCCTACCTTAGGGTTATTGAGAAGATTTAGTAAGTTAGCACACATCAAGGTGCTTAGAAGCTCCCTGCATACAGCAGCTAAACTGGCTTGGGAATCATTATAGCCATATGAATGTATAATATATGACGTTTTTAAAGCTATGAATTGTATTTTTTGAGATCTCAGCACTTCTTTTAAAGGGTAAGACCGGTATGATGGCAACATCCTTGTATTTAACTTTGAAAAAGAAAAATAATCATTATTCATAGTGCTCCTGTTTTCATTTGCTTATTACTTTCCAGTTGTGGTCCACATGCTTATATATTTTAAGCGAGTTACAATTAAACAATAAAAATACTCTTATATGTATCTGTAGAGGCAATCACCCAGATTGCCACTTCAGGGCAGAGAGGACATTTGGTCCCCAGGTATGGGAATGAATGTTGGTGGCTGTTGTGCTCAGTCCTCTTCCTGGAATTGTCCTCAGCCTTGTCTCAGGGAGAGCCACCTTGCTCTAGGATGCACTCCTTGGGGATATCCCATGTCTGGTGATTGGTCTGTGGAGAGTGGAGAAAGACCAGGCGCTGTTGTATCCATCAGGACAGGTGGAAGGGGCATCCAGAGCTCCCCACAGAATTGTTGAGGCCTGTCTCAACAGTGAATTTGCACTGCAGTTCAGTTCCCCCTCTGACCCATCCTGTTTCCCTTGTTCCCTCACAGGTAAGTTTCTCAGGAACCCTGACCCTCCTCCCCTCTTCCCACCCAAACCTCCTGCAATCAAATCTGAGAGTCTCAGAACCTATTTCTCAAGGAATCCTATGACTGTGTCTGTGAATGAACACCTGTATAGAAAGAATGTATGAATATACATATTTATACATCTGTATGTACACACATACAATATTTATAAGTATTTATTTCTACCACTATGTTTCTGTAGGAAGGTTGGCGATATTGGACACAGTATATAGTATAATGGTTAAGCCTATGCTTTAGAGTAGATGCTCTAAACCTGGAGCAATTTTGTTCCCCCGGAGACATTTGACAATGTTTGGAGACACTTTTGGTTTTCACAACTGGTGGTAGGGGTCAGGGATCAATATCCTACAATGCTCAGGACAGACCGATCTTCACGACGAAGAATTATTTAGTCCAAAATGCCAATAGTGCCAAAGTTGAGAAACCATGCTTCAGAGCCAGATACTCTTTTTTTTTTTTTTAAGATTTTATTTATTTATTTGAGAGAGAGAGAGAGAGAGGATAAGAGAGACAGCACGAGAGGGGGAGGGTCAGAGGGAGAAGCAGACTCCCTGCTGAGCAGGGAGCCCGATGTGGGACTCGATCCGGGGACTCCAGGATCATGACGTGAGCCGAAGGCAGTCGCTTAACCAACTGAGCCACCCAGGCACCCCAGAGCCAGATACTCTTGTTCTTGTTAGCTGAGTTCCCTGGGGAAAGTGAGGTAGTTTAACTTCAGTTTTCATGTGTAAAATGCAGACAATACTGGTACCTGTCTCATGGAGTTGTGAAACCAACAGTAGGAAGTTTACTAAAGGGCTGTCACGGTTCCTGTCACAAAGTATCCATTCAACACATGGTAGCTATCATCCTAATTATTATTATTTAAAGTCCTATGGCAACATCATATCCCATTGTTTTCATTTATTATTTCATTGATTTTCCTATTGTCATCCAGTGAGTTTCTGTTTCTATGCTATTGTCAATGCTGCTTCAATAAACATATTCATGTGTTCCTGATATTGAGAAGAGCAGGGACTTGGATTCTAGTTCTGACTCTGCTTAGTCTTGTGATATTAGGCAGCTCATTTAATCTCTCTGAGCCTTAGTCTCCTCATTTGTAAGTGGGAATAGTAGCCCGGCTCTTGAGGCGATATTATGGACACACTATGAAGTGGCAGTGAAATCTCCATGAGTTCAAGTCCCAGATCGACCACTTAACTACTTTACACTCACAACAAAGCACTATGGGAATGAAAACATTGTTACTATCTGGCTACTATTTTAAGAGGGATTAGATATTATATCTATATGACTATTATACCTATAGATATCATATGTGTATATAATACACATATGTGTATTCTAATCCAAATAATCTGGATTTAAGAAGTAGAAGGTTAGGCGCCTGGGTGGCTCAGTCGTTAAGCGTCTGCCTTCGGCTCAGGTCATGATTCTAGGGTCCTGGAATCGAGCCCCGCATCAGGTTCCCTTCTCAGCAGGAAGCCTGCTTCTCCCTCTCCCACTCCCCCTGCTTGTGTTCCCTCTCTAGCTGTCTCTCTCTCTGTCAAATAAATAAATAAAATCTTTAAAAAAAAAAAAAAAGAAGTAGAAGGTTATTGCAACTAAAAAAATAACATCAAGTAATTCTGGTCTTTTTTAAAAGTAGAATTTAAGCCAAATTTATATTTATATTAGGGTGGAAAGAATCATGTGAACATAATATTACAACTGTCCAGAATTACCAGCAGAGGAAAAGCTGAGGCATGAGCTCACTGGCCATATGAAGCTATCGAACAAGGCGTTCTTATTTGCTTTGCTTCTTTTTCAAAGACCTTGTTGGAAACTCTCACCATCCAGAAAGGCAAGTAAATATCACCGTGTGAGAGTTCTAGAGCCCCAGCCTTGACTGCCTACAGAGTGAGTCTGGTTATCAAAGATGGCGCAGGTGGGGGCCAGAGGACTTTGGAGATTTAGACAATGATGTGGGTGGAATGCGGCTGTGGGCAGGTCTCCTTGGTCTGAGGGTTGTTTGGCATCTGCCTTTAATTTGAAGAGATTGTTAGCACCTGAGGACAGAGCTGTCCAGTTTGTTACCTGATAGGTCACAATTGACTGCTCTGAGGTAGGGTAGATGTGGGCTACTTCCCTGCCCGGGCATTCACCTGAAGCATCTGATGTTTTGTTAGACTCCGGAAATGAAGACTTGAAAAAATCGTCCATGTGGTTACGTTGCCTACTCTCAAACCCTGCCAGAGTCATTTATAATGGAGTGAGCAAACACAAACTGCCGTCCTGTAAGACCAGACATCCTGATGAATGAGTATTCGACTGTTGTGCAGAAAGAAACAGGAAATGACTCTTGAGGAGTCTCAACGTTTTAATTATGTCATTGTCCTCCGCTGGCTCTCTCCCGATGCTGATAGTTCACACAGGTCAGTTATTTTGCAATTATTTTGAACTCTGCTGGAGCAAATTCTACCAAGTAGTGCAGCTAACCCCGTCAGGGCTGACTCATCACCTCAAAAGTGCAGAGCGGCTTTGTGACTCATCACAGTCAAAGAAGCCAAACTTGTAATAATTTTAGGCATATTCCCTTTCTGGTTTTTTGCTGTTGAAGAAATGCCCATTTCTACAAAACTTGGCTGCAGTTTGTAAACACACACTTTAACAATCCTTCTAAGTAACTCCCAGTACATGTACGTGCGTGTGTGTGTGTGTGTGTGTGTGTTCACTTTTCCTGCTAGTAACTTTCATGGCTAATGAAGGCGGGTTGGTCAGTTTTTTGTTGCAGAACGTGACATCTGAAGGGTTTGAAACAACATTGGGCAGAGCTGGCTCCCTCAGAACGTTAAGCATCCTGCTTTGAGGGTCAGCCCCACCTTGCCTAAACTCCTGTGGTCTGTGGTGGTGCCAGGGCCCTTTGCAATTTCCTGTTGTTTTGTTTCAACACCACCAAAGGAGGGAATGGCTAGATCTCAGTGGGAGAATAATTCAATAACTTTATCCTTAGTCCCTGACAACAAAGGAGACTCTTTTTTTTTTTAAGATTTTATTTATTTATTTGAGAGAGAATGAGAGACAGAGAGCATGAGAGGGAGAAGTAGACTCCCCGCCGAGCAGGGAGCCCGATGCGGGACTCGATCCCGGGACTCCAGGATCATGACCTGAGCGGAAGGCAGTCGCTTAATCAACTGAGCCACCCAGGCACCCAACAAAGGAGACTCTTAAGGTAGATAAAAACACAACACTCCTATGAGTTGTGTTTGCAGGTGTGAGAGTGAATCTGATCCTTCCACAATGCACAGGCTCATTATTCAATAATTGTAATTATTGCCAGAAGTTCTAATTAAGTCCTGATGCCTATAAAAAGTGCCAGGTAGCTACTGGAAGACCTGAGCTGCATGACTTTCTCAACAGCTAGTGGACCCTTCTTTGTATTTGCCTTCTATAAAATGGTAGTCAATAATACCTCTTTTCTTCTTGCATAAATGGTGAGTTAGAGACCAAAGCTGAAAACGGAATTTTAGGAGTTTAGACAAAGTCTCCTTCATCCTTCCCCTTTTCGTGGAGGAAGAAAATGAAGCAGGCGGGGGAGTGGGCGGGGAGAGGGCAATGACCTGCCCATGGTCACACAGCCAGTTAAAGTTGATGACCAGATTAGAACCTGAATCCAGCTTTCCTGATTCTTTTTTTTTTTCTTTTAAAGATTTTATTTATTTATTTGACAGAGACAGACAGTGAGAGAGGGAACACAAGCAGGCAGAGTGGGAGAGGGAGAAGCAGGCTCCCCGCTGAGCAGAGAGCCTGACTCAGGGCTCGATCCCAAGACCCTGGGATCATGACCTGAGCTGAAGGCAGACGCTTAACGACTGAGCCACCCAGGCACCCCCAGCTTTCCTGATTCTTAATTAATGCTTTTCCCACTGTACCACCATTTTGTGAGGTATGGAAGATAATTTACCTCAAGATGTGGTTGTTCTTGTGGATAACCACTTGAAGAATTCAGACATCACAGCTTTCCCCCCCATAAGTATACATTCTCATTTAAATTATATAAACCATCTTAAGGAGTTTATAGATATTGAAAATAAACCATTTATTTTAATTAAATTCCAATTCCACAAGTTTAAAAAGTGAGTTGTGTCTTAGACCTTTCAAATATAATCTGTGTGTGGGGGTTAACAGAAACGTTAAGAAGAGGAAAATTCACAAAAGAAAGCAGATGGATATTTTGCAAAGGACATATTTTATAATATGGTGGTTGGGATATATACATATATATTTAATTTATTGAAAATCATTTATTTAGAAATTGGGTTAAAAAGATTTGGGAATTTGTTTTATCATTCGACTTCCAAAATATTCACAGAATGTTTCTAGTGTTACTAGTCACCCTTGAGGTCTTGAAATTATCTCCGAAGTTGAGAATTTTGAAGTGATTTGAATGTTTATACAGTTACTTGAGGAGGAAGCTGACTGGCTTTTCTAGCCTCTCTGTGTAGGTGTCAGGAGAAATACTCCCTGAAAAAAGTTTGTGGAGGGAGGTGGATCCATGGGCATCCATGAAATCCTAGTAGGTGGGATGGTGAAACTTGTTGCTGCCCTTCTAGGAAACTAGGTGAACGTAACCCACATGGCCGCAAAGTCAATCATAGATAACAATTTATGACCTACCTAGGACATTAAATGCCCAAACTGGACAACTTGGAGATTTCATGAGAGGAGAGGGGAGAAAGAAGAAGAGGGATCTTGAACGAGTACATGTGCTCCAGCATCCAGTGAACAGGTTTTTGATTCAAAATTATGTATGCGCCCTGGGTGACGCCATTATTTCCTCTTACATAAAATGACCTTTTCCGGGGCTTCATTCATAGCACTTGGCTCCCTCCCGGAGTCACAGTGCTTGTCACAAGGCAGCGGGCTGCCTGCTTGTCCTTCTGCAGTGATGACTGGACGGGCTTGATAGCAAGGACGCTGACAGCCTCTCTCTGATGGCAGATTGTCAGCATTCTTGACCCGGGCACTTCAAGAGCCTGGGAAAACACTTTGATTTCAATGTGGCTTTAAAAAACAAGATCCAGTTGAACCGAGCGACTGTGTAACATAGGTCCACAGAGCAGTTTTTGTAGGATTAGCTGGCCCTCAGGGCCCCTAAACAAATTCATGACGGTGTTGGTGTCATGATCAGGGGATCCTCTTATTTGTATGCATTTAACCTGACATAGAAAATCAATATTCTTACTTCAAAGTTATTGCACTGGGATTAACATGCGGAGCAGGGACAAGAGACAAAAGAATGTGTGGGAATTAGAAATATGGAAAGAGTCGGATGTGAAACAGAAGGGTATGTGAGTTGTTAAGGGTGGATGCAGGCAGGCCCGGGGAGTGAAGAGCTCTTGCAAGACAAGGGAGGGCAAACGAACATATTTTTTGAAAGACTTCCTCAATTCATACTTTCCTCAAGTACCAAAGAATATTTCCCTTTTTCTCAGGATGTAAAGTTCCTATGGACCTTTAAGGGTTTGATTTGTTTCTAACAAGGGATTATGAACATCATTTTTTTAACACTTTTAAAAAAAAGTCTTATTTATTTAGTTTTGAGAGAGAGAGAGAGAGAGGGAGCCCAAGCAGGGGGAGTGCGAGAGGGAGAAGCAGGCTTCCCGCGGAGCAGGGAGCCCGATGCGCAGCTCGGCTGGATCCCAGGACCCTGGGATCATGACGTGAGCCGAAGGCAGACGCTTAACCGACTGAGCCACTCAAGCTCCCTGAACATCATTTTTTAAAAAAATAGAGATTAATTTGGAGGAAAAGAGAAATGAAGAATTAAGATTTCTTCTCTCGGGGCGCCTGGGTGGCTCAGTTGGTTAAGCGACTGCCTTCGGCTCAGGTCATGATCCTGGAGTCCCTGGATCGAGTCCTGCATCTGGCTCCCTGCTCGGCAGGGAGTTTGCTTCTCCCTCTGACCCTCCCCCCTCTCATGTGCTCTCTCTCATTCTCAAATAAATAAATAAAATCTTAAAAAAAAAAAAAGATTTCTTCTCTCTTTTGAAAACTCTCCTCTAAATGAGAAGAAAAGGGAAGTAAATGCAGAATAAAGGGGAACTTCTGTGAGTTTTCTATAGGCTCAAATCTTTTAAGAAACAGTTTCTGTAATTAGGCTTGAGTTTGAAAAGCTGACATTAGACTAGACTGCAGGAAGGGGTGAAGGCAGTCCCGTCTCTCCCACTGATACCAGCTGTTGATTCAGACAAGGTACAGAAAGTGCTTCACCCAGTGCCAAGTTCATAGTAAGTGCTCAACAAGGAAGAGCAACAATAGTAACAATGAGACTGTTGGATGTGGGCAGATCTTTTTGGGGTCTGGCGGGTCGACTTGCCATGATTTTTTGCACTTTTTTTTTTTTGTAAATAAAGATAATGTTAACAGCACACCTTAACAAAACTGGTTGCTAATTCACATATAAATAAGACACTTGTTTTAAAACAAGAATTAGGGAATACAGGCACCTATATAAAAATTGGTACTGTTTCTCCAGTGTTGTTGGCAATGATTGATAAGCCTGATTGTACTCAGCCAATTTAGCTAAAAAATAAGCTTAAACTTATTTTTTCTGTAAGTAGGAGATGCCTTTAAGAAAATTTATGTGCAGGGCGTAGGGGCAGGCCTACAGGCGATACAAATAGAGCTATACTATAAGGTTTGCTCTCAAGAAATTGGCATCTGAAACCCTTTGGAAGATAAGACATAATACTGTTGGTGGTCTAGTACTAATCATAGTTAAGAGTATTAGTAATAGTAGCAACAGCAACTAACATTTATTGGGTAATTACTAAGTGCCAGGCCCTACACTACATGTCTTATAGGAATTATCTTATTTGCTTAGTATAGAGAGATCTTTGATGTAGGTACTTCAATCGGCATTAGATTTGATGGTATTTAACAAGTAGCTCCAAATAAGCATATTAAGATAGAGATTTTCTTCTCCTTTATATAAAAGAAATCTGGAGGTGGGCCGTTTAGGGCTGGTACAGTGACTTCTTGGTCATCATGGAACCACCTCCTTTTATCTTTCTCTTCCACCGCCCAGTTGGTACCGGGCTTATATCCTCACGATCCAAGATGTTTGCTGAAGTTCCAGACACATTATCTGAGTCCTGGACAAGAAGAAAGAGAAATTGGGAGCAGATCAAAAGGAACATTTTCCAGATAAGTATTTCTTTTTTAGAGAAATTTTGGTATCCCCATAGGATGACTTTCACTTACATCTTATTTTCCATCCAAAGTTGCAAGGAAGGCCAGAAATGTATCCCTTCAGCAAGGCATGTTGCCATCCCCACTAAAATCAGGGTTCTGTCAGCAAAGAAGGGGGCAAGAATGATTTTGGGGAAGAGAACTAGCAATCTCAGCCATGGTTCTTATCACCCTCCAGTTCGTAGTTGAGAAATTGAGGATTGGGAATTGAAGATACTTGCCAGCAAACAGTGGGACCAGGATTATCATTCAAGCATCTAACTCTATTGCCTTTGCGTTTAACCCCTATGCAAGCCATGCCCATATATTGGGGTGAAAATACAAGGCAGACCTCTCACAAGCATGGGGGGATGCTTAAAAACATCAATGTACAGTCTTTTACGTATTGTCACAATTCTTCCTAAGGTCTTACATGTTCCTTTCAAATATGATAGTGTTGTAATGATGTTCAATTGGTTCTTTTTTTTTTTTTTAAGATTTTTATTTATTTATTTGTCAGAAAGAGAGAGAGAGACAGAGACAGAGACAGAGACAGAGCACAAGCAGGGGGAGCAGAGGTAGAGGGAGATGCAGACTCCCGCTGAGCAGGGAGCCCGATGCGGGACTTGATTCCAGGACCCTGGGATCATGACCTGAGCCGAAGGCAGATGCTTAACCGACTGAGCCATCCAGGTGTCCCTAAATTGGTTCTTTTTTACATTTGAACAATTTAACTAGAAAGATTTTTAAAACAGAAAGATGAGGTCACTTTCATGCCTTTGTGTCAGAGTCCTATTGACATAGGAGAGATATAAGACAGATCTAAGGTTTCAGAGGAATCCGGGGCACTGAAGGTGGCTCTCCATCAGTGCTGCTTGGGTATTTTACGGCAGCCAGCCCTTTTAGAGACCTCACGTCCACCCACATTTGAAGGTTCCATGACAAGATCCTAATCAGAGAAACAGGAAAAGAAATGAATGATTTTCATTCATGCTCGACAAGAGGTGCACACTTAGTGTTTATTATATGTTGAGAGCTTATTCTTTAAGGAGTTCCTTCAAGGGTCAGTACAGTAGTGCAAAGACCCTTGGAGTCTAGACTTGGCTTTGCTGCTAATGAGCTGTATGATCCTAAGCAAATGACTTTGCCTAAAGATATGTCTTCGATTGCTCCCTTTCAATGATAATATTTTACAATTATTAGTTATTTGTAAACTCAACTGCCTTTCTTTGAAAAGAGTAGAAGCTTTAAATTTGGAGGACCTGGGTTCTACTCCTAGCTCTGCCTCTCCTAAGCTGTGTGACTTTGCACGAGTCACCTCACATACTTGAATTTCAGTTTCCTTACCTGTAAAATGGGAATAATGAAACTTGTTCCATAGAGCTATTGTGAAGATTAAAATAAATAATATTTGTGAAAGTGCTTTGCATAGTAGTACATGATCAGTAAATGCAATCAATATATGTTATTAACCCAATGTAACAGTTCTTTTTTAGTACTTAATGCATTATATCTATTTTATACCCAATTAAGAGAGAGAGAGATATTGATATTTTATGTCATCTCTATCTGCATTGGGAGAGACAGTAAAGGAAGGGATTTCTAGCTTATACCCATAGGTCAATATATGGTCTCTTCTGTTCATCTAGTTAAGTTTAGATACAACACCAAAGACCTTTCCCCTGCTGGGAAGCCTGTGTCTATTCAGGCAAAACATCTAGGCAGAGCTTGTCTCTGGTGTATGCTAAAGAGCATCCCCATCTCATGACCTCTTTATTTCCATCCACTGGAGCCACAGACATTGAAATCTCTATCAGCTTACAAGACCATCTGTCTTTATTCTGTACTTTCCCCTCATCCTTTCTTTAGGAAAAAGAAGGATCTACAACAAGACATGCTTACTTGGTAGGGTTTTGTTTTGTTGTTGTTTCAACAGTCCAATATGCCTTCAACTCAACCTCCTTCAACTCCTATCCAATGAAAACCCAGCTGTACGATGAGAACTGCTGATCAGAATGATGAAAGACATTAGTGACCCAAGTGCCCGATTATTCCCTAGACCTGGAATAAATGCTAGCATGATCTAGAATTATTTTCTACATGCTGGCCTGAAATGAAAATGGGTACTTCTCAAAGACTTGATTTAGGCAGAAAATGTATTGAGCTGACTCCTCTATTACCTGAACACTCTAGTGAGCAGTGTTTACCTTCAATAATGTAACCAGAGACAATAATGATTGAGGAAACACTAAAGATGTAATTATAGTAGTTACTATCTTGTTCCAGCATTTGCTTTATGACATGTCCTTTATCTTAACAGTGCTACTAGGTAGGTAGTGTTATCTCCCTTCTTCTGATAAGAAAATAGAAGCTTACAGAAGTTAAATAAGTTCCCAAGATCACAAGGCAATGACACAGATCTGGGACACTCCAGAGGCTCTGTTCCTTCCACAACAGGAGGCTGACTTCCAGCCCTTCAGACTTAGCGGGAATGGTGGAGCCCAAGCACAGATGGGCTCATCTTTTCCTGGGGAGAGAGGGCCTTGGCAGAGGGCAGCTGTGAGGCCAGGATGACTTTCCAGAGAAGAGAGTGGTGCCAGAGGCCATCATGCAGCCTGCAGATTCTCTTCCCAGACCACCCTGCTAAGCAGTCTGTGAGCTTTGAAGTTATCATTTTAGTTACGGAATGATGCGGTTATGGATCAAGGGGAAAAAACATAACGACTAGTTTCATTTAGCATTTATTTAAAAAAAAATACACACATGCCTTTATAGGGAATGGAATGGAAGTCTTGTCTCCCAACTGCAACAACAGGATGACTTCCTGGGGAATTAATGGGGACATCTTGTCATCCCAGAGACCCGCCCACCTTGCCAAGACTGAACCCTTGGCCTTATCCAAGGAAGACACATAAATCACAGTGAATGGGAAGGCTGGGTGGCAGACTGTGGGGTGTGGGCACTTGCACAGAACACAAGTGCAAAGGAGCTAAAATCTAGACAGGGGGTGGGGGCTCAAGACCTGGCCCACTCACCATGCTGCCTTCACCTTGTTCTCACCAACCCTTGATTTTATTTGATTTTTTGGTAATTTATCAAATTTGGCTCCTTGTGTCTCATTTGCCTTTAGAGTCTCTGCAGAGCCCCAGAGCAGAGCTGCCTCCCTCAATCTGCAGAACAAAGGCTCAGGAGAAGCTGTGGAATCCAGGTTTGCTCTTCGGGTGTGAGAGGCACCTCCTGTCATAAGGGGGAACCCTCTATCTCCCACTGGGAGGAAGTGTGAATGTGTAGAAGACATTTTCCTAGGATGACTAGTTTCCTAAGGAATGTGGAAGTTACAGAGAGGGCAGACATGTAAACAGTAAGACAGACTTCGCTAGGAAGCAGAAAGGGGAAAGGTTTTGAGTGCAGATGCAAATTCTAGCCCTTACAAAGAGAAAATTAAGGGTGAGTAGCCTGGAAGCGTAAGGAGGCTCTCACATTTTTATCTGATTCCATCCGT
This sequence comes from Leptonychotes weddellii, assembly GCF_054177405.1. NCBI lineage: Eukaryota > Metazoa > Chordata > Mammalia > Carnivora > Phocidae > Leptonychotes > Leptonychotes weddellii. The sequence continues at coordinate 121,768,201 of NC_138373.1, read as the reverse complement.
GATTCCTTCTACAGCAGGTGATGATGTTGCCCAGCAGTGAGCTTTTTCCAAGAGTTGCGTTTCTGTACTCCCCACTCCACCCCCACCTTGGTCTGCCTGCAGCCTTATCCCTCCAAGGCCTCTGCACTTGACATCTGGACAGTCTGCCTACTCTGTGGATGGGGACCTTCCCTTTTGACTCCTGCTCACAGTCTGTGCCTCCCCCCGCCCACTCCTTTCCACATGATCTGCTCTCACTGCACGTCTGACCTTTTAACATGAGGGTGCTCACAGTACTTTCTAGAAGGAGGCTTCTCTCATGGAGTGCATGGCCCTGAGAGGGTTAGGATCCCAGGGAAGGAGCAGCTCCAGTTTCCCTGGTGGTGAGCATGTGCAGTCAAAGTATATGATAGCACATCACCAACTAAGGCAAGAAGCTGGAGATGGAAATGGGGTTCAGTGGAGGATCAGGATCACAGATGGCAGAGAAAAGAATGAAGCCTTGTGGGAACCCACAGGTGGGAATAAGCACGCATGGCACAAAGGGGAAAAGAGCTGAGCCAGTCTCCATTAGTATTATGGTCTTCTTAAGAAATCCTAATGTCGGGACGCCTGAGTGGCTCAGTCGGTTAAGCGTCTGCCTTCGGCTCAGGTCATGATCCCAGGGTCCTGGGATTGAGTCCCACATCGGGCTCCTTGCTCAGCAAGGAGCCTGCTTCTCCCTCTGCCCGCCTCTGTCTCTCTCTCTTTGATAAATAAATAAAATCTTAAAAAAAAAAAAAAAGAAATCCTAATGTCCCCAGACCCCCGATCATGGAGATACATGCGTGCGCAATGCTGACAGTGGCATTTGGTTGGACCCCAACCCGCTCACCTTTGCCTCCTCCCCTTTATCCCTAGAAGGTCGGGACAAGATGACTCTGCTGGATGCTTGGTGCTGACCGTTCAGTCAAAGCTATTATCAGCATGACTGCTGCCATGTCCTCTGTCACGGCTGTCTTGGGTTTGTCCCTCCAGTGACCACAGGGCCTTTTGAGATCTTGGAGTTGAGTCTGGCTCTTTCAATTTATACCATCACCACTGAGGAACTTTGAGAGGCCTCCCACGCCTGGGCCATATGTCATTTGTGACCCCAGTGTGTGTGATACTGAAAAGTGTCCATCAGCAGAGGTTCCCCACACAGGACCTGCCCTTAGCTGCCTTCCTCCTGGGTGGTCCCCAATCATCAGTTCATCTTTCTTACCTCCCCACTGCTGTCCCAGGAAATCAAGGCAGCATTTGCTCGGGGGTGTTAATCCCAGTCTACCAGGTGTCTACTGTCAAGACCAAAGTCCCTTTGCTGTTTTTTTCTGGGAGCCTTAGGACTTCCTCACACAGATAGAGGACTCCTGGTAGCCTATCCCGTTTCACAGTTTCCAAAATAAGCATGTAAATTAGTACCCTACAGTGACATATAATTTAAAAAGTAGCAAAATCATTCTTTATGGATAGACTTGTAGAGACCAGGCCAGACTTGTGTTTTTAGGCAAAAACAGAGACTATTTCAATGAGGTCTTATTAGGCCCTGAGCTATTTTTGAGGTTGAGTGCTGGGAATCCTTTTAGTAATACAAGGCAGAATCCCTTTGGGCATATTGGACCACCCCCAGAGATACAAAGTGGATTGCAGAGGCATTCCAAAGAGAGGCTGGGAAAAACCTGACAGGAAGTATTCCCAGAACACTCTACTCCCCAAGTCCCTTTTGGCTAATGACTAGGGCATAACTGTAAACACAGCAGAAGGGCTTCAAAGAAGAGCGATTTGTATATGCGAACGTCAGCTACTCAGCAAACAGAAAAAATGCCCTCCTGGCTTTTGCCAAACTCATAGCACCCCGTATATCAGGGCATTCTGACTTTAATCAAGGAAACATGCATGTCTATTACCCACGGCCATGTCTAAGCCCCACATACAGCCCTCCAAACATGCCGCCAGCCCTCCAAACAGCCCCACCCCCCAGCGGGCTCCATCTTTCAGCCAGATTTTCCTGGCGTTAGGAAGAAGAGTGATGGCTGAGACATGAGAAAAGGGGAAAAGGAGGCCAAGATGGTCAGGTTACTGGATCTCATTTGATGTCCACACAGGGTGGGTTTCTGGTGGTCATGGTCTTGACATGCATGACCTTGCTGATCACCCAGTTAATACTGCTCAGCAGCACCTGGCCTCACAGAACAAGACATATGTGTGCTTTGGAATTAGATAAGCCAAGAGCCAAACTCAGCTCTATCACTCAGTAGACTTGATAGCTTACCGGACCTGTTTTCTCATCTGTACAATAGGACCGATAATTCCTGATCCAAGAATAGGCCTCATTTTGACATTATAAATAAATATATTTTAGGGCTTGACATACAGGAGATAAATACTGCTATTGTTATTACCCTTCGAGTACTTCCACAAGTATTATAAAGTAGTGACTGGTCAGTGAGTGCTTACCATATGCTGGGGATTGGATTAAATATTGTAAATGCACCCATTTTGTGATCACCCTTCTATTATAAAACTTGTTTTTTTCAAACCATGATTCTTTTTTTTTTTTTTTAAAGATTTTATTTATTTATTTGAGAGAGAGAGAGTGAGAGAGCACAAGAGGGGGGAGCGGGAGAAGCAGACTCCCCGCTGAGCAGGGAGCCCGATGCGGGACTCGATCCCGGGACTCCAGGATCATGACCTGAGCTGAAGGCAGTCGCTTAACCAACTGAGCCACCCAGGCGCCCCTCAAACCATGATTCTTAATACAGTGGAATACTGCTATATGTCAGTCTAGTTAAATAAGAATCTCAGCCAGAAAAGGGAGGTTTGAATAGACTGACATTTCTGTTTGCATTTGTTTACTTGAAATTCACTCATATTTCACAAGTGATCTCTATTTGCACCTAGAAATGATATCGTATTTCAGCAAGTGTTAATCCTGACTGTTTCTAAACTTCTACATGATGTTAAGAATTGGGACAGTTGGCTCTATGGGCTAGATTAAAAACCTAGAGGTAAAAGGATAAACAAACAAACAAACCCCCCCCCACCCCCCCAAAAAACCCTCTACTTTTAGGTAAACAATTAATTGAAACCTAAGTATTGGGTATCAACTGTTTCAATTATTCTACTATCTGACATAATCTTCCTCGACTCTGCTTCTATATAGATACAACTCTTTTATGCCACCTTACACTTCTCCAAAATTTCTGGGCTCTTTAATAAGGGGACAGGAAACATTTGCTATTCTGGACCATGTCTGTAAAGAGTCTAAAATCATTAGCTTGTGATACATCATGTGCCAACACGTTTTGTTTGTTAGGAGTCGATAGCTTTGATGATTCTCACGCCAAGTGCCCCACTCTAATTGAGAAGTGCAAGGGCGCCCAGTGAAATAAAAATCTCCAAGTGGGGTATGGGTAACCAGCATGGGGGGCTGTGTCTGTGTAGAGCTAACTCACAGTTCCATCCCTGCTTTCCTGCAGGTGTCTGGGAAACACTGTTTGCCCCGTGCCTCCCCTGTGATAGAAAGATTTGATTTTAAGTCATTCAATCTCTCTAGCAGGTCGAGGTGATCTACTTTTCCTGGGATACACATCGAGGGTTTAATACATTTTCCTCGGACATACAGTTATTAGATGAGGGCTTCAAACAATGGGGTGGGAAAAATTAAGGAAGCAGTCATGGATCCATTCATGGTGACAGACTATGGTAAGATGCTTCCTGTGTCATACCTCTTTTGATTCCCACAATAAACTGTATATTAGTTATTGTTATCTGAACTTTACTGATGAGGAAACAGAGAGGTCAAGAAACTTCCCAAAACACTTGGCAGCACCATCAGAATTCAAACCAGCGTCTTTCCAATATTCACTCTGGTATTCCAGACGAGTGGCACATTCAGAATAACTTGGGATATGGGTAGTAAGAACATTGACTTTGTTGTTAGAGTTCATGGATTCCAGTCCCAGCTCCTCCATTGTGTGATCCTGGGCAATTTCATGCCTCTATAACTCAGTTTCTCATCTAGAAAAAAGGGAAAATAAGAATAATAATAGTAGTAGTAGTAATACTTACCTCAAAGATTCGCTGGGAGGATTAAATGCACATAAACCTTAGCACCCAGGGAAACCTTAAAACGTACCACCTGTTACTCGTGCTCTTTTTATTGATGAAGGACATCACTAGGTTTATTGAGAAGGATACCACAACAGTGCTTTTTCACAGCATCTTGTTAGAGACTTCATTACCAGAGGTAGGCTAAGAGAGATGGTAACAGTATTTAATTTAGGATGACAGAAGTAAGGGTTCACAAGACTTTCAGTACTCACTGGAGGGAATTTAAGTGCAGTGAAAACACAAAATCTGTGCCTGGGAGTCTTGAGCAGCAGTTGGGTTGGACTGATGTGAGGCCCAGGGGGATGGAGGAAGGAGCCCTGCTCTGCTTCCAACAGCAAAGGGAGCTCTGGGAGGATTCCTATTCTGGCTGCCTCTGAAGGACTTATTGACAAGGAGTAGTGGCTTTTGTCACCACTTACCCCAAGCTGTGGTCCCTTATAGCTATTTCCTTTTTTTTTTTTACTCTTTTTTAAAAAAAGATTTTATTTATTTGTCAGAGACAGAGATAGAGACAGAGAGAGCACAAGCAGGGGGAGTGGCAGGCAGAGGGAGAGGGAGAAGCAGGCTCCCCTCTGAGCAAGGAGCCCGATGCGGGACTCGATCGCAAGACCCCGGGATCATGACCCAAGCCGAAAGGCAGGCGCTCAACCAACTGAGCCACCCAGGCATCCACCTTGTAGCTATTTCTGAGCCAGTCCTTGGGAAATGGTGTGAATGGTGGTGGCGATGGGGTGTGTGTGTGCATGTGGTGTTTGTGTATATTTAAACACACATGTTTGTGTATGTGTGCATGTATGTTTGAGAATACTCGAGAAACAAGAAACCACCGTTACGTGATTCTAGTCTATCATCTCTCTCCCTATTCATTCAATACATATTAAAAAATATTGAATAATTCAATATTTCATTATTTCATTTACTCACCAAATATTTATTGACTATTTCTTACTTGCCAGGAACTTTGATAAAGTCTGTGTTAGAAACTTGAGTAAGACACAATTCTCTGCTCCAAATGAGCTGATAGATAGATAGACAAATGTACATATGTATGTATATATGTGTGTGTGTGTGTGTGTGTGTGCATGTGAGTATGTATGTTACTGGAGGAGTCTGCAGAGGTTTTTCAGATAATTAGTTCTCTACCTGTCAGGAAAGAATGTGAAATTCAGTTAATAGCAAACCATGGATTTTGCCCCCAAATTAGACATAGACAAACACCTTATAAAATAATGCTGTTGGAGTAATGGGTTGAAATGCATTCAGGTTACTGTGTATAACAGGTTACTGTGTATGTAATCAGTGTGCCTGAAAATGACTGACTTGAATCTATCTGATTTAAGTATAGGACAAGGGGTGTGGATATGGGTGGACAGTGATAGCTGTTGAAGAGGCCAGAGTGGAAGACAAACCTCCTACTTGGCCTTGTATGATGTCAGTTCACCCTTGGGAGGGCAGCACCTGGGGGACACTTTCCTCCTACCTGTCTCTATAAATATCCTTTTGTGTTGGTGGCACCACTTTCCTTCAAATAAAAAAACATGCTATTTGGGGCGCCTGGGTGGCTCAGTCGTTAAGCGTCTGCCTTCGGCTCAGGTCATGATCCCAGGGTCCTGGGATCGAGCCCCACATCGGGCTCCCTGCTCGGCGGGAAGCCTGCTTCTCCCTCTCCCACTCCCCCTGCTTGTGTTCCCTCTCTCCCTGTGTCTCTTTCTATCAAATAAATAAATAAAATCTTTAAAAACAAAACAAAACCCAGGCAATTTGCTATAAGGCAGTTTTTAAGGATTTGTTAATCAACCCATCACTCTATTAATCTGTTGCCCAAGGAGCGCTCCTGTCTCAGTTACAACCATTCCCTGAGGAGAAAGCGACTAAGAAGCCTTGGAACCTCTTAGACGGTGTAACATGTGTGGGATTTGCCCAGGTTGGTGAAATTCAAGCTTGTTATTTATTTTACTGAAAAGCAGTACTAAGTGTAATGAAAGATGAAGAGGTAGATTAACCCACCAAATAATTAGCTCTGACAATAAGGTGTAAATAAAGTCTTCCCTCCAGCCTCTTGGGTTCTCAGGAAGACTCCAAGCTGACTTCCGGACTCTCTGGGGGAGAGGGTGAACGGACAGGCTCCGGAAGGCCTTCGGTGCCAAGCATAGCAGCCCCACCCTCCTGGCGGTCTGTCCTCAGACATACTCTGGTCGTCTCAGTCTCGGTTTCTCATCTGCAAAATGAGGATGCTAAGACCCATCTCATAGAGTTCGATGTTGAAAGAGCCAAATGAGATCTTACCCACAGTTATGTGATCTTGGGCAAGTTATTTAAATACTTTATGTCTCAGTTTATCCATCTGTGAACTGTGGATAATGTGGATAATAGAAGTATCCACCTAGGGAGCCTGGGTGGCTCAGTTGGTTAAGCGACTGCCTTCGGCTCAGGTCATGATCCTGGAGTCCTGGGATCGAGTCCCGCGTCGGGCTCCCTGCTCGGCAGGGAGTCTGCTTCTCCCTCTGACCCTCCTCCCTCTCATGCTCTCTGTCTCTCATTCTCTTTCTCAAAAAAAAAAAAAAAAAAAAGTATCCACCTAACGGAGTGAATTAATGGAGAGAATTAAAATTAGTTAATATACACAGTATACATAAAGTGCTCAGAGCAGTTATTGGCACATAATCAGCATGATGATGATGATGATGATGATCATCATCATGTAAAGCATTTGATGGTCCTCAATAAGTGGTAGTTCTTATTTTATTATTTTTTTTCTCTAATCCCAGGCATGTCATTTTGTTAGAGCCCTGCTTTTATCATGCAGCTTTCTAACTAGATTACCTAGGATTATTATTTTAAACTGTGGTAACGGAAAGACCTGAAAGTATCAGCACAATGAATATTTTTTCCTGTAATGGTCCAGGATGCATCAAGATTGGAGGTAGGGCTCTGCTTCCCAAAGCCACTGGGGGATCCATGTTCCTCCCTACCAGACTCTCCATACGTTTGCTTCAGATTCAGATTCAACTAATGCTGGTGGGCCTGTTAGATGACAGACACTTACAATCACATTTACAACAACCCTGTGAGGTGAGCATTATTACATCAATTTTATGGATGAGCAGTCTGAACTCAGAGAGCTGAAATCATTTGCTTACAGTCAGAATCTGCCCACTACTCTTCTCTTTCTTCCAATTCCATAGCATTTAGAGTCTCTACCAAATGAGTTAGTATTCAATCCTCCCTTTTATAAGAATGCTTCTTGCTTCCCAATAAAAGTGGAGCTAAAGCTTCTAGGTCAAGCATGGGGACTCTCTTTGTTTTTCAGATCCCTGGAATGTTCTTACACAGGCTGGTTAACGTCAGGATTACTTGAACCTGAATGTAACAAAAGTCTCACTGATGAATTTACTAATGGATCTTTATAACTTAGGTGTTAGCCTTCATTCAGGCCAAACCCAAGACCGTTCAGACTCAAAGTTACGTACAAACTTCTTTCTTTTTCTTCCTCTTAGTGCATGTTGAAAGAAACGCTGTCTCCTGAGGACATATACATATGCTTTGCCCCAAATTTCTCACCCCCACTCCCCCAGGCCCCCCATTACTTGAAAAATGAACCTTGAAAAAATGAACCTTAAGCAGAAATTCACAGCTGTGATTTTCTGTGTCCAACTTCCCGTGTTTGACATGAGGGGGAAAGACTGGAAATGCTAGCTGCCTGACCACTGAAAGGTACTCGCAGTCTTTCCTTTGTGATCCTTTTGGGTGCTGGAAGGTCCTCAGAGCCAGCGGCTCGGGAAAGAAAACCAATGGGGCCTCAGATGGTGATGATCCTAAGGGCCTGGTCAAGAGCGAGGAAATGGTAGTGGGGAGCTTTCTTGCTTTGTTGTGCTTCCCCCCTCTTCAGAGACTTTTAGTACAGTTGTCTAAAGCTGGTTACGATAAAACAAACATTACGAATGTCAGGGAGATTGTATTGCACTGGGGTTCTCTGGCTCCCTCTGTCTCACAGCTGCAAGTGCTGCCTCTTCCGTGTTATTAATTTAGAGGTAATCAGGTTTACATTTGCAGCTGTGCAGCATATGTTTTCCTCACACAGTCATGGCCATGGGCACCAGGACGATTAAGACTGGAAAAAATGCTAGCGTTTTTTTCCCCTCCTCTGAGGAATTAATGATGTTTTTCCTGTTAATGCTTGGTTTTGTGTGATTTTATCAATAGAGTATGGCAAACGTGTTTTGAGCACCTCCCATGTGTCCGAGCTATAGGTTTTTTAATAAATGTGATCACTTTGAAATATACCATCTTGGTTTTTTTAAAATTGGTTCTAATTTTATTAGCAGAGAGAGAGCCGAGGGCCTGAACTGCTAAATGGTAGGAGACAGGATGTGAAGTTAGGCACAGTAGGACACCTGTAATGCTGCAGTTGGACTGTCACATCAGGAAAAAGCTGATTAGGTATTTCCAGTTGGAATTTGCTATTTCCTTTTCCAATTTCAGTGGAACTCTAAATCGTCCTTAGGTTGCTTTGATAGAAAAGTCCATACTGCTATAATCTGGTTTCTGACTCAAACACAAAAACCGTCTTTACTTTTTTGGATAATCTTGTACAATTTAGCAGACTACGGATTCCTTTGAAAGAGATTTTAACTGAATTATGGTGTGCAGAGGAGAGATAAGCCAGGAACAAGTCTTGCATCAGAGAGATCCTGAACCGCAGGATGTCCTTTTGGTGTCTAAGCTCCCCTGTTTCTTTCTCCATTCAGTGCAATCATTCTCTTGCATTAAATAAGACTATCAATACAAATAAAATTCACTTGAAGAGTTGCCTAGCTAAATTAACCCCTGTATGAAATGGTGCGTATTCAGCAAAGATGCAATTTCATTTGACTTTTTTTTTTTTTTTTTTTTATTAGCTTTTCACTAGCTTTCTGAACATCAGGGAGCAGGCCTTCATGCTAAAAGATGATCTAGCTCGGGGGTGGGCAGACTACAGCCCTTGAGCAACTCCTGCCACCACCTGCCGATTTGTGTACTTGTCTCCAGCTGCTTCTGCATACCGATGGCGGGGACAAATAGTGGTAGACTTGGAGAGGCTACAGATGAGGCTAGCTTTGTGGGCGTATGACTTGTGCGGTGACCCAGAGCCCCAGGCTTAGCGCGGTGACCCGGAGCCCCAGGCTTAGCAGGGTCTTGTGCTTAGCAGGGTCCATACCCCACAAAGTATGTAGCTGGAGCAGATGACAGAGACTATATGGCCTGAAAAGCCTAAAATATTCATTGTCTGGCCTTTTACAGAAAAGTCTGCTGATCCTTCATTTAGCTAATCTTCTGTTTTTATAGTTGTAATTATTTAAATCATTTAATGTGTATAAGAATGAACTGGAGAACATGTTTAAAATGTAATTACTCAGAGATTCTGGTTCGACCAAGGTCTCTTGTGTGGCCCAAGTATCTACATTTTAAAAAAGCCCAGCAGCCCTCAGCTGACAGCCAGCAATGAAACAGGGACCTCAGCCCTACTACCGTAAGGAACTGAATTCTGCCAACAATCTGAATGAGTGTGGAAGTGGATTCTCCCTTAGAGCATCCAGATAAGATCTCAGCCTGGCCAACGTCTTGATTTTAAGCCTTGTGAGACCCTAAGCAGTGAACCCAGCTACACCTGCCCAGACTTCTGACATTCAGAACCATGAGCTAATAAATGAGTTTTGTTTTTTTAAGCAAAAAATAAAATACAATTAAGAAGCCCAGTGATGGTTCTCAGGTGGCTGCTTCTTGGGCCACCCCTGGAGAAATCCTGGGGGCCTTTCTCACCTTTGTTTGGGCTATCTCATTAGATATAGGCTCACCGATTCACTTGCCACTAGCCCGCCCTTCTCCAACCCATGTTTTATACTGTGGTCAGGGTAATCGCCCCCAAACCCTGCTTTTGACCTCTTACTGCTTTGCTAAAGATCTTTTCATAGTTGTCCAACTATGCAGAACAGAGCCCCAACTCATGTGTTTGGCATTAAAAAAAATCCTTCCACTCTGGCTTCCACAAAATCCATTTCCAAATGTCTCCCCGCCCTGAGCCCGGTACAGAGGCAGCAAGTGATAGTGTACCCTCCTACGAGTCTCAGAATCCTCACCCTGAAAACTGAGACAATAATGAATATGATGCACTAAGAAGAAACACAGCAGCCTTTCTCCTGTATGCTTGCCCCAAATGTATGAGCTCATTCTAATCATGAGAAAACAGCAGACAAACCCAAATTGAGGGATATTCTACATAATGACTGACAAGTACTCTTCAAAAGTGTCAAGGTCATGGAACACAGGGAAGATGGAGAAACAGTCACAGGAGACCAAGGAGACATGACAGTGAAATGCAATGTGGGATCCTGGATTGATCCGGAACCAGAAAAAGGATATTAATAGAGAAAGTGGTGACATTTGATGAAGGCCTATTTTCCAGTTAATAATACTGTACCTGTTAATTTCCTGTGTTTTGATAATCGTACCTCAGTTACATAAGGTTTGTTAAGGGAAGTAGGGTGAGGGATATAAGAAAATTCTCTAGACTATTTTTGTGACTTTCATGTAAGCCTAAAATTAGTTCAAGATAACAAGTTAAAGAGGTGGAAATAATAAGATACGCATTACGGGGTTGTAAGAAGTGAGAAAATAACAGCTAACTTCTGAGGATGTTTAATAGGTGCCAGACACGGAGAACTTCACATGCACGTAAGTCATCCCAAGAACCATGTGTAGTAGGTAATACTTTTCTCAGGTGCAGCACCTGCACTTAGTAAGATCTCCCTGAGTCCCAGGAAACTTTCTTCTATTCACTGCTTCCCAAACGTGTCCACTTTTAGAGTCTCTGTAAAGCCTGTTGGGGGCTCCTCTTGCCACTTTGGACTTCTAGAACTCCTATTGTCTGTAAAATTCATTTAGCACAAACTTTGTGCAACTTGGTATTGTTAATTTTCTATGTCTTGTCATTCCAGCTAGAAATGATCCTCTTGAAAGCAGAAGATTTGGATAACTCACAGTGCCTCACACCAAGAATCTTGGATAGCACACACTGCTTGCACCAATAATCTTGGCTATCCTGGGATGCCTTTCGTCAGGAATTTCCCAAGTACTTCATCATCCTCAGATTTCCAGGGCCCCCAGGTTCATCTTGCTTGGGCTTGGGGCAGGATCCCCAGCCTTACTGGAATCGGAGACATTTGTTTCTAGCACAGTGAGGGAGTATTAGCAGTTGGCTTCTTGGATGGTTTCCTGGAAAAGCACACATTGCAATCTGACTTCTAGAGTGACATTCAGCCATTACACTTTCTAAAAATTGTTAAAAAACACATAACAGGTGGTTCAGATTTCTTTTTTTCATCCTTGTCATCCTTCCTGCCACCTCCAGGGCTATGACCACCACTCTGACTCTGACCCATCTTGCTTCAGCCACTCAAACCACTGCTGCCGGGAGACATATGAACCTCCTGTACTGACTAGAGTTGGGGAGAAAGAAGAAGAAAACAAATGGACCAGATGCTGCCAGCAAGCTGCCCCTGGCAACACCTCACACTCAGTGCCAGTTAAAATTATTGAAGTTAGAACTAAAGACTGCCTTCTCATGGGGGAAGAATTCATTAGAAATCAGGAACAAATGAAACCTTTAGAAGAAAAGCAAGAGGAGGAGAGATCTAAGGTGGATGATCTGAGGGTGACCCCAATGTCAGTAGGAACCTTGGAAGACATCACTGATGAAAATCATGCCATGGTGTCTACATCTGTGGGCTCAGAACACCATGTCAGCATTCTTTCCTTTGTGGACAAGGATCTGCTGGAACCAGGCTGCTCCATCCTGCTCAGCCACAAAGTGCATGCCGTCGTAGGCGTGCTCACGGATGACACGGATCCCTTGGTTCTAGTGATGAAGGTAGAAAAGGTGCCCCAGGAAACCTATGCTATCGGGGGGTTGGACAACCAAATCCAGGAAATTAAGGAATCGGTGGAGCTTCCTCTCACTCATCCTGAATATTATGAAGAGATGGGTATAAAGCTCCCAAAGGGGGTCATTCTCTATGGTCCACCTGACACAGGTAAAACCTTATTAGCCAAAGCAGTAGCAAACCAAACCTCAGCCACTTTCTTGAGAATGGTTGGCTCTGAAATTATTAAGAAGTACCTACGTGATGGGCCCAAACTCGTTTGGGAATTGTTTCGAGTTGGGGAAGAACACGCACCATCCATCGTGTTTATTGATGAAATTGATGCCATTAGAACAAAAAGATATGACTCAAATTCTGGTGGTGAGAGAGAAATTCAATGAACAATGTTGGAACTGTTGAACCAGTTGGATGGATTTGATTCAAGGGGTGACATGAAAGTTATCATGGCCACAAACGGAATAGAAACTTGGGATCCAGCACTTATCAGACCAGGCCCCACTGACAGGAAGATTGAGCTCCCCCTGCCCGACGAAAAGACTAAGAAGTGCATCTTTCAAATCCACACAAGCAGGTTGACGTTGGCCAATGATGTGACCCTGGACGACTTGATCATGGCTACAGATGACCTCTCTGGTGCCGCCATCAAGGTGATCTGTACAGAAGCTCGTCTGATGGCCTTGAGAGAACGTAGAATGAAAGTAACAAATGAAGACTTCAAGAAATCTAAAGAAAATGTTCTTTATAAAAAGAAGGCACCCCTGAGGACTGTATCTCTAGTGGACCATAGCTGCCTTCAAGGAAATAATCAGGGGTGTCCCGACCCCGTGAAGGGATGAGGTTGGGGAAGTTGCCCAGAGGAACCCACGTTCCAGTTATCTTTCTAAGCAAAACCTCATGTACCTTTTTGAGCGTGATGTGTAGGACTCCCCCAGGCTGCCTTCATCTGTTGGTCACATGCGGTGCTCTCTCCCCGATAAAGCATGCTCCTTCTCAAAAAACACGTAACATAAAATCTACCAGCTTAACCATTTTTATGTGTACAATTATGTAGTGTTAAGTACATATTGTTGTGAAGTAGATCACGCTCATACATTTTTTTAACCTCTAAAAATACTTCAGTTATCCAGAATAGATGACAAACTCTCACTACTTAACAATGAAAGAAAAAACAATAAAGTCATTCAATAAAAAAATGGGCTAAAGACAAACTGACATTTCACCAATGAAGATATACATATGACAGATAAGCACATGAAAAGATATTCAACATCATTAATAATCAGGGGAATGAAAATTAAAACCTCACTGAGATATCAAAGTTGAAGATACCAAGTGGGTGGCTTAGCGTCTGCCTTTGGCTTGGGTCATGATCCCAGGGTCCTGGGATCGAGGCCCATGTTGGGCTCCCTGCTCAGTGGGGAGCCTGCTTCTCCCTCTCCCTCTGCCATTTTCCCCCACACGCCCCGTGCTCTCTCTCAAAGAAATAAATAAAATCTTTAAAAAAATTGTAGAGTTAAAAGAACATCATCCATTGCTGGCAAGAATGCAAAAAATGACAACCATTTTGGAAAACTGGTCGGCACTTTCTTATAAATTAAGCTTATATTTACCATATAACCAGCATTCCTACTCTTAGGTATTTACATGAGTGATGACATATGTCCACCCAAAAACCTGCACGTGAATGTTTACTAGGCAGCTTGATTAGTAAGTGCCCCAAACTGGAGAAAACCAAATGTCTATCCATTAGTGAATAGTGAACAAATTGAAGCACATTCATACTATGGAAACCACTCAAGAAAAAAGAATGGGCTACTGATCCACACAACAACATGGATGGATCTTGAATGTATTACAATAACTGACAGAAGCCAAGTTCAAAAAAACATATAATCCCTTTAATATAACACTTGAAGAAAGCAAAACTACAGGGACAGACTAGGGTCAGGGATAGGATTAACTATAAGTTCTATAGTGAAATATCCCTTATCTTGACTGTGATGGCAGTTGAAACAGCTTGGACAGCTAATTATGATTGTTCAAATTCATAGAACTGGATACCTAAATAAAGTCAATTTTTACTGTATGTGAATTATAGTTCAGTTGACCTAGCTGTAAAAATACTTCAGCTATTTAATATTTTAAATAGTTGGCTACTTAATTTACCATATTGCCATCAAAACCTAATATATAGGTAGATCTTAGTTTTCTCTGGGCAGTTCTAGTTAATGCTTGTTTACTTGGTGACCAAGTTCGTTTAACCTTTGTCCCAGACAATAGAAACCTGGTTTGGATGATAGATAATTGTGGTAGGGTTAGGTGGTATTCTCATAGTACTTCAGACAAACTTCTGAGATACCAGGCCGTTAAGCGGAGTGGTCCAGGATATTAGATTGCACTAACCTTTCTTCTAAGGAAAAGTATAAGTTAGAGCACATTCTCACTGCCCCTTCAGGCTTAGTCTGACTGATAAAATATATGACACAGATTCTGGAGTCCGGGAGATTTAGGATTAAATGCCAGGACAGCTCCTAAGTAAGTGGGTATGGTATTTAATTGAAATAACCTCACATGTAAAATAGATATTATAGCTGAGTTGCAGAGGTGTTAGAAAAAAGTGACTTAGCAAATTGCTTGGTACAAAGTCAGTGTTCAGTAGTTGCTATGATCATTGTTGTCACCTGTTGTCATTGTTGTTATCATCATCATTCCCTGTGAGTAAAGAGAATTTTCCATTTATGATGGGCCGCCTCCACACACCGAGGGCTGGTAGATCACGCCATGGAGGTAGACACAGTTTCCATTCACTGAAGTCATATGGGCTTTGGCATTTGCAGCCTCTTTCCTTGCTCGTGAAGTGGACTGACTGAAAACTTGTTCCTCATTTACAGCTGGGTCCCTCCCTGAAGAATGACTCGTAGTACCTTCAAGTACCTCCCCTCTCCATTGCTGCCCACTTGCTGGTTGCTTGTTGCCTGGCGTTTCTAAGACAGAGTGAAGTCTAAGTAATTTTAGGAATGCAGCACACCCGAGGTGTAAGACAGCAAGAAGCATGCTTCACCTGTGCCCTTTGGCTCTGTTACTAAGTGTGGTCACATCAATGGGTAGATATTTGAGTTAGTGAGTCAGGATATTTGAAGAAAGTGTGACATTCAAGTATGATTCATTTGAACCTGTGGAGAAAGAAATTCTTGCTTAATGTTTTATTGAGAACCCGCAATGTGAGCCGCCATGAACCTCAGGCAGTTAAGAAGTCAGACGATGTTTTCTTTGGACCAAGAAATGAGTGCTGTGTTATTGTATAGACTGGGAATGAAAAGAAATGTAAGATCCAGAACCTGCTTTGAAGACATTTATACTGGAGGTAGGAAGACAAAATGAAAAGACACAAATCAAGGAAATGATAATACGGAATAGAATTTAATGCTACTTACCATGGAAAGCCCAAAGTATTTAATAATAATAATAATAATAATAATACAAAGATGTGAGTTAAAGGAGAGATGAATATAAATGAGAAGGGTCAGAGCAGGTATTTAAAAACTCCCTTCATAGGACCTTAGTGTGTCCTTACATGTGACTTAAGAATTTAATTTCCATCACCAACAGGGATTTCAGAAAATCCTAGTCCTATACCCATGCTGAGTGAGAAGCATTCAGTGCGGCTGGTATTGAAAACTGAATTCAGTTCATTGTTAATAGATGCAAGATTGATCAGGGTAGGAGATAGCTGGGGTTGGGAAATCAAATACTTTCCAAATGTTCAAAAGACCTATTTGTGAACTTTTAATAGCAAGTTGCTATGGAAACTTCTGTGTGTGTTTTAATAAATTATGGGAATTCTACTTTGCCATGAGGGAGATGGGAAGCAGAGGTTAAGAGGAAGCTTCAAAGGGCAAATAAACCCTCTCCTTTGATAGTTTCTTCATCGATGGATAAACAAATTGTGATGTATACTCACAATGGAATATTATTCAGCCTTAAGGAAGGAAATTCTGATACATGCTACAACATGGATAAAACTTGAAGATGTTATGCTAAGTGAAATGAACCAGACACAGAAGGACAAATATGACATTCCTCCACTTCTACGATGTACCCAGAACAGTCACATTCATAGAGACAGAAGGAAGACTTATTTATTTATTTGGGGAGGGGTGGTGCTGAGGGAGAGGGAGAGAGAGTCCCAAGCAGACTCTGATGCAGAGCCTGACACAGAGCTTGATTTCAAGACCCTGAGATCACGACCTGAGCTGAAACCAAGAGTCCAAAGCTTAATTGACCGCGCCACCCAGGTGCTCCAGAATTTCATTTTGAGATGAGAAAGTTCTGGAGATGGATGGTGATAATGGTTGCAATATGATTGTACATAATGCCACTGAATCGAACACTTAGAAATAGTTAAAATGGTAAATTTTATGTTAGTGTTTCTTATCACAATTTAAAAACCCCAGACATTTCCTAAAAAATTACATGTGTATGCATCTAGTCTCTCCTTGAATAAGTATCCCCTTTGCTTATAAAGAGCAGTTGAGAATAAAAAGTGTCTCTTCTACTTCAGTGAAACATTCCTGTGTGAATCCTAGCTAATTAAATTACAGTGTCAAGCCAGGCAATGATTACTGTGATGGGGGATAAAGGAGTCTTGTGCATTTTAGCCTTGCACACCCAAACCTAGGGAAATGATAAGGTATAAAGTGTAGTACCTTCACTGATACTTATGAGCTCACCTGAGCATTGAGGGTATTCCAGGTATATGGAAAAGAATGGTAATGGCATGCAGGCAGGAATAAGTATGTGGTGGTGGGGGTGAGCGGAGTGAAGGGGTTGGGTGAGGGGCAGTAGAGAAATCATCCTGTTTGGAGGGAAGATTATATGAAAGCAAGTAGTGAGATAAAATGATGGGTTGTGTGAGGTCAGACTATGGAAGGAGTTCAGGTTTGGTGTATAAGTAATAGGCATCCATTCTGATTTTGTGTGCATTGTGTATGTCAAAATATAAATCCTTTCCAGTGGTGAGATTGTATTCTTGAGAAAAGATGGAAAAATATGTCCTTGAGCCTTCAGAATTCTTCATCTCTCTTCTCAGGGCTCTGCTATGTGCAAAGATTCTTTAAAATGCAAAGCTTTGTGCATGAAGAAATGAAGCGATTTCAAAGAAGGCAAATTATATTTGCACAGTGCACAATGACTATACTCCAGTGATCTCAGTAAAGGACAAAACTGATAACTGAATTCTTGAAATCCATTCTTGTGACAAACTGTGCCGTAGCTAGTTATCTGATCTGCTTTCCTTGAAGGCGGAGGCGAGGGTCACAATGTGTTGACTTGTGGCATAAATATAAATGTTTCCTTCACTTTTTTCTTCTGACATCATCTACTAGCTGGAGAACATGGAGACCTTTTGTTTGATTTAGAGAAGGCAGCATATTTACCAATGGCTGAAGGTAACTTCAAAGAGTGTGTGGAGAGAGACATAGGTAAAGATTGCCTGGATCTCTTCTAGATATGATGGGAAGTTGACTTGGGTTAAATTTGAACAAGTCCTGTTGCATAGGTCATTGAAAGTCAAGAATAAGCTTAACTTATTGTAAAAACTAGCTAGCATACACATAATGTAGAAACATTGTCTACAATGGTAGTCCCTCGGACTGTTTAAGAGGCTCTGCTGTCGGGTGCCTGGGTGGCTCAATCGTTAAGCGTCTGCCTTCGGCTCAGGTCATGATCCCAGGGTCCTGGGATAGAGCCCCGCATCGGGCTACCTGCTCAGCGGGACGCCTGCTTCTCCCTCTCCCACTCCCACTGCTTGTGTTCCCTCTCTCGCTGTGTCTCTCTCTGTCAAATAAATAAAATCTTTAAAAAAAAAAAAAAGAGCCTCTGCTGTCAGGATATTGTAATAAAATTGCAAAGTCCTGGTATACTGCAGTTAATAAAGGTAGAGCGAGCCATTCTAGTGTAATCAACAAATATTACCAGTCAGGGGAAAGAAGGTGTTAAAACAACTGTGTCTACATGAATAGGTCATATGTTGGAGACAAGTGCTATTAATTTTCAGGGGTAACTAAGAACCAGGCTGAGTCAGATTCATTCTTTTTGGCTAATGAAAAGCGAACATGAATTATACTAGTGCAGAAAAGGGCCAAACTATAGTTTCCATTTCTAGCAAAGCTGTGCAAAAAAATTTAAAGGGTAGAAAGTGCTCAGCATGGGTCATTTGTCATGAAGCCCGGCTTTCTGTTTAGCACAACTAAAGGTGCTTTGCCAAAAAGTAAAGACCAGAAGGGAAAATACTCGCTTTAATTTTCGGACTATTGTGTTGCTATAGACCTGCACTCTCTAGTACCTACTCACATGCGGCTACTGAGCATTTGAAATGTGGCTAGCCTGTACCAAGACATGCTGCGCACATAAAATATACACGGACTCTCTATTTGTAGTACAAAAAAATGTGGAGTATTTTATTGATGATTTTTAATGTTGATTTAATCGAAATAATAGTATTTTAACTATCTTTGGTTAAAGCTAAATAAATTATAAAAGTTAATTTCACCTGTTCCCATTTACTTTTTTTTTCATTTACTTTTTAATATATCTGCCAGGAAATTTGAATTACATAAGTGGCTTACATTATATTTCTATTGGATAGCACTGGTATAGATGGTACCACATGGAGTTTCAGCACTAATACTTTTTACTGATGCATTTCATTTTGCTAGCATACACATAATAAGTTGAAACTCAGTTAAGACAACTCAGGTAGTCTCTCTCTCTCAAATAAATAAATAAAATCTTTAAAAAAAAAGGGGGGGCGGTGACTGGGTGGCTCGGTTCAGTGTCTGCGTTTGGCTCAGGTCATGATCCCAGGGTCCCGGGTTGGAGCCCCAAGTTGGGCTCCCTGCTCAGCGGGGAGTCTGCTTCTCCCTCTCCCTCTGCCCCTTCCCCACCTCGTGCTCTCTCTCTCTCATAAATAAATAAAAATCTTAAAAAAAAAGAGAAATCAGGCTTTTTAACTCCTAAATTACTGTCTTTCAAAAAATGAACTGTTTCATCTTACAGAAGCTTTAGAAAATACCCAACGTGGTTATCCTTCATACAGTTTCTTTCGCATTTATTTGTTTAATGATTTTTTTCATTGTGCTGTCATAATGATAACTTTCTATTCTTCGGAAGAATTAGATCAGATGATTAAATCCCCTTCTGAGTATTTAGAAGGGGGCAGCCAAAGAAAGCTGATTTGAATACAGGGAATAAACAGTAATTAAACTGTAAATGTTGATTTTCTTTTGAAGTCCACTGCCGTGTTTGGTGTGAATAAAGAGCACATTGTCAGTTATTTCTGCTGCCACAGTTACGGCACGTGAGAGTCATTGAAAGGCTACGTTAAATTGGGGAGTTTCCCAGGGCTGCTGAACTGAGACTTCTTTTGTTTATATTAAAGCCTGGATAATTTTTTTTTTCCCTCAAACAGTACACATTGATTTTAGATAAAATCGGAGAGGCTTTTCTCCCCCCTCCTTCAAACTCATCTACTTCACTATAATCTGGAGATGAGCTTTTGAAACCTGGAAATGTGGCTTCTCACTGAAAACCAAAATGGGCTTCTTTCCATAGTACATTTTGGGGAAACTTTAAATAGTGATTCTCAACCTCGGCTGTTTCTTAGACTCACCTAGGGAGCTTTTCACACTCCCAGGATCCAGGCTCCCTGCCAGATCAATTATATTGGATACTCTGGGATAGGATTGAGGGATCATTAAGTGATTGTTTTTTTTTTTTTAAAGATTTTATTTATTCATTTGAGACACGGAGATACAGAGAGAGAGAGAAAGCATGAGCAGGGAGAGAGGCAGAAGGAGAGGGAGAAGCAGGCTCCCCACTGAGCCAGGAGCCCGATGTGGGGCTTGATCCCAGGCCCCTGGGATCATGACCTGAGCCGAAGGCAGACGATTAACCATCTGAGCCACCCAGGCACCCAGTAAGTGATTGTTAACACCCCCCACGTGATTCGAATGTGTAGCTGAGGCTAGGAACCCCTGCTGCATTAAGGCTAAGACACACCTGTGTTCCTAGCTTTTTTTCAGAAACACTCAAGGAAGCTGGTTTGCAGTATGTGAATCAGAGAAGTGCCTCAATGGCTTTTTTCCCTACAGTTGAAAATTAAGAGGGGCTGCACATTGCTCACTCTGTGGCACATAACGATGTATACTTTTCTCATGCTCTAACGTAAACATCGAAGAGACTTTGATGATAAAACCTTCACATGTTTAATGATTAATTAGGCTAGCATTATTCAGGAGAGGTGATGCAGGTTATTAATTTCTTAAAACCACATACACAACATACGCACACATACAAAGTCAAGATGTTATCTACTGCAAATATATTTCATAAGTTATTTGTCACAGAAGTAACAGTTTCAACTGGATTGGAAAGAGAACATTTTCAGCAGGGTGAGAACGGCAGAAATTGTGCTGAATTATTTTGGGTTGGGTTGTGTACTGTCTTTGCAAATGTAATTATATGATGAAAACCAAATTTTCCCCTTGTGAGACTAGTTGGTCCTTATGAGTCTGATTCTCTTGCATTTAAGGCCTTCCAAAGGAGTTCACATGGTGAAGGCATTTTGTAAGCTGTAAAGCACTAAGCAAAGTAAGTTAATGCATTATCTACGTTTTGTGAAAGTTTGGAGTTTTCATATTTAAAATCAATATCAAACAAGACAATCTGTATTGTGGGTAGCCGAGAAAGGTGATTTATTCTGGGGTGGCACTGTTGGGAATGGATGGGTTGGGCTTCTTTAGGAATCTCAACATGGATGGAGGGTAGAGCCTAAAAGTCCTTGAATCAGTGGCAATTTGTTGTTGGCTGTTTTATTATTAACAGCTTTGAGGGGTTTGTTCATTCATTCAACAAACATTCATTGATGGTCTACTAGGTGTCAGGTAATGTTAGAGACAGAGCAGTGAACCAGGCAGAAAAACAACAAAACACCCGCCTGCCCTCATAGAGTTTACATTCCAGTTGGGGGAGACCAAGTAAATTATGTAAATTATGTTTTAGAGAAAAATAAAGAGAAAAGGGATAGGAAGAACCAGAGGGGGGCCAGCCTCCCCAAGGTGACATCTGAGCAAAAGACTGAAGTAGGTGAAGGAGCAGGTCACAGAAATCTCAGAGGAAGGGTGTTCCAGGCAGCGGGGACAAGTAGTACAAAGGGCTTGAGGTGGGGGTGTACCTGGGCTTGCCAGGAAAATACAGGAAGTATGAATTTCAGATGAGCAACACCTACATTTTGAATAGAAGTATGTGCCATGAAATACTTGGGGGATACCTATACTAAAAAATCACACTGTCCGGTTTTTTATTTACTAAATCTGGCAACGCTAGGTACACTTAGCATATCTGGAGGAGTAAAAGAGGGCCAATGGGTGGTCCAGAGTGAGGAAAGGGGACAGTAGAAGTAGATGGAAGTAAGAGAGGCACCGGGGGCCAGAGTGTGTAGGGCCCTTTTGGTCGTGGTAAGAACATTTGCTTTTACTCCAGCTGAGACTGGACATCACTGGAAGCAGAGAGGCGCTGTGACCTGTGTCGGCCTGCCTGCCATGTCACATGAGGGAGGACAAGGGCAGAAGCACAGGAACCAGTTAGCAGGTTACTGCAACTCTGCCGGTGAGGGACAATGGAGGTGCTGAGAAGTGGTGAGAGTCTGGCTATGTTCTGGTGGTGAACCAGCAGTGTGTGCAGATGGACTGCATGAGGGTGCCCGGGGAAGAGAAGGGACCGAGGAAGACGCCACTGCCATCCAGTGAAAGGGGGAAGCTTCAGGTGGAGCACAATTGGTTGGGAGCAGGGGAGGGGAGGATCACGAGTTCATGTTTGACGTGTTCAGGCGGAGATGTCTACGAGACAGCCAGGTGGAAGTGTCACGTGGGCAGTTAGAGGTGTCTTTTCAACTAGCGAAATCTGGAATAATTTCCTTTCACCCAAGCGAAAAGGGAAATGAAAACAAGGGTGAGGAATGGGCAAGAAGGCTGCTTAGAATAAGGGGAGCTTCATAGCCCTGCTTTGGGGGACTTTGCTGGGGGGTGTGACTGTCTTAGGGAGCTGAGAAGTACGGGCAGCTGCCGGTGTGTGGCAATCTCTTGAATCCCAGGGCAAGACAGGTCACCAGAGCCCTCAGACGACAAATGGAAGAGCTGAGCTGCATATCACATCTCCACGCTTCAGCTGCCACGACCTAGCTGAGTCACCGGAGGCCCCCAGCCACCTCTCAGTCACCGCCCCCTCCCCACTAGGGTTTTGTTGGTGTGACCAGGTTAACCCATTCTTGCCACGTCCCCTCACAATAGAGCAGCTGTGAAAGAAATATGTGGGAGTTATTCTCCATACAGATTACCTCAGAAGAAAAAAAAAAAATCTCTATGCAGGGGTGAGACAAGCCTTTATTATTACTATTATGTTGTTCACAACCACAGTCTTTAGCCCACTGCTGTGATGAGTGAGCCTCTTCCCACCTGGAGCTCACATGACTCAGCCTCCGCCCCACCTCCGGGAGCCCTCTCCTTTCTTCAGAGGTCTTCAGGAGATTCCTGATTCTTCCTTCAGAGCTTAGGCGGCAACAGATGTTATCATTTCATCTCTCCCACCCACAAAAACTTGGCTCCTCCTCAAGGCACTTTCACATTTTCCCACACTTTCCTTCTTGAATCTTTTCCTGTCAGCTTCTATGTTTGCTCCTCCCCTTCTCTGTAGATGCTGTGAGAACTTGGCAATTGTCTCTTTGGCTACTTTTTGTTCCTTATTCTCCCCCTTTCTCCTCCCTCATTTTATTTCTTTTGACTTGTTGTATACGGAGATTTGGTTTGCATTTTTGTTCTATCTGACTCTAATCAATAAGGCTCAGAATGGAGATTTTGTTTTTTTTTTTGACCTTCATTATGTTACTTGTGGGTTTCTCAGGTTCATTCGGAAATCAATTATACATTCCTAATAATGAAACTTAATTTGGGCAAGTTTTGGCGATTCTCCCCATGCCAAGTCCATGATATGATTGCCAGCTGGGATAAAACATATAACAATTGCCATTAATATTTTGTTTCAAGATTATTGAACTCGACTTGAAAGTTTCCCACTGGCTTTATTTTGGGAAGAAGTTATTTGATCCAGAGATCTGAATGTAAGAGATCTCCATGGTTCAAGTCATTTGGTTTAAGTTGTTTAATGACTCTGGGTTAACTGGAACTCAGATTCAGTTCCACGTGGTACCCAGGCCCCCTTTGTCTGACCAGCTCTTTTCCGCCAATTAGCTGGGTTTGAATTCAAAAGCCTTTTTCTCTGATGCCAGTTATTGTTTATTATCTTGGCAAATTCTCACTCTGCTTCAGTTAAGGACAAGTTTTCAATCTTCATCCATTGGTGTCTCAAGTGGGTTTCCCCTTTCAGGTCCATGGGGAGTGTAATATGGGTGAAATTCCTTGGAAAGAAACGCCTCCTCCTTCCTTTAGCAAAATCTGCTCTGCAGCCAGTGTTTTCATGATGAGTCTTTATTGTGCTGCTAGCCCTTATCTTGCACAGGACATCCTGTCTTTGGCACCTACAATTTTCAAATTGGTTGACTGGAAGAATGCAATGTGAATTTCAGTTTTTTTAAGCTGCAATGTAGCGAGCTCTTATTCTGGGCCAGTCTTTTACATAGAAGATGCATTCCGTTCTCACAACCCATTTTATAGATGGAGACGGACCCTCAGAGAGGTTAAATAACTTGCCCAAGTTAAAGATAGTAAGTGTGGGAAATGAGGGCTTGCACCAGATCTGTCTGATTCTAAAACACGTGTTCCTAAGGACAAAACTTCCTGATATGATATGGGGTTTAAACTAAATCAGCAGATGAGAATCAAGATGATTCCTTTGCCTTCTCCCAAAGATTTTAGTTTCCCTGGAAAATTTCCAACTACTTTGATACTCATCTGAAATCTAAAAATTGAGTTGTCTTTACAATGTCCTTTCCTATTCTTGGAGTCAGAACTCTGATTACCCCAAAGAAACTCTGGATCTCTAATCTGCTAATTTTTAAAAAAATATTGTTTTGAACATAGTGGGTTCCAGAATCAGAAACCAACTGTTCTATACTGTACATCATCAATAGACGAAACAGCTCCCAAATGCCAAACTATGGGGAACATGTACTCATTAAAGACAGACTGTTTAATTCTCCCATGATTGCTACCCAACGACTGTTCTAATACCAAAGCATATGACAGATGCTCCGTGCATTGTTGATAGGTTAGTTCAGGTTAAAAATGGAGGTAGAAGATGAGAGAGCGATTTGTATTATCTTTATTGTTGTTCCCAGCAGGTCAGAAGATGAATTCTGAATGAGAGGCTGAACTCAGTTGGTCTCTTTCAATGTGTGCTTGATGAAGTGTTTCTGATGGGACTTTGATTGGTCAAGCTTGAAAGATCATCTTTTCAGAAAGGTCAAATTCCCCATTATCCAGGGAGAGGGAAGTCAGGCTGCTAGCACGTCTGATGCTAGGTTTCTTCCTTTCTCATTTCTTACACATAAGAAAGAAATCTAGAAAATGAGCAGATGATAGGTGGGATGTCCGTGTGGAAATAAGGCTTTATTCTGTTTCCCCTCTACTGCCTTCTATGATTACATACCTGAGTGTAAGGAAAAGGTGACCCAAGTCAGTGTGGCAACAAGTAATTCACTTGTTTCTTCTCCTGCCCCCAGCCTTATAGGGCCCATACAGCATGATAGTGAAGAGCTCAGATTGTAAAGTGGAACAGCTCTAGGCTTAAATCTTGGTTCCTTTACCAGTTGGCTTCATTTTGGGCAAGTGACACAATTTCTCTACTTTATAGTTTCCCACCTATAAAGTCGGGATAGAAATAGTATACCTCTATGCTATGGTTACTATGAAGATTAAAAGGATTAATGTCGGTAAAACCGTTAGCAGGGTACCGAGCATACAGTCAGCATTGAATAGATGGCAGCTGTTTAAAAAAAATTATTACTATGGTCACAGAAAACACACTGGCTCATTAGCTGAAAATACTGCTAGGATGGAAGTTCATTAAGGGAGTGGGAAGATAATAGCAGGACTCCCTGATACCAATTGTACGTAAATCATTTAGCAGTGCTCAAAGAATCATAGATCATACTGCACTACTGTGCTGTGAGAGAAGACTGAATCACTTCCATTTCCATCAGTAAATGCTCAGGGCAGTAACAGGGTGCGGACCAAGAAGTCCTGCCTGTCTACCCGGAAATGACTAAACTCCTTTCTCTAATTTAATAAAGTGGGATAATGCTGGTGAGGGTAAGAAGAGAGAATACACAAGTGGCCCTCGAGGGAAGTGAGGATGGAAGGGAAAGGAAAGGGTCCAAGATTAGCACCAACCTGCATTCTTGAGCTAGGACCAGAACATCATTTGTATCCTAATGTCCTCTATGACTTGAGTTCCCAGGAACAGATCAGAGCTCTGAAGTAAGCTGTGTGGCACGTGAGCACCTAATTCCCACTCTCCTAACCAGCAAGGGCAAGGTTTCTTAGCCAAATTCATTCCAAGGGCAAGGGCCTGAGTACTTTCTTTGAGGGATGGTATATTATTTTATAATAAGGTATCCAGGATGCTGTATTCTTTGTAAACCCGTATAAGGAGGGAAATTGCACTAGAAAGCTCATATTGGAGCAGAGGGAAATGCCTTTGAACTCTGAAGCTCAGCAGGTGGTCACCAGTTCCCTGACTATTGATTGGTGAGCAGAGAGTCTGTTGCAAAAGCACTTGTGTTCATTACTGTAAGCAAGGAGAGCTTTTTCTTCTCCTCCTGGGTGTTGGCTTTACACTCTGTACATGTTTTTGGATGAACTATATTTAGCTTTTGGATTAGCGTTTTGAAGTCATGCTGAGTTTGTTTAAAACTCCAATCACAACCTGAATGTTGGACTATGGCTGTGGACAATTCTTCAGATTGTGTTAGGACTCCTCCACCAGTTATTGTAAACTCTGCCTTTCTGGAGCAGACACTGAGCTCCCATCTGCTTAAATGTAAATAATCCTGTCAAATTCATTCCAACTTTCATACTTGTATGAGTTTGGTCTACTTCCTTGAAGCAAGCCAAGCAAATTCTCTAAATACCAAATATAGGATGGGGATCCCAAGGGGCACTGGGTCATTGTTCCCCTCTAAGCTGCTCCTCCACCCCCACCCCAGCTAATGGTGGAAGGTGTTCAGATAACTGCGTGAGACAGCATGCCAGTGGATACTGCCAGATCGTCCTCAATGCCAGTTCAACTGCTAAGTTTTCTCAGAAAATCAATGCTTACTCTGTATTCTCAGCCCCTCAGCTGCATTCTCCTGACCTGATTATCTTGCTCTCTTCTGCCAATGGATTTGCATCATTTTTCTTGTTCCTTGTTTGGCTGCCCTGTCTCCAGCTCTGTTGAGACTGTCTGTGGGTGGTTTCCCTGTTCCGAGATGACAAGGGCAAAGGTCAGAAGCTTCCATGATTCATTTCCTCTTTGCTGCATGCAGTGGATGGTTTTCTGGGTGAGTCACTCAGATGCCAAACACAGGAGGGATTTTCTTCACATGCAGGCCCCCAGGCTCCGCCATGCCCTGAATCAGAGGAACTGAGTTCTTAATATCTCCTTAAAATTTTTGTGTTTTTTTCTGATTATTTCATAAGCCCATTTGTATCCCCTTTCTTTGTGTCTGATGACTGTGACTTGTGAATGCTGCCTACCCCTTGGAGAACTTTCCGCTATCTTGTGGCGCCCCACTGAATTCTAACTCTAGAATAATTGGACTTTAAAAAATCTATCCCAAACATACTCCAGTATTAAAACAGTCTCTGGTAAGTCATCTATCCTGGAGTGTTAGCAGCAGTCTACTTGTGACTCCTCAAAAATCCATCCTCCTCTTCCTCTCCCAGAAAACAATCTATGGGAGGAACATGGATGTCGGCTGAGGAAGATGTTGAAATTACCTAGAGCTAAGCTCTGCGGTAAACTGTTTTTTGTTTTTTTTCCCTCAGTGATGGGAGGGATATTATTCTCTTTCTTTTTTTAACCTTTTAAAAATTATGAAACAGAATATACAAACAGAAAACATAAATGTACAGTATAATGAATAATTATAAAATGAACACCCCTCAATCAAGAAATGGACCAGGGCAAGCCCAGAGGCCCCTCCTTTGTTTACCTTCTAGACCACACCCCCTCCCTCCTCCTCAGAGGTAACCACTATCTTGACTTTTGCGGTAATCACTTCCTTGCTTTTCTTACTGCCTATGTTTGCAAGATTGCTATTTTCTAAGGTCATATCTCTTCTATTTCCGCTGGTGGCACTATATAATTCATTTGTATTAAGTAATGACCATGGGATGACACTGGGCTGCAGCTGTGTACAGGTCCTGTTCTCTCCATCACCCCCAAATTCCGCAGAACTGCCCATCCGTGTTTACTGTGTCATGAACTAACAATATTCCTACTACGACACATGTTTACAGTAAAGACAGTGAAGAGGTGAAACAAGCATGAAACTTTCAGTGGTCTCTCTTCTGTGTTCTGGGTTTCCTGAGGGCAAGTAAAATTAAACAATTTTGTAATGGGAGTAGGAACACTTCTCTTCTCCCCATACTGCCGCCTCCCCTTTCACTTTCCTGAGAAGTAGCCTGGCAAGGTCTAAGATCTACAGAACTTGGGCATGAAAAGGACCCATCTACCGGCTCTGGATTCTCCTCCGCGTTGCCTCCTCCTTTGAGAACATGCGTGCCATTTAGAATATTTCATCACACTCTTCATTGCAATTCCCCACAAGGATTCTTTGACCTTCTTTGGTCTGTCATAGTTTCTGCTGAACTAGGAAAAAAAAAAAGAGAAAAAAGTGGGAATGGGACTTAAAACCTGATTCTTAACCATTTTTACTTCCTGTTTTCCTTTACTTCCTTGATTGGCTCAGGCAGGTTTGTGGATGAGGGAAGGAAAATCAACATTTATTGCACCCCTAATTTTGAGTCCATTATCTTATTAAATGTTAATTACACTATGGGATAATCATAAGGATGATGATTATTGTTTATTTTTAGCCTATTGACCCCCTTCACCTAGGGGTACCAAGTACCAGGTCACAGAGGCGGCCAGACCCGTGATGTCAGGAAGCACAGTAGTGGCCCGGAGCCTGTGGTCGACATTGTAAGCATAGTGAGAGAAGCCAGTCGGAAGACGGTGAGGACGACATGGCGTGCGATTGCCCAGGACACATCCACTGCGCTGTAGTGCCCCTCCCTCTATGGTGCTGCTCACTGCCCGTCCAGCCTGGACCTTATCCAAGAGGTGGTTCCGGCACCACCAGGACTTTATGTGTTGCCTATAAGGCAGCTCCCCAGTGTGGTCCCTGTAGCTGGTGTTTCCACGAGAGGAGAGCAGGTTAAATGCTCCTGTGAAACAGTTTGGTCAGTCAAGGAGC
>NC_138373.1:121690075-121739198 GCF_054177405.1 Leptonychotes weddellii | reverse complement strand
GCGCTGTAGTGCCCCTCCCTCTATGGTGCTGCTCACTGCCCGTCCAGCCTGGACCTTATCCAAGAGGTGGTTCCGGCACCACCAGGACTTTATGTGTTGCCTATAAGGCAGCTCCCCAGTGTGGTCCCTGTAGCTGGTGTTTCCACGAGAGGAGAGCAGGTTAAATGCTCCTGTGAAACAGTTTGGTCAGTCAAGGAGCCGGTGTTGGGAAAACAAACAAGGCAGGGATTTAATTTTGGAGTATGTCTGGAGGTGGTATTAACTGAGCATGTTGAAGTTATTTTCAGAGGTGCTTATGAATTGTTCAGATCTGTGTCCTTAACTTTGGGAGGGAGTAACATCTGAGTCAGATTAAATGTGGAACCTGAACAAGGCTCAGAGCCTGTCACAGACGCCATTGACCTTGGGCCACTGGCTTTCATTCATCCAACGAGGTTTGGTGCCCGGTGTTAAAGGGTATTTTTTCAGAAGAGGAAGCTGGAGAGAGAGCAGTGGTGGCAGCTCCCACTTCAACACGTCTCTGGGACCTTTTAACCCGTGTGAGACGAGGAACAATTTTTCATCTTCCCCCTGGCCTGGTTCTACTCTCTGACTCCTTTGAAATGATCATATTGTTACTATCTTTTTATGAAATGCTTTTCATTCTTTTGTAATACGTATGTTGTATAATTTGTTCATTCTTTTTTAAATCAACAAACACTTTGGGATGCCTGGGTGTCTCAGTCGGTTAAGCGTCTGCCTTCGGCTCAGGTCATGCTCCCAGGGTCCTGGGATCGAGTCCCGTGTCAGGCTCCTTGCTCAGCGGGGAGCCTGCTTCTCCCTCTGCCTGCGGCTCCCCCTGCTTGTGCTCTCTCTCTCTCTCTCTCTGGCATATAAATAAATAGAAAATCTTTAAAAAAAAAATCAAACATTTTTTTGAGTTCACACTAAGTGACCCGTACTGACTTAGATCCTGGTGATACACAAATGAACAACACAGATGAACGGCACAATTTATTTCATTTTAAAAAGTTTTCATTTTTGTCAATAAACCTTTAAGACACAATTATGTAATTACAAGAAAAAAGTTGCTTATGTTTGTGATCCGAAGGAATGACCAAAAAAAAAAAAAAAACAACAACACACAAAACCACAACGCCACGTGTAACCCTCAGGTGCAGGGAAATTGTGAGAGTTTTACTAGGAGATTGAAGCACTAGTCTGATAAGAAAATAGCCACGTGTGTCATTTTCCTTGCTTTTTCTCATTCCTGTTTCTACTCTGGCAGAAAATTCTTATATTATGCTTTTGTGAATTAGCCCCTTCTCCAACTCATTGTAGGAACATTACTGATTTGTTTCCTGACTTAGTGGGAGTAACCAAATCTTTCCATGTATCTAAGACAGATTGGGGTCACGCAGTGTTAGAACTGGACAGACCTCCAGTGTTTATCCGTGAGGAACTTGATTCCATATGGGATGTGATTTGCCCAATATTAGTGGCTGGTTAGCAGCAGCCGGTCCTGCGCCTCTGACTCCAAAATGGAATTCCTGCCTGACTTGTCTTCCCGACTTCTGCTCCACAAGTGACAACACTTCACTATGTCACTGGCTCTTGTCTGTATCTGACACATATATTTATGTACGGACTACAGTGACGCTGTGGCTCATATATATTAAGAGTCTACTGGATGCTAAGCAATAAGCTGAGGGCTTTATATACATGACATTATTAATCTTTACAACGACCATTTTTTTTTAAAGATTTATTCATTTATTTGAGGGAGAGAAGGAGAGAGGGGGCACAAACTGGGGGAGGGGCAGAGGGAGAGGGAGGAAAATGCCCAAGCAGACCCTGAGATCACGACCCAAGCTGAAATCAAGAATCGGACACTCAACCGACTGAGCCACCCAGGTGCCTCTCTTTACAACAACCTTTTAAGAACAGCATTATTATTATTATTTTCACTCACTTAGAATGGCTTAGAAAGGCAAAGCCAATGGTTCCTTTACCAGCTTTTTAAAAATATTAGGTTATCTTGTAAAACAAAATAAATAATGATAGTGTTAGATTAAATTAAAGTCAGAAGAAAATATCCATGAGTCCATAATGATAGCGATAATTAATTGAATAAATAAATTGAGGAGAAGGAACAATTCCTCCTTATAGAGGATTCCAATTAATAAATGTAGAAGGGATGAGGGAAATAGAAAATCACCATTAGAACACTACAGTAATAATTGTGGCAGGTATCGGTGCATGAAAGTTTGAGAACAAACACAGTATTTGCAGTTTCTAAGTATCTCCCTCAAGATATTTACTAATTAAAAAAGGAAAAGTAGAGGTACCTGGGTGTCTCAGTTAAGTGTCTGACTTGATCTTGGCTCAGGTCTTTTTTTTTTTTAAGATTTTATTTATTTATTAGAGAGAGAGAGTGAGATAGAGCATGAGAGGGGGGAGGGTCAGAGGGAGAAGCAGACTCTCCACTGAGCAGGGAGCCCACTGTGGGACTCGATCCTGGGACTCCAGGATCATGACCTGAGCTGAGGGCAGTCGCTCAACCAACTGAGCCACCCAGACGCCCCTCAGCTCAGGTCTTGATCTCACTTGGGACTGCATAAAAAGAGTTAAATTGAAGTGTAAATGCAAGCCCTGTTTTATGTGTGTGTCTTCTTTTATATTTGACACAGCTCATCTTTCAGGTTGCTTCAGGATCTGGCAAGTAGAAGTTCCCAGCAGGCTGGAATTTCCCACACTTGGGGAACTGGTTGCCCAAGAGGTGTGATAGGGAGGTTGTCAAAAGGGCTCGGAGCCCACATGCTCTTCCTCCTCACTACTTTTAGCATCAGGGACCACAGTAGCCCCCAGAGATGTAAAGATGAATGTGGTGCTGTCCCTACCTTCAAGTAACTCCTGGTCTAGTTTGGATGCAGACCCATGCATGGTTCTGACTGGGAATTGAACAAGTCAGGGCAAAAGGAAGGTGAGCATTGCTTTTGGAACAAAAAATGACCATCCCCATTTTCACACATGGGGACGTTGACATAATTTACCCAGGTGTGATGGCTCTATTCTTAGAAATTGGGATTGAACTCCTCCTTTGGACAGTGGACCTCCTTTCCTCCAAGAGTGGGGCTGTGGTCTGGAAATTTAGAGAGTTTTTGCTCTGCATAATCACGTTGCAGGAATTGGGGACTGTTACTCAGTGCTTCAAAGGCAACTGTAGACAAGCAGGAATGTGGAAGCTGGGTGCAGCCTGTGCCCCAGATTTCCCCAGATAAATCAGAGGAAGGAGGAGCTTGGAAGGGTTAGGGTGGGCGGAAGCTTTGCTGAGTATGGAGTGGAGAAGTGGGCTAATAACAATACAATGCAGTGGAGTCCTGTGCAGGTTGTAATGGCACCACAGAGGAGAGATTCTGGTTCTTTGATAGGACGAGGATGGGGGGCTAGAGGCATGAAAACCTCACAGAGTACACCGTATGTGAGGTTAAAATATGAGTAAGAGTTCATCAAATGTCTGAGGTGAAAAGAGCTTTCCAGAAAGAGGGCTCATACATTAGCGAGTAACAGTTCCACCTCCCAGGACCTTTTGAATTTTTTCTTTGAGTGAGATATGGTGTCTGTATAGGGCTTCTGCCAAAATACAGATAAGTTTCCTGGGAGGGTATTATGATCATGTAACAGCAGTTTCAGAGGAATATACCGAGTGAGTTTTGTTAAAGGAAGAGAAAAAAACCAGGGCACTCAGCTCTGGGAGGTCAGGTGCCATCCCTATTTCTAACCCTATTTTGGGCTGAAATGGAGGTCCTGGGCATCCAGGGAGATACAGAATGGTTGTGCTTGATGAAGGGAGTGTGTGTGTGTGTGTGTGTGTGTGTGTGTGTGTGTGTGTGTGTGGCGGGACACAGGTTCCAAACATTCCCTCATGAGTCACGCTGGCTTTGACAAAGTGGCTGTTCCTTCGTTTAGATGGGAGATGACTAACCATTCAAACCATTACTTTGTTTGAAATGAACAACTGCAGAACAAAAAATGTAATAGTAATAATGAAATGGCTAGTGGTTATTGAGAATTCATTGTGTACTTTATATGCAATTTCTCATTTCAACCTTCCTGCCATCTGGTAAAGTAGATACTATCATTTGCATCTTCACTTTGCAGAGGAAGGGACAGAGAAGGGGCGAGCTAACTTGGCTGTGGTCAGAGAGCCAGCAGGGGCAGATCCTGAATCCCAGAGCAGCCTCTTAACCACTGAGCTGTGCTGCATGATTGCTGCTGGAAGATTCAAGTCAAGATTTTGAGCATCATCTTAGTGATTGCATGTACACTAAATGTCTTCTGTGAATTTCCCTTCATGGCGTTTTGGGTGAGACAATACTGTGCTGGACTGTCCTGTGCAGTAGCAGTTACAAGTTCTGATCCCCAACCACCAGGAACTCCCCAGTCACTGTGACCACCTAACATGCCTGCGCATGTCATTCCCCCATGCCCTACTGCTAAGAAGGTTGGTAGGCTCACAAGGCAGGACCTGAGCTAATTAAACCTGAAAATCTGACCATGGGCAAGAGCTTGGGATAACTTGGTGACTCTGGGCAAGCTCTTCAAGTTCCCCAAGCCCCAGTTTTCCTCATCAGGATAATAAGACTGGTTATCCAGATCCCACAGGATTGTGGTGAGGAACCTCTAATATCAAGAGTGCTTCAAAATAATTAAAGTAGAATGTTGCACAAGGTTTAAAGACAAATAAGCAGGAGCCATTGCCCATCTGGAACTCACAGCTTAGCAAGGTAAGTGAGGTGATAACCAAACCTTTTAACCAGTGGAGTGATACAGAGCATTGCTCTACTCAGTGTGGTCCCTGGGCAAGAATTGCATCCCTGGGTTGTTCAAAATACAGAATCTCACTCCTCATCCCAGCCCCACTGAATCAGAATTTGTCTCATAACAGGATCCCCAGGTGGTTTGGATGCACACAAAAGTTAGAAGAGCTCTGGCTATAAAGCACACAGGAGGGAACGAGTAAGTCTGTGTGTTGTAGTGATCAGGGACGTCTTCTAGAGAAGGGAATGCCAGGCTTTGAAACAATAAGTGGGCTTCCAACAGGCAGTGAGAAAACAGAGTAAATAAGAGCCTGCTAGGTAGGAGCATAGAATTTCTCTCCGTGTAATTATTTCTTGATTTGAGATATTGCAGCTCCAAAAGGAATGACAATTTATGTGTAATCAGGAAACAAGAGGGTCTTTGAGTATCCAGGTTCATGTCTGATATCAATTCAGTTCAACAAACATTATTGGACATCAGTTGTCGATTATCCTTCAACACATATGTGTTCCAGGTATTGAAGGAAGGGTGAACAAAACAGGTGTGTTCTTTCCCTAAGTTCTGAACCCATAAAAGCCCAGGTTAGAATCCTGAAAAAACCATATCCCATTTGTCTAAATGTGGGAAATTTTTAAGCCTTGCCATTCCTCAGTTTCCAAATCTGTAAATGAGATCATGATCATGCAACCATTTCATTGGGGGTTTATGAGAAGCTTACATAAGTAATACATTTAGAGCACTGGAAAAAGTAACAGGAACATAGAACAAGTTTATTGGGCACTTTCTATAATTAATGGTTAGTGTGGGCAGAGTAATTGGAAATTTTGGAATAGGTTAAACATTTCTGAAGACCTTTTAAGATTCCCTGGATGGCCAGATCACCAGTGTTTCCTACCCTCTGACTGCAGAGAGCACTGAACAAGAGGATAGCTAACATTCCCCACGGTACCCAGCTATAAGCTTGTCCAAAGACTTTCCTCTTTAGCTATTTCATCCTGGCTCATTCCTTGTTCACTGTGTGACCCTCAGCCAGTCACCTCACTCCCAGACCTCAGGATCCTCATACAGATGATAATGGTGATAATCATTGTATCTGCACATAGGGTTGTTATCAGGATTAAATGAATTACTCTAAGTAAAATGCTTAGAACAGCACCTGAATCATATTAAGCAATTGATGAATCCTAGCTATCATTATCATCACTCTTCTTTTTATTATTTCCCTTAGTTAAAGAACTATCTGGGGGCACCTGGGTGGCTCAGTTGGTTGAACGTCTGACTTGTGATTTTGGCTCAGGTCATGAACTCATGGGTCATAGGCTGGAGCCCCAAGTCAGGCTCCATGCTCAGTGGGGAGTCTGCTTGAAGATTCTCTCCCTCTGCCCCTCCCCCCACTCTCCTCTCTTTCTCTCTAAAATAATTAAATAAAAATATTTTTAAAAAAAGAACTATCTGAAAATTAACACAATATAGGGTATCACTCACATATTGTCAAGCTTGGTTCTAACATATAGTGTCCTTTGTGTTCCAATCCTTGGCTCTTCTGCCTCTCTTGCTTGACAGGAACTTGATTTGGTTGGTCGTTAGGCCACCCAGAGTATTCTTAGTCCATACCTGCCATGCGAGCCAAAAGGGAAATATGATATACATCCTTAAAATAGGCTATCTGTTAAGAATTCCCTTGCCATCACCACCCCCCCAAACCCTGTCACGCACACTCTCTCTCCAATTTGAGAATGTGGACATTCATTTTCAAGTCTGTGTCCTTATCACTGGCGATTTCTTTAAAGGGGACAGACAGACAGTGTCTATAAAGATGTAGAACATAGCAGCTGCTCTAAATCTGCCAATCAGCCTCATCTCGTATCTTCTGTCCTGCTACGTTGGGTGGCTCATCGTCTTACCTTTTTCATTCCCCTTTCATCACTACACAATGTACTATTTCACTCTGAGGAGAAAATGGAACACCTGTTGTAACTCTTTGAGGATTTTGTTCTGTGTTTTCTTATAAAACCAAACCAGAAACCCCCACTGGCAAAACCAGCTGTGCCTCATATTTAATCATAAACTATAAAGTGTCAAGGGAAGGAAAAAGTGAGTTAGCCAATGAAAACAGTACGCAGGGGGCCAGAATTGGTTTTCAAGATTTATGAGCTGAAAGCAAGTCACACTTTAATGGGATATTAAGTGAAACCCATCTTATTCATGGAAGACAGGCTATATTTTCCTATGGAAGCTTATATGGAATGCCTCTTTTTTGAAACTTGAGTTGTCTCCTTAAAATGATACGCATG
The DNA here is from genome assembly GCF_054177405.1 of Leptonychotes weddellii. Lineage (NCBI taxonomy): Eukaryota > Metazoa > Chordata > Mammalia > Carnivora > Phocidae > Leptonychotes > Leptonychotes weddellii. Next base: position 121,732,104 of record NC_138373.1, on the reverse strand, counting down.
TCAGAACGTTATAATAAATCTTCTGAAAACTAGAAAATAATTGACAGTTTGGTACCATGGAAATTATATATTTTTCCTCTAAATTGTGTCAGATTTTTATCTACTGGTACATGTTGTGAGTGAAGTGTAGGGACACAAAGCAGGGTCTTATATTTCAACTTGCTTTACCCTTGGTTTGAGGTTCTTGTAATTTTGAAAAGGAGGCCCAAATTTGGTATAGGGAGTAAGACGTGGACAGGGTCTGTCCCTCAGTGTCTTCAGTACTTTTTTTCCCTTATGTTCCAAATTCTCCTTCAATCCTGGCTGCCAAAAGGAACTCTACCCCCACTTCCCTACCACTCCCACCCCCAAATGGCATCAGGAAAAGATGGATTCTTAGTGTGGATATGACCATTTAGAAGAATATTTGCATTTAAAATATCTTCACTAAGTGTGGAAGGAAACACTGATGCATCTGGGGTATGTAAGGAATTACTACGGTTTTGTGGGGGAGTCTCCCATCCTAGAGGCACCTGTCAAATTATATTCTCTACGTTCCTTCTGATGTGCAGTGCAGAGGCTCTAGAGGAGGAGACCATAGTGAGCCTCTCAGTGTTTTCTAAAATCACACTAAAATACTAACTAGGAGCCTCTCTGTCTGGCCTGGCTGGGTATGGGAGAGACAGATATAGAAACAATCTTAGAAGTGAGGCAAACCAGCCTGAAACAAAGAAATTAACTTAAGTATCTGTTAGAAATGCCCTCCATCAGGCAGGAGGGACCCTTGTGCTGGAAAAGGAGGGTGGTCAACTGTGAGTGACCGACACTTACAGATGTTGACTTTTCTCACTGTACTCAAATTGAGCAGAGCTTGAACGTTCTTCTAGGAGTTCTTTCTTTAGCTTGTGAAGGGTGATGATTTGGAACATCAGGCTATAGTCTCCAGGTAAGTCAAATTATGAGTCCTTTTCCAGATTAGTGTATACTCTACAATGCCAGGACATCTCTTTAGCCTCTACTTTGGGAGACAATACATTTAGTGGTTGAGAAACAGGATTTGGTATCAGACTGAAGACAAATCCCTCTAGGGCAGGAATGGCATCCACCTCATTTGTTATACCTGGTTCTGCCTGGCACAGAGTATATACTCAATAACTATTTGTTGGATGTTGAAGGAATGAATAGATGGATATATGAATGAATAATCTGTTTGCAATCCAGAGCTGCTATATTTTAGCTTTATGGCCTTGGGCAGGCTATCCAAACTTAGTCTCAATTTTCTTATTTGCAAAATTGGAAAAAGAACACTTACTTTACAGTTGGAAGAAATAAAAATCTAATGTATTGATAGCCCTTAACACAATGCTTTCATAAAGTTAAGCTTTCATTATAATGGTAGCAGAAGCAATAATATTAATAGCTTTCATATTCACAGTATGGGGTTGTTTTTCCATGGGGGAGGAAGTAAAATACGAGGTATAGATTCCTGTGGCAGCCCCCTGGAGGACGGACAGAGGAGAACTGCACTGCAATGGAGTCTGGGAGTGTTTTAAGAGTTTTAGGTGAGAGACCATACATGCTTTGGCCTTGGCAAAGATGGTAGAAAAGGCTGGGGTTGGGTCTTAGAAAAACTGGCTCAGTTTGAAAGGGAGATTGGTTTTTAGGAAGTCACTGATGTGTCTAGCCTCAAAGCTCAGGCCATTTCCACCACAATGTGCCACATTTGACTACCTACATGACAAAGATGGGGGCTAGTTCCAAGAATGCAGGGTGTGTGTGTGTGTGAGTGAGAAAGGCCTGGAAGTCATTGCCTGGTTGGTAATGGAGACAAAGAAAGTCATGGGGGCAGTTAGTGGGAATAAGGGAAGGATGTGTGTTAATTAAAATAAATTCCTGGGATGCCTGGGTGGCTCAGTTGGTTGAGCGCCTGACTCTTGGTTTTGGCCAGATCAGGAGTTCATGGGTCATGGGATCGAGTCCCATGTTGGGCTCTGTGCTCAGTGGGGAGTCTGCCTGAGACTCCCTGTGTCCCTCCCCACTCCCAGTACAGGTGTGCGCACTCTCTCAAATAAATAAATAAATCTTAAAAAAAAAAAAAGTCAATTCCTGCTATTTTTGCCTTCTGGCTGGGACTGGACTTACCTGTGACCTTACCTATGGGAAGCATGGCTGATACGCTGACACACTGGGTTCTCTAACAATTATATGCACTCATTCTTTCTGGTGAAAAATGATGATGTTTGCCAGCACGTGATTCTATGCTGCCTTTACAGCCAATTTTCATGGCCTTTGCTATTTACAAAGCACTTGCTAAAAGGGAATCTATAAAAGGCACAAAGAAGAACCAACAGAGAAAGTTGGTGCCCTGAATGTATCTTATTAGCCGGGGTACACCAGGCATTGGGCTAGGTATTTTATATACATTATGTCTAATTTTTACAATCCTTCTTTCCATTTTATAGGTGGGAAAACTGAGACAGAGGTTAAGTAACTTGGTGAGTATGTTGTGAAGTCAGGATTCAAACTCAAGTCTATCTGAATCCAGAGCAATGCTCTTTCCAGTACTCGGTAATACGTGTGAGGATGCAAAGTTAAGCAAGGCCCTCACTCTCTGCCTTTGTCTTCTCTCATCCGCAGTTATCTTTCATTATGTGGATAGGCTCAGTGATAGGAATGGATATGTTGATGAAAAATAATCACTTGCTATTCCAGGGACAATGCCTATCTTTTTTTTTTTTTTTTTTTTTAAAGTAGGTTTTACAGCCAGTGTGGAACCCAACACGGGGCTCGAACTCATGGCCCCTAGCTCAAGACCTGAGCCAAGATCAAGAGTCGGATGTTCAACCGACAGAGCCACCCAGGTGCCCCAGACAACACCTATATCTTAATAAGAACTATGGACATTGAGTCCTTAATATGTGCCAGTCACTCCGCTAAGAGTGTCACATTCACGATCTCATCTAATTGTCATGAGCGCGTGAGCTGAGCACTGTGCATGCAGTGGGTTGGGATGAGTACGAGCTCCTTCCAGCTCTCTGCTGTGCCTCACCAGGGTGGGGTCTGTGACACTGACTTCCAGGCGAGACACAGTAGGAAAATTACACGGGGACTCCTGTTACTGACGGTCACAGCATTCCCTGCTGGAGCCCTTTCCCCTCCAAGCACCAAGCGAGGTGTGAGTGCAGATCTAGCAGTCCTCCCTTATCCGCAGTTTCGCTTTCCAAGGTGTCAGTTACCCACGTCAGCCACAGGCGGGAAGCTGAGGGTCCTCCTTCTGACGAATCATCAGAAGGTCAGCAGGAGCCTACAGGTGTGTCGCAATGCCTACGTCATTCACCTGGCCGCCTCTCGCAGCGTGGTGGGCACTTTAGCATCTCACATCCTGAGAAGAAGGGTGAGTACAGTACAATAAGAAGTTTTGAGAGAGAGAGAGAGAGAAAAAGAGAGAGAGAGACCTTATTCACATAATTTTTATTACGGTATAAATGTCTCTCAGTGAGCAAATGGGACGGCTCTGATTGAAACCCAAGGATGTCTGTTCTTAGAGGCCAAATGCCCGACAGGGAGGTCTATAGCTGATAATCTCCACCAGACTGTAAATTCTTTGAGGAGTATTGCGTTTCGTCACCTTCATAACACGTCCGTACGGAGTAGGGATTCCGTAATTCCGGTTACTGAGCACGGCCATGGAAAGGTGCTCGCTCCAGGTGACGGGATGGTGCAAGGCATAAGGGACGCGCTCAGTGCTTTTTAATCGACCTGGACTGAAGCCAGGGTTATTTTTCTATTCTAGATCTGACCTCTATGAGCTCCTTTTGGCCAGTTGTCTTCAATTATTGTGGTTCTTTCACACCTACCTTTCCCAGCAGTTTACAGCCTTAGCATTCTGCTCACATTTCATTTTTAACTAAGCCTCCCTGCTCAGACCTCTTCCCTGTGTGAATAAGGTTTGATTTCCACAAAAAGCATCTTCCAGTCAGAATTCCATACTCGGCCATTTCTGAGCTGTGAAGATCTGACCACAGTGGAAGAGACATTATTTCTCAGAAAAGGACAGGGCTCAAAGCTCTTGATTGGTCTCAGGGCCCCATTCTCTTTGGTGCAGTTTTCATTAGAGGGATCCGGGCTGGTTCTTAGGAGCTTCCTGTGGGCCAGCTGCTACGGTGGGGTTGGCAGGTACCAGGTGTGGCCAACAAACATACCTACCTCAGAGGCCAGGGCCCTTTGAAGTGCCGCAAGAATGTCACACTTCAAAGAAACCTCACTGCAGCTGTCACCTGGCTATCTAGTGGAGGTCAGGGAGTTAATATGCAACCACAGACCCAGTCCGCCCACCTCTGACCAACACCTGGGAAGCTGAAGCACGTTTTCCTCCAGTGCAGAGGATTTGAAAGCCTTGCTCCTAATTTATCTCAGCATTGTTCCTACTTTATCTCAGCAAGAGCTCAGTGCCCTGAGTTTTTAGATAAAAATCCACTGTGCATGTCCATCCAACAATAAAATAAGTAAATGAGCTGCATCTTTTTCTTTTCTGAATAGGAATTATTTTGTAATGAAGTAAGTATTTGCAATTACTATTAGGAGTTTAATTATGGGACTAATCTGTGGAAAAAAAAAAAACGTGAGGCTTCCTACAAATGTGGCATCTTTTATCTGAGGATCACAGTGCATTGTATGCAAATTAATGAACTCTCCTGGGCTTGGTGTGCATTCAATTACTGTTTTAAATTTTCCTTGGGCATCCGGCACTCTGGGGCTGAAGTGGGAGGCTGAAGTTTATTTATAAATTGCAGCAAGATGGGTGCAGATTAGATCTAAAAAAGGATTTCCTGGTTGTGATGTTATTAAGCGCTGGCCTGAATCACTGTGTCAGTTTTTAAAGACTTGCATGATGAGGATGTCCTGCCACTTCCATGGTGCCCTTTTACCACCAAACCAAATCCTCCTCCTCCTCCAGTAGAACAAGGCGAGTCTTTGACTTAAGCACCGATAGTAAAATATCAAAGGAAAGAAAAAGACGACTGTAGTGGGTGACCTAGGAAAACCCAAATTCTGGACTCTGTGAAGACCAGGGCAGCAAGGTGTTGATACCTCAATTAACATCATAAAGAACACATTTTTCATGGAGTAGCTTTTGCTGCTGTTCCTATTTGCAAATTCAGACTGTAGCTCCCTTCCCCTCTACCCCCACCTACACAGTCCAATAAAGATTATAGGTTCTGTGTTTTTAAGAAATAGGATAGACAGATATCTGCATGTGTGTGTTTAGGGTGAAGTTTCATTTCAGATTTCTGTCCAATGTCTGACAGAAAAACCAGCCCTGCTGTTCTAATATGCCTTCTGACCTTGGTTTATATAGGCTTCGTGTTTCTTCTACCTACTCTTCCTTGGGCAGGGAGAGAAAAGATTTGGGAACACAACAGGCTCTGTGCAAACTGTCTACAACTACTCTGAGGGCGGAAACTAGCTCACCTCTCACGGTTCCCCAATCTCCTTCTGTCTGTGTCTTATGGCCAGTTAGAACCATCAAGTTTCTCTCTCCCAGTGTCTTACAGCTTATTAGAACCATCAGATGTTTCTGTAGCTTTGGCGCTAACCTTTGCAGGTAGTTTTCTTCTACCCTTAGGAGTCAGCGTCCCTGGACTCGTATCCAGCTGAAGCAGAGTGGGTGGAAGGCCACAGGAGTTGAAGACAAGGGTTTCTAGAATTGGGCTGCTTAGTTCAAAATCTGGTCCTGTCATGTACTAGCCATGGGAACTCGAGTAAATGTCTTAATCTCTCTTCCTCAGTTTCCTCATCTGCCAAATGGGTACAGTAATAATCCCCACCTTACTGAAAAGACCGGAGGGTTTGCATGCAAAACACTTCATAAGCACATAATAAGCACTCAAGAATGCTATGATAATAATAATCATTACTGTTAATTAATCGGACTCTAAAAATATTAGAATGGGTCTTCTAGGGGAAGACTCATGCTTATATCTCTTCCTAGATCCAAAGCACCTTAAATTATTATAGTGCTTCTCTAGTTGTGGATTGGATCTTATTAATGGTTCATGGAATCATTTTAATTGGGTCTCAATTAGCCTAAGAAAAAAGGAAGAAGAGCAGTATGCAGATGGGTAATAAGGATAGTATTGTTTTATAAAACTTTTGTTTCTATTATACATGTATACTTATATGTTATATATGTTTACTTAACATACTTAGATATGTATATTTACACTTATACCCACAGGAGGAGTATGGAATACAATGTAAAATATCTTATTTCAACTGTAGTCAAAAAAGTGAAAACCATGAGGCTAAAACATACAAGTTGAAGAGGAATGCCTGTTATAACCCTGTGACTGCTCTATGTCATGGGTTATATACTGAGCTCTTTCAGAATGATAGGGTCTTTTAGAAATAGGATTAGGAAAGTCATATGTGCAGCGAATGAGAGAAGAAAGGAATCATGTGAATGACTTACAGGGCAGAGAGGAAAAAACCCATTACGTATGTAGTATGTAAATTATAAAAGCTCCTTCTTTGCAAAGTAAATACGTGCAAAGGGTTAATATCCTTACTGTATAAAGAACATTTACAAAGTATATGAATAGCTAATTCACAAAAGAAGTGAATAGCAAACAAGCATATAAAAATATCTTCAACCTCATTAGTAATAAAGGAATACAAAGGAAAACAGTAAAATTATTTTTTCACATATCAAATTAACAATTTTGTTTTATGGTATTACCAAGTGTAGAAAAAGTTATAGGGAAGTAAATACCTCCACACAAGACTAGTGGGAATAAAGATGGGTAAAACTTCTTTGAGGGAGCAATTTGGTGATTTCATTGCAAAAGTCATAAAATTGTATATACCTTTTGAGTTGACAACTCTACTTGAAAGAATCTATCCTAAGGCCATAACAAAGCAAGTGAACAAACATTTAGCAAGCAGATGTTCATCGCAGGAATGTTATAGTAAAACACTGGAAGATAAAACATTTTATTAAAAAAAGATGGTTATTAAAATAAACTTTGGCATGCTGATACAATTGAATAAAAGTCATTAAAAATGATGCCATGGTTGGCTTCTGGAATAATTCCCCTTTGTGTGGGGACTGATGCCCACAGGCAAATCCCACCTTGAAAGGAAGCTTTCTTTCCTTGGATACCAGACATCTCTGAAATTATTAAAGACTTAGACCTTAAGTTTTGCAGCTTTTCCAAAGTGCACCAGATTGAATGTAGGCATCAGTGCTAAGTTGAATAATAAGAATGTGATTGACTTTTAGTAACATATAATGTGGAAGAAAAATTGCAGGTTACTTATGCATGGGCCAAATAGCCCACACTTGCCCTGCTGTTCCCCATAAGAGCCCCGACCACGCCAAGTTCAGCTTTGGCCTCCCTCCCGGGAGCCTGATGCAAGAGTCAAGCGTTCCGGACCGTGTGTTACTGTTATACCCACTGATGGAACGGCTGTCCCTCCCCTGCCTGGCCCAGGAGAACTCAGGGCTTTGAACTAGGGCCTGCAGTGCTTGCCACTCTCAGGGTGCTGCCCACCTGCCTCCCTGTGGTCAGCTGGGAACTGTGGTAGCTGTAGTCCTTACTGCCCCAGCTAGCAGCTGGGGGTGAGGATGACTTGGGGAAGCATTTAGTCTTCCTTTTTGTTTTCCTCATATCTACTGAGGCTAGGCCACTGACTAGGATTTGTAAAAAATGCTCCTAGCCCTACTTTTGAAATGTAGAAATTAACCTTTAATCAGACTATAATCTGTAGAATGATGGCTAATAATATGGCAAGTGAAAAAAACAGTTATGACACCATATAATGTACAGCATAGTATCATTTTAGGAAGAATAGTGTGAATTCATACACACTAAACATAGGTCAAAAGAGAGAATATAATATTGATATTATATATTATATATTTTGTTGTTATATATGATATACATTAATTATATGTAATTATAGATATAATTTTATGGGAAGTATGTACCCATAAAATTAACAGTATTTCTTTTTCTGGTTGGGAGGATTCAGGTGATTTCTCCTTTCAGTTTCTTTCCCTTTTGTAATTTTTCTCTAACAAGCAAATATTACTTTAATAATGAAGACAAACGAACCTTTTTGTCATTGCCGTTGTCTTACTCACTGATGCATGGATCCTACAATGTTATCTGTTGGACAGTAGCCTCTCACTAAACATCACGGTTAGAGGAATGAATGGAAATGCTGAGCGTCATTGCTTCTATTGAGAATGGAGAGCAGTGAAGAAAGTTTTTAATTCATTGTTCCCATCACTTTCTTCAAATAGCCTCAGCTTGTTAGGTTCACAGGTTAGGGTTTGGTTAGTACGAGTTGAAAAACATAACTTTTTTTCTGCTTCAAAATCACTCATGGCTTTGGGCTCCCTGTTGTGGGTGTTCTCTTTCCTCCCCTGCAGAGGGTTCCTGTTTGCTGACCCCAGAGGTCTGACTACTGTACCCTAGTCAACCTGTCAGCTGAGGTTACCTGATGGGGGTCAGGGATGAGATGATGACGAACTTGGTCCTTGGTGTTCAACTCAAGTTGGCCAGAAGTTGAAGAGAAATGACACAGTGGCTACAGTGTTCTTCTTTCTTGTCCTTCTTCATGGGGTTGTTTTGAAGCATAAATTAACTGAAGCACCAGGTGTGGGGATGGTAATGTGGCACGTGATCAGCACATGGAAGTTCCCCGTCCATAGCCCTCTCCCGCTTCACGGCCTTCTACACTGGAGGTTTTCCTTTGGAGGCTCGGGGAGCTAATTATTTCAAGCTGGTGTGGGAATTTAGCTCTGGAGATTGGTAGATCAAAACTTGGATTGTTCTGACCAAAAGGAGCACCACTCTGTACCTCATTAAGTGTCTTTTTGGCATTTTGTCTTTCTTTTCTGGCTACTCTTCTGCTCACACCCCTTTTGGAGTCTGCGCTGATGAATCTAAAGTTTTCACGGTACCGCAGGGTTTGTGGGAACTGAATACATTTCTTCAAGATCTAACATAAAAATAAGTCTTGGCCCCATGCCTAAAAGAAGTCACTGGGAACCCAATCAGAGCCGGGCAGTGAGCCCGGGCCCAGGCTAATGAGACATTTACATTCTAGGCCTTCCCTTTCACTTTGGTCTTCGTGGGATGCATTGTGAGTGTGTACCGTGGGCGGAGGCCGTCCATGCTTCCTAGTTTGGGGCTGTGCCCTCCCACAGCAGAGGAGGAGCATTATGAAAACACACAAAAAAAATCCAACATGTTTAACAAATGACAAATCCTTAGCCGAGAGCAATTACTTGTTTTTTTGTAACTACTTACTTTTCATTTAAATTCTCTTCTAAGTCTTTGCATCTTCCATCCATGTTGAACCTGTTCATTGCTACAGTCTAATCATTTACTCTGACAGGAGGTAGAAATAGACAAAGGAAAATGTAATCTCATTTCTTTCCATATTTGTGGGAACACTTGGCCCTAGCGTCAATATTTGTTGGAGTTTTAGGAATCTACCGGATTCGGGAATATTTAAAAGGCACCTAGAAGAGAATTCGGAATTGGAAAATAAGACCCAGGAGGAAGTTGAAGGCACAGTGATCATTTTGTTTGGAGAATAGCATTGGCTTTCTAATGGTCAGACAGTCACTAGTAGATGGAAAAACAAGAGGGAGAGTACTTATGTTTAACTTAGGTTAAAAGAAGTATTTTTCTCTCAGATAATGGATGCTAGTATGGCAAAACGTGGTATTTTTTTTCCAAAAATAGGAAAGCTATTTGTGCAATTTGTGCCAGAAGAGAACCCAAAGGTTTTGCGGGTAAACTTTTTTTTCTAGGCTAGGGAGAGACCAAAGGGAGGCAGACACAGTGGCTCCTGAGTTAAAGAATTGTTGTTTCAAATCAGGGGTGAGAAGAAACAAAGTTGAAGTTCATTTCCAGAAATTTCAGGTTCCCAGATTTGAGAATTGCTTTTCAATAATGGCTCTTTGTGTAGTACATTTTTATTTAAGCACAATTTCAGAGGTGTCAAGAAAAATAATCCCAATCTTGAAAGTAAGGGAAAAAGAGCACAGGGTGTTCTATCAATATCACATTTGGGGAAATATTTAAAATGCCACTCAGGATTATAGAATTATTCAAGGAAAAATCCCTTTTGCTTGACGTACTGTTTACCACCACCAAGGCCTAGACTCTGTGAGGTTGGTTACATGATGATTTATAGATTTATGTCTGGTAGAAAAGATAACTCCAAAGATTACATTTTCATTGTCCTGTAGGACATGAATCAATTTTGTATTTAACCTAGCACTTTTATTCCTACATTCTCTTTTACAAATTTATATAAATACCAGGTCCCCAAATGCCCTTGGAGGCAGTTTCCATTCTGCTGGCTCCCCCATCAACAAGTTGAATATGAGTTAACATGTGTTCGTTCATTTGTGTGAGTCGTGTTTTAGCTATTTAAGAATCGGGGCACCTGGGTGGCTCAGTCAGTTAAGTGTCAGACTCTCAATTTTGGTGCAGGTCATGATCTCAGGGTCGTGAGGTTGAGCCCCTCGAGATGGAGCCTCGAGATGGACCCTCGAGATGGAGCCCTGTGTCAGGCTGGGTGTGGAGCCTGTTTAAGATCCTCTCTCTCCCTCTTCCTCGGCCTCTTCCCAACCCCCTCTAAAAAAAAAAATAATAATAATTAAAAATTAACTATTTAAAAATCATTCTTTGACAGTGGAATTTGATATCTTATTTTCTGAGTAAGATTTCTCATTATAACTTCTCCTCTGCTCTTTGATTAGTGAGGAATGGCGTCATGATTTTACCAACATATATTTTTGTGGAGGCCGCATCTATAATTCCACCTGTATTCTTCCAAAGTGTTTTTAAACCTCTGACAAAACTAGTTCCTGATTTAAACAATGTGCAAAATCTGTCCTTGTTCTTAAAGGAAGTTAGGGTGAATGAGACTTCATAGCAATCCAGGAATTTTATCTAAATAGAAAAATCAGTGTTTAATGTAGCTCAGTACAGTCAATGAATGGGTCTTGCATACATACAGTTTTTGCTGGCTACTGTGTTAAAAGTTAGACCTACCCATATAAATGGTTTTGGAGTAAAAAGAATGAATTGGTTTCCAAGAAAACCAGCTCTTTAAAAAAGAAAATATACTGAATCATAAACAGTTGAATTCAGTCAGAATTGTTTGTTCAGTGCCTGAATGAATTTGACTTCTTGTCCTTGAATAATGATCCGCTTTTTGGTGTGATACAATTGCATCTTTGAAATTTTGGAGCTGCAGAATGATCTCAAATAGTCTTGATTGCTTACAAAGAAAAAAAGGCAAGAGAAACTGTGCCACTTTATTATTTATTTATTTATTTTTTTTTTAAAGATTTTATTTATTTTACAGAGAGAGAGAGACAGTGAGAGAGGGAACACAAGCAGGGGGAGTGGGAGAGGGAGAAGCAGGCTTCCCACAGAGCAGGGAGCCCGATGCGGGGCTGGATCCCAGGACACTGGGATCATGACCTGAGCCGAAGGCAGTCACTTAATGACTGAGCCACCCAGGTGCCCCAAAACTGTGCCACTTTAAAAGCAAACAGATACACATATCTGGGACTGTAGCAATTCTGTTTCTTTCATTCAGACAGGTAAGATCCCTTTATAGAAATAAATACGTGATACCCAGAAAGGAAATACTTATTATATAAACTTATCTGGTAGCTGGAAATAAAACTCATGACAAAGGAACTCCAAATGTTTATCTTAATGTTTCAATATTTAAAATCAGAATAAAAGTACCAGTGATCTTTATAGACATAGATTTCTTTAGGATACTCGTTCTAAGTTAAGTACTTAAATTCTTGCTTAGAGGTGTGTATAAATGGACTGCCAGGAAGTTTTTTTTCTTATTGAGAGCAGTGAGTAATGATAGAAAATAACAAGCGGGTTGCGTTTGTTTTAGAAAGCAGTATTCATCAATTCTGCTCTCCCATCTGTTTCATAAATATGGTTTGGCCTTTGTTTAAAATTGGGGTAAGCTTATGCTCCTCATTGTACTAGTTCCTTTAGCAGCTTATTTCCAAGATAGAGTATCAATCAATATTTGACAGGAGAAATGCTCAGTTTTCTTAGGTCAGTATATAAAAAACTCTAAGAGCAAGAAGGAAATTCTACACTCCCAAGATTGATAAAATTAGAATGACTTAAAAAATAAAAAGAATTGAGATATGATTTTTTAAACACAATTTTACTAACCAATGTATCAGTTACTCATATTTTTAAGGCTGATATTCTTGGTATGGTATATTTGCAGGCATCTAAGTTGCAATAATTAAAAGTGGACAAACATAAACTCAGATTTACAAAACTGTTTTTAACTGTTGTTAAAAGCTCCCTGAAGATAAAGATGTTTATTATTTGTTTCCCTTTTGACTAGTAAGGCATTATAAATAAACATAACAAAAAGCTTTGATCTTTTTTTTTTGAGAAAACTTTGATCTTAATAAAATATCTTCAAATTAAAAAAAAATTGTGATTTGAAATTGTTGAAATCAGTTTCTAGAACCACCCCTACCCCCAGGCTATTCACGTTTTCTTGGTCTTTGGTGGTTTGTATGTTTGTTTGTTTGTGGGGTTTTTGGGGTTTTTTTTGGCTATCAATTATCAAACCAATCAATAATGGGTGACTGCTGTCTTCTCTACCAGCCTTCAGAGCTGTTTATCTCAATATGAAGGTTCTACTAATTCTCTAGTTCTGTAGGTGTTAATGTTGGCTTATCTTAAGCAATGTTTACATAATTCTTTACTGAAGCTCCTCATCCAGCTTTGATTAATTTGGGGAAAATAGAAATGATGATCTGAGAACTATTTTAACCCCCCAGTCACAAAATAATTGGTCAAGTTGTTTTCACTTTTTTTTTTTGACAACTACTATTAAAAAAGAACAAATTATAACAGCAATAGATACTCCTAGCTGGAGAAACAGAAAAGAATAAAGACTCATAGGGGCTCAAAATTAATCCACAAGGCTAGATCCACCAAAGAAGCCTGTTTCTCTTTTGTTCAACAACTTCTAGGAGGGGGTGCTGTTGCAGTCAAAAACAAACTGGTAAGTATTTTTAAAATCTTTGCCCCCAGATTCTTTTCTTTAATTAATAAAATGATATTCGGATGGGTAAAATCAGTGATGGGGATTAAAGAGTACACTTATCATGATGAAAAAAATAAAATAAAATACAGAATAAAATGATACTCAATTATAAATAGAAGAATAATGATAGAGATAAACTATAGTTCTCATTCTTTCAAAAATATCGGCATTTTGTTCATGTAATGGTATATGGCCTGTAACAGGTACCTTTAAAAAATAAATCAACTGACTGCATTTTTCTGTGGATAGGCAGATGAATCTTAGAGCATTTTTTACTAAATGAAGAAAAAAATTTTTTTAACTTTTCCTTGAAGTCATTCTTTCACATTGTACACAAATTATTTAAAGATGACTTTCCCACAATACGACCAGCCAGCTTAATTCCTCCAAGACATAGGAATGACTTAAGACTGTTTTTAGTTTTCTTCAAAAAAGCAACTTTAGCAAGCTCTGTGTCTGGAACTTGATGAATCTAATGTAATCACGTTCATCCTGAAGCAGCAGTCACCATGACCAGAAATTGCTCAAAATATGAAAGAATATAGTGGCCCTCAAAGGAAATAACATAGCTCAAAGCATTTGTGGAGAGGTCTGGACATTTCGGGAATTTTCAGCCTTTGGGATTTAACAGGTGGAACACACTAATTTGTATTGCTTGGTCTATCTATCTAGTAGAAAGATTTGCAGTTCAGCTCCAGCCCATACAAAATTGGCTAGAGACAAAACTGTGAGGCAACGTTCATTCCCATCCTTGTCCTGATTGGCTAGCATCGCGGATAATCTCAGGGGCTCTGGAGTCAGACTGCCTGAGTTCAAATGCCGACTCTACACTTGCTAGCTCCATGACTTTGCGTAAATTGCTTAAGCACTCTGTGTCTCAGTAAACCCATGTGTAAAATACAGATATCAGTGGAACCTACTATCATGTGAATATAGTGACTTACCATGCATACAGAACTTAGAACAGCTGTCTGGTACAGAGTAAGCGTTTGATAAACATTAGCTGTTTATTTTCATAATTCTGCCTCTGGCATCCTAGGACTCTCTTTTTATTTCAATTGTTCCTATGTATTTGCTTTTAAGTTTATTTTGTGTGTGTTATAACCACATATCTAGTTTTAACAGTACATTAAGAAAAATTAATGAGTGAGTCAGGGAAAATTCTAGGGATGGAGAAGCCTTTCCAATTCTCAGATACATAATCACCTAAGTACTGTTTACTGCAGGCTCACAAGTTACCAGATAAGCAAAGTGAAGGAAAATTCCTGTTTTGAGAGCAAAGGCTAGGGTGTTCCTTGTGATGCACAAGGAGGATTAATTGATAAAACACTAAAAGAGAAAATGTCCTCTTCTTAAGTGACAGGGATTTGTTTCTTTTATGAGATAGACTATCTCTTTTTCTTGCATATTCCCTTTACTCTTACTCATCCTTCAGGTCTCAGCTTGGACATGATGTCCTCTGAGAAGACCCCCTTCCCTCCTTGAGTTCTCGTATGAAACTTTCCCATCTTCTACACCCCAGTTATAGCACTTAGCATGCTGCACTGGAAACAACAGTCAACCTGTTAGTCTCTCCCATTAGATCGTAGATCCATGAGAACAGAAACATTATCTATTTTGCTTATTGTTGTAAGCTTGGCCCCTAGCACAGTGCTTGGTGTAGAGTAGATGCTCAGTAAAATTTTGTTCTTTTATGTAGGGCATCCCAAGACCTTTAAACTTTGGTGCTGGTGGCTGTCAGTTTGGAGCCCTGGAGGGGTTGGCTTGCTGGGTGTATTCTCACATGCAGGATATACAGGAAGGATGAATGAGGCCCCTGGAATTCCCCAGGCAATGCCCATGTGCTTTAGCTTCTACTTACTTGCTTTCTTACTCCATGCTTCACTCTTCAAACAGAATCTTTAACTCCCGATAAATGAATTGCCCCTGATAAACCTACTGCAGGGGCTGGGGCTGGGTAAGACCTGCAGTAGGCATTGGGGCGGAGAAGAGACCAGTCACTTTCCTGTTCACTTTCGAACCATCCCAGAATACAACTATATTTGTGCAGAGCTCCCATCTGTGGATGCCCAGGTAGCTTGTTTCCATTTCCATTTTCTGGCCGTGGGCTGCTCTGAGACTTCCTCCAAAGGTTTATGAGTATCTTTGCTGGATAACTTAGAGTTAAACTTCCTTTTGGAGGATATAAATCTTACCTGAGTCATTCAAAAGATTCTTATTATCCAGATTTCTTTGTAGGTGTCAGGTTAACCTGGCTGGACCTGTGGCTTTCCTTCTATCATCTCATCTGCCTGTTGATCTCTCTTGTTCATTTCTTTCTGCTGAATGAGGATATTAACTGGTCAAACGGTATGTATACTATATGCAAAATGATGTTGCTGCTTTGTCAAAAAGGAGGAGTTCTTTACCTTCTTGCCATTTGAACAAGAAGAAAAGATCTATTAAGAAGGTTTGTGCTGGGTAATGATTATGTGCCTCTATCTCTTTTAATTCCTGCTTTAAAAAGGAAGTGACTCATACTGTAGATAAACTGGACTTGAAAGAATGTCTGGCTTATGCAAAGCTCTTATTTGCATACTAGTCTCTTTCATTCACAGGGAAATAGGGACTCAAGGACTTTGGAGTTCCTCCCTTTTTCTTCCTGTTCTTTGATAGCCTAAATGATCTCTGGGAGGATTTTCTCTGCCCTTAACATGTCCCCCAAACCCCCAGGCTTTCCTTTCTCTGTTGGAAATAGGAATTGCATGAATGTAAGAGCAGAGACCAGAGAGATATTAGAAGAAGTTCCTCTATCTTACATTCCTCACTCCTGAAAGGCTTAGCCCTTCCACCACTAGTATTTCATGTCTTCTTGTCTGTCTAGATGAAGTTATATTTACACCCTACAATGTCTTCCCTAATGTAGGAAAGACGACATTAGGGTTCGAAGCCGATGGCCAAGAAAGAATTCTTGAGACGTCTTTGTTGCAAAAAGGTGATTTTATTAAGGCACAGAGACAGGACCAGTGGGCAGAAAGAGCTGTACTGGGGTCATGAGGTGTGGCCCATTATATACTTTCAAGTTGGGAGAGGGTTAGGGATAGCGTCTCTAAGGAATTTTGGAAGCAAGGTTTCCAGGACCTTGAGGGGGGGGGTTAGCTATTGTTGGGAAAAGGTCATTTATTACCGTCTAATAAAACCTTAGTTATGAGACCCTTCAGATAGATGTATATCAATGGGCCATATGCTTGGGGGATGATTGCCAGCATGTATGTTGTGTGGTTTAGAGATAAAGGAAGTTTCCAAAAGAATTTTTTATGTGTTAAAGTAGGCTTACAGGATCCTGGGCATTGGGCTAAGATTGCCTTTTGCCTTTAGCAAAGTGTCAATATCGAGGCAGTTGAGTCCCTAGAGGAATGTCACTCTGCCTGTTTCAAGGACTTGTCAATGGGTGTAGGTAGTAAGGAAATTTAATAATTTTTCTTCTGCCTTTGTTTCCCAAATCATTCCCTAGGGTTTAATAAAGCAGTCTAGTCTAGAGTACAGATGCAGGCATGTGCATGAGTGTGAGCTAGACCTGGCTCAGTCTTTCTAGCTGTGTGGTCTTGGGCCAGTCATTTCTCTTTTAGCTGATTTCCTCACCTATAAGTGGGAATCCTAATACTAGCTGAGTCACAGGACTGCTATGATGTTGACATGAAACTTTAGGTAAAGCACGTGGCCTAGTAACTGGCCAGTGGTAAGCTCATCCAATATTTGAGATTGTCATTAATAAGAATTTTATTTGTAACCCAAGTTAGTCTCTATTTTTTGATTTTAGGTTTCTTTTTTTTTTTTGCCTTTTCTAAATCACTTCTTCAACTTAATTTTGTTTCTCAGTATTTGTTGAATAAATGAATTTGATGAATGAATGGTAGTGGTTTGTGTTCCCAATCATAAGAGCCTACTATAGTCTCAAAAATTCTAATTTGTTCTTGAGATTCCTGGGCAGGCAGACCGGTTGCAGGGTGAAGAGTTGATTCTTCTCTATGACAGAGTTAAAAGGGGTTCCTAGAAGCCAGGTTTCCTTGCCCTGCCCACTGGCTTCTGAACCGGAGGTGACCTCAGGCTGGTGTGATCCAGAACAACTCCCACTTAGGCTTGGCAAACGGCATCTGGACAGGGCAGTAGGCAAACAGTCCTCTCTTGTTTTCCTCTTCCTTAAAATAACCCTTCACACACTCAAAGACAGTTATTAACTCAGTCACAGCTCATGCATTAGTTCAGGTATAAATGACTAATAAAGTCAACTCTTGAGTTTTTCTCAGAGAGTCTACATTTTATTTTTATTTTTTTATATTTCTTTTGCTCTATGAATCCTGCTTTGTTGTATATTCATTCATTTATTCTCCCCATCCCTTTTTCTCACTCCCAACTAACCAACTAACCAGTGGTAAATGGAGACTTGAGGGCTTGACATTAAGGGATTAGTGACACAGTCCTTCCATTCACCCATTCAACAACCATCTGGGAACATGTCCTCTGTGCCAAACAGTGTACTAGATGTTGTGTGTATATTAACTAAAAAACAAGAGAGAGGGAGACAGATATAATCCTTGTCTTTATGGAACTTAAAACCTAGCCTCATCTTTATGGGAAATTTTAGGGCTTCATTAGGACCCATCCAGCATCAACCCTCCCAATTCCATAACTGTCTTAATTCTATTTGACTTTCACCTCCATTCCACTTCAGCCATCCTTTAACATAGGCACTTCACAGGCATTTACAATTATACTTGACCTTGTCATCACCCAGTACTGAAATCTTAAGCTCCAGAGACTGGCTTGCTGACTACAGCCTCCTGTCCTTCCATCTTTTTTACCTCCATTTTCCAGCCATGCATTTCCTTTGAGACATCCAGCTCCTTTTTCTCCCAGTCTGTCAGCCTCTGCCGTATGCTCACATCCCTTCCTGTCCAGCCTAGACAGGATGATGGCTTAATGCTTTGATTTGTCTCTAGCCAATACCGTCACATCCCTTGCCCCTCCTTCTGCCATCATATCCTTCAGGATCCTTTCCTTGTACCAGTGCACCTTCTTCATGTCCACTTTTTCATCAAGCTTGTGAGTGCTGCTAGGAAAACAGTCATTCAACTTTGTCACAACAAATGTATTATCTTCAACTTCAGGCAGGCTTGCTTAAGTTTGGTAACCTTTCTTTACATCTGTGGTTATCTCTTTCTTTCATTCTCCACGATTGCTTTATGTTTTTCTTCAGGCTTAAAATTTTTTTGTGTGTGAAAAAAATTTTCATTATGGAGAATTTCAAACATACATAAAAGTAGCATAGTATCATAGACCTCCATATATTTGTTACTTAGTTCATGACCAATCTTGTTTCACCGCTGGCCCCTATTGCACCCCCGGATTATGTTAAAGGAAACCCTTGGCATTATATGATTTCATCTGTGAACTCTGTACATATTCTAAAACTTAAAGACAGTTAAAAACTAATCAGCCCCCTCTGTTTGAATGCCCTTCCTTCTCTTTGGTTAGCTCAACCTTTGAGCCTCAGGTCCAGGGTCACCTCTTCTAGGAAGTCTTCCCTGACCTCCAGCCCAAGTTAGGCATCCTTCTTACCTATCTGCTTCAGAAGTGTCTCTTGATAGACTCACTGTTCCACCCTGTCCTCCTGGCCAGTGCTTACACCGGTGGCTTCCCAAGTCATGGTATGTTCCAACTTGAAAGGATTACCCCCTGATTTTGTAGGTTGAGATTTGTCTGTTTGCACCTTGCTGTCTTTAAGAAGGGAACCCAAACTCCCCGTGTTAGCCATTCGGATACTGTTTACCAAGGATATGTCGAGGGCAAGGCTCTGTGTTAGATATCTTCAGGGTATAAAGATGGAAAGCTTTCCTCAGGTTGCTTAGTGAGGTAGAGGAGATAAAATATCCACTTACCTAAGTAGAATACAATCATAAAGAGGTTCAGATAAAATGCTGTGAGACAGAAGAGGGTGTGATAAAGGGCCCTGAAGTCACCAAGGGGGTGGAGGAAAGCCCTATGTGGGGCTAACGTTTGAGCTGAGCCATGAACACAGATGGGCAGGGGACAATTATGGAGGGAAGAGTATTTGGGGCAGAGAGGCCATGAGAGAGGAGGCAGAGATGAATTTGAATTTTAAAACATGGGCATAATTTGCTATATATCTATCTGAGAATTAGCAGACTCTTTTCTTTTTTTTTAATCATAGAAATTGTATAGCACTGCATCATGGATCTTCTGCAATTTGAACAATATTTATATAGTATAGATATATTAGCCTGTATTATCACGTTATTTTGGCTGTCTTTTTCCTAATGTTCAAAGAGGCAAAAATTCAGTAACATTTGTTCATTCAATAATCAGTTATTGATCTTTACTAAGAGCTAGGTATAATAGCATCTACAAAGATAAGGAAGCTGAAATCACTGCTCCCAGGAAATCATAGTGTTGTGGGTGTGGTAAGAGATAGAAAGGTTATCGGTTGGTTAAAATACAACACGGCAATAAATTACTCTTGTTATAGAAGCTGAGCCAAAGGGAGCCCCTAACTCCATCTGGCTTGGGGGTAGGAGAAACGGTCAGGGAGGATGTGAAACCTGTCAAGTAGGTGGGCGTGGAAACGCTCCCAGAGAGAGTTACAGTATGTTAGGAGTGAATGGGAGGTGAGAAAACAGAACCAGGGCATTGTAGCATTTTGTACTTTTGCAGATTTGCAATAGGGCTTCCGCAGGCAGTGTTTCCTCACTGATCCATACTGTTTTTACAGGAAGAGGAGAAATAGAACCAGGAGGAGAAAGGAGAAAACCTGGTTCTGCAGATCTGACTCTGCAATTCATGAGCTGTGTAATTGAGGAAAGTTACGTAATATCTCTGGGCATCTGTCAGTTTGGGCACAAGCCAGATGATTCTTTTTTTTTTTGAGGGGAGAGGGAGTGCGAGTGGGGGGGGGCAGAGGGAAAGGGAGAGAGAGAATCTTAAGCAGTGCATGCTCATAAGTGGGGCTCAATCCCACAACCCTGAGATCATGACCTGAGCCAAAATCAAGAGTCGGCCGCTTGACCTACTGAGCCACCCAGGCACCCCAAGTCAGATGACTTTTAAAGCCTTTTTCCGCTTAAGTGATCTAGGGCTCTATTTTCCATAACTTTTCCTTTGATGATGAAGTTGAACATCTGTATATTGATGGCCACTGGATTGAGATATTTGGCTCAGTGTATGCTGGGAAATTAGGAAACCCATTTTCAGACATTTTTTTCCCCATGACTGAGCATTGTTAGGTTTACATCTGTCAGAGTGGCTGTTCATCAGCTGTTTTCCTTAGAGGGAGGGAGGGAGGCATTATTTTATTATTATTATTTTTTTAACATTCTAACACCTTTCCTTGCCTCAATATCAGTACTGCTCATGAACTACATAATATGGTGATAAGAACTGAAATTACTCATTGACATTATTATGGGGCTATTTTGAAAACATTATCTCACGTTCATTTCCTAGAATATCACCAAGTCTCTACAATATCAGTTCCTTAAAAGAGCATGTTGTTTTTGTTCCAGCTGAAGCCAAAATACTTTCGTGAATTTTGTCTTTAGTACTACCAACTTCCTTCTCTGATACCATGGCCAAAAGCATAGCTTTCCACAAACCAGAATCTGATAGAGTTTGCTGAATTTGAAGTTAGCTGTTTTCAGTAATTTGTTCATCTTTACTCTTTATGTAGAGTATCTGCATTGTAGGTCACTTTTGGAGTGTCTCAAATCCTGGACTGAATGTGTTTCATCATTTCCTGTGCTTTTGCCATTTCTTCCCTCAGCCCCATCCTCTGGTCAGTCCCTGTGTGTTCAGGAGGAGAGAACTCATTAACCCAATGTTAGACAAAGCACCATTTCACAGTGGAATCCATCACGAATTGGTATTTTATGTATTCCCAAAGGTAGAAAAAGGGCTTTCGTATTATCTGAGAGTTTAGTTTGACTCCATTAATGTGGTAAAGTGGTTGTCTAAAATTCAGACACTTCTCTTGTGTGACCTTGAACTTTTATTCATGAGACCAAATGAAGTGAGCATTCATTAGTGTCTCTATAGGACTCTTTTAAAAACTTCTAACGAGTTCCAGTTTTCTCTGCCTTTTCTAATAATATTGATAGATTCATGCCTTCACTTATCCAAAACATTTAATTCATTTTTAAAAATACTACAAAGTTAATTTTAGGCAGCATTCTTAAATGCATTTAAAGTGATAACAGTTAAGGGAGGGAGAGAGTCAGCAGTGTTTTGTGACATCCAAAGGCAGAGGCATACACAGTAAGAAAATGTGGAGCTTCTGGGAGGCCCAGGGCTTGATGGCTTAGATTTCAGTCACTGGGACTTGTTTCAGCAATGGTCTAGCCTTCACTACATGAGTCATAAACATTAGAAGAGTCCATACCTTCAGCCAGAAGCAATGGAAAAGAATTTGTTAGCATGGAAAATATGGGATGGCTATATCATGTCATCAGTATGACTCCCACGACCGAGTCTTTTAGGCCTGCTAATTACTTTTTGAGTGAATTAACGGATATGAGTAAACACGTTAGGATATTGCTAGAGCCTTATTAGCCAATGAGCAGAATTCCTTGCAAGGCAGCTTGAGACTGAGACTAGTTCACTAATGAATTTACTCAAATGATCATTTGTAAGGCTGCTACACAGAGAATTTAACAATAAACAATTCTGCCCACTATTGACCTTTTCAACTATAGCCTTCCTCCTAATAACACCTGATACACAGCAATTAAGACTTTTCTTGTCAGTTAATGCAGCACATTTTTTTCTCTTTGTATATATTTGCATATCAAGCAATGCTTTTAAAGCTTATGCCAGGAGGCACCTGGGTGGCTCAGACGTTAAGCCTCTGCCTTCGGCTCAGGTCATGATCCCAGGGTCCTGGGATCAAGCCCTGCATCGGGCTCCCTGCTCCGCAGAGAGCCTACTTCTCCCTCACCCTCTGCTTGCCTCTCTGCCTAGTTGTGCTCTCTCTCTATCTCTCTTTGTCAAATAAATAAATAAGATCTTTAAAAAAAAATAAAGCTTATGCCAGGATAGTGTCTTGGATGATATATTTCACTGTTACTTTTCAGATCATCTTTCTGGATAGAGTAGTATAATGAAGGTAGGAATAAGTGCAGAGAGGTGGAAATAAATGCTGGGATTTTTATTGAACACTGCCTTGTTTTTAGGTAGTTTTCTTTTCTTTTTTTCTTTTTTTCAAAGAGAGGGAGATGGAGGGGCAGAGGGCGAGGGAGAGAGAGAATCTTAAGCAGTCTCCATGCCTAGGGGGGAGCCCGATGTGGGGCTTGATCTCACAGCACTGAGATCATGACCTGAGCTGAAGTCAAGAGTTGGTTGCTTAACCAATTGCACACCCAGGTGCCCAGGTAGTTTTTAATATTTAATATGTCATGTCTGCTAATTTAGGAGGTTGAGGCTGACTGGAAAGGAGACAGTCTCCATCTAATCAAATTAGTTGCTGTGACCTTCGTTCCAGCTGATTGTTGCCATGTGGACCTAATGTTGCCAGGTCTTCTCAGTTTTCAGAAGACATGGGAAATCTGACATCTTAGAGGAAATATATCAAATTTTAAATGTAGCACCACATTAAAATAATTGTGTGAGCCAAACTGACCATATACATTGGTTGATAGAACCAGCTGGTCTAGATTTGTGTCGAGATTTGTGCTACTTATTAGTTGGGTAACCTCAATGTCTCAATGTGAGTAATGGCCATGAGAAGATTCAGCCCATAGTGTTGTTTTGAGAATTTAACAAGATAATTTATATAAAAAAAGGTTTACTCCTTCTGTGTTGGGGAAGGATCTAGCTTTCCTTTTAGAAAGATGCAGGGAGAGTCTATCTTTGTCTTCCTCACTTGACCTTTCTTGCTAATTCCCCCAGATGTTTCCCCCTGCCATCTCCCTACTAAGACACATCTTAGAGGGTTATTCCTTAGTGTACAGAAGGTGTCAGGAGGCTGTTAAGACCAGATGGAGAAGCAGCTTCATCCTGCCAGCCAGCTCCAGGGGTTGGGCTGCCCAGCCCCTAACAGTGAGAAGAGTTGGAAGGCTTACCAGGCTCAGAGTTGGAAGGCTTACCAGGCTCAGTGTAGAATGGTGTCCCTGTCCATTAGCGATGTCTTGCACAGGTCCATGGGGAAGGAGTAGAAATACATGCTAATCCTGTGCCTAGTAAATGTAAATGCTCATTTAAATTGATTTGAGAATGAGGAAAGGGAAATAAATTTGCCTGTATCAAAATATAATTGACCCTGGATTTGTTTTAAGCCACAAACTAAGGGCCAGAGACCATGATTTTAATGGGCTTTACTTCATAGTTCCATGTCGTTTTCACCAAACGTGATGAATCTTCATTTTGACATTATAAATTCTCTAATACTGTCTCTTCTTCCCCTTTCCTTTCCCTTCCTTTGCCGCCATTACCCTCTCCTAACTTCTGTGTACAGAAAAGGAGAGATGTCTCTTCAAATCCAGTAAGCCCATATTGTAAATAAAGGTTAGATTTCCTCTATGAAGATTATTGAAATATTAAAAGATCTGGAAACTTTGGGTCCCAAGTTCCTCAGGGTCTTTCTGGTGATATTTTTCCAGAAAAAGTCTTGCTCTGCCTAGGTTACATTTAATTTTCTGAGGTAAATTAAAAAATCCTTCCATCATGGAGACCTGGGCTGGCAACTTGAAATGTCTTTAGCGACCAGATGGAGTGCAAAGGAGGCCAGCTGTGGGAAGGCAGAAGCCCAAACGGGATAATAAATGGCACCTGCTCCTGGACTGGACATTGGGGTGAGCTGGAGGGCACATGCTCTTTTATCCTCAGCTTCTATTGATGCAATGAACTTGGTGCCTAGAGCTTCAAGAGCAGATATCTGGGTATATCTGGGTATATCTGGTGGGGGCAGATATAACATGTCTGTGGACTGGGTTGAGCCTCAAGGCCTTCAATTCCTGATAGGGAATTAGGGAGTGATCAATGATGTGAAGAGCAGGTAGTCTGAGATCTTTACTTACGGAATTAGAGATGTATATAGATGTGTGTGTGGGGGGGGCAGATGGAAGTAGGCAGGCAGTGCAGAGAAGTGAAGTTTTAGGAATAGTCACTGCAATGTCTTGAGCCCAAGTCTACCGCATGAAAGCCTCCTAGAAGAGAAAATACACAGGGACAACAGCAGCAATGAGCTTAATGCTATGCATAGGATGCATAAATGTAGGAGGGACATACAAAAGAAAGCAGATGGGAAAAGAAGAGCATGGAACAAAGGAAAAAAGCTATCAAAACTTTGCAACTGGCATAATGGAGCCCTTTTAGGAAGATACTGAAATATGCTGTCACTGAGCATCCTTTCAGATACACAGGGACATGACTGATGGCGAACCAGGAAACAGGACAGGATGGAAATAAAAACTGATTACCCCAGGGGCGCCTGGGTGGCTCAGTTGGTTAAGCGACTGCCTTCGGCTCAGGTCATGATCCTGGAGTCCTGGGATCGAGTCCCGCATCGGGCTCCCTGCTCGGCGGGGGGTCTGCTTCTCCCTCTCATGCTCTCTGTCTCTCATCCTCTGTCTCTCAAATAAATAAAACAAACAAACAAACAAACAAAACAAACAAACAAACAAAAAAAAACTGATTACCCCCAAATTGACTAGTGATCATTTACTTGCTCCTAAGGAGGTACTGATGCTCAAAGCCAGAGCTGGAGGTAGAATATGCTAATAACTAGTTGCTTAAGATGGTATACTTAGGTATTTCTTGACTATAAGTAATTTTCTAGAAGATTCATTAGTATGAAAAGCCCCATTGGGTGTATCAGTTTGATTGGTTATAGCAAGCCCCCGGATCATGGGGTTATAAGGCTAAAAGGAACCACAGAGATCATACATTACCTCCTTTTTGCAGATGAGGATCCTGCACGGAGAGGAGTAAAGACTTAACCAGTGTCACAAAGCTTGTAATGTATGTGGGACTAGAACCTGTCTCAGACTCTCCTGTCTCAGACTTAGATCTGATCTCTCTGTTCAGATCTGGATAGCAGTTACTATCCCCAGTGAGTCTCCCTATCCCTGTCCCCCTATCTGCCCACCCAGTGAGGAAGAAAGGAAAGCAGAGCAGAGAATGGACAGTTGGAATTACAAACTAGCATTTGAAAGAAGCCTGGGCATATTTGTTGTGCCTTTCCTCTTTTTAAATTTAGTGATCCCGTAAATAGGATTCCTTGCTGAAATTATCCCTGGTGAATAAAGCAAAGTTCCTACATGTAGGTGGAATCTAATAAAAAAAAAAATCTTTTCATTCATCATATAAATTCATATTAAGTTTCTTGACTCCTAGAATAGGAGCTGATTTTCCCTACATTTAAAGACCTAAACAGAGCATATACATTATATTGGAACATGATTATTGATTATGGTTTTTTTTGTGTGTGTGTATGTAGTTTAACATCTAGATGTAGTTTTAATTAAAGTATTTTGGTTAGGATAGGTAGCAAGATAATTGGGGAGATATGCTAATTTACGTTAATTCTGTGCATTTGTGTTGTGGACAGTGATCTTCTAGCAAAGATCCTTAACCTGCCATATCACCCCAGCACACTCAGCTTAACCCCTAGGCTTCACCAGGGCAGGGATTGTCAAGAGAGGAAGGTGGTGCACATCCCAGAGATGTATCTGAATCTGACTCATGGTTGTGGGAGCGGTGGTAGAAGGGCATGTAGTTTGGAAAAGCACCCCTCAAAGAGTTTATGACATCCCTTAGTGGGAGGTGTGTTACCTCCTAGGTCTGAGAGTAAAAGGATCCTTAGAAATATCCCCTAACCTCCTGGGCAAAGGAAGAGCTTATGGAGGCTTTATGAGCTAGAATAATATTGTGTGTGGGGGGCGGATAAGGGCAAGGAGTTGCAGGTAAGAATGCCCCCAAATAGCCATTCTCTCCAAGGCCAGTCCTCCCCATTAACAGTTGCTCCAGTGGCTGAAGGGAGTTTCCTTCCCCTGATTGTGAACCTCCATGGTTTACTAGCTGATCATCAGACTTTCAGAAGCAGGGTGGGTCTTATTTCTGTCCTCTCAGGTTCCTTAAGGGTTGAGGGGTTGGGTAGAAAGAAAGTAACAGATATATGTGAATTTCATCTGTTGAAAAAATAACTACAATGACGTGTCAATGTAAGTTCATTGATGGTAACGAATGTACTGGTTGGGTGCAGGGATGCTGATTATGGGGGAGGCTGTGCGGGTGTGGGGGCAGCGGGTATGTGGGAAGTCTCTGTACTCCCCCTCAATGTTGCTGTGAACTTGAAACTGCTCTGAAGAATAAAGTCTGTTAAAAAAAAAAAGTACAACTTCTAGTTCCCTTTCAGCACTTAGTGTCCTAGAACTTCATAGATGTTTATGTGAAAATCACCGAGATCCCTGCGCTGGAAGGAGTGTGCTGACATATTCCTTTTCTCTTGCTTCTCTTTATCTTTCCCTCCTCTTCTAACCATTTCTCACCTCCGTGTAGAGCTGCTGGGTATGAAATCTGTTGCCCTCTCTCTCTGAGGTTCACTTATGCTCAGGGCAGTGCCTGGTATGTAGCAGATGTTCAGCACATTTTATTGACTGGAAGGAGGGAAGGAATGACCCTGGCTTGGAAGCCTTGCGGTGAAATTAACCTCCATTCCAAATGCAAGGGGCATTTGTTATGTGTTAGGGGAACTCTGGCAATTTGGAGATTTTTAACCCATACATATTTGTCAGGAGTTAAACTGACTCCTATGTTTAGAATAGAACGTTATAAATGGAAATCAGTTTTAGAGATCATCTAATCAAGTGCTGGCATTTTAAAAATAAGATTTCATGTGTGCATGCTCCTGTGTGTTTGAGGAAACAGAGGGCAGAGAGGTTTACTTATGTGTTCAAGGTCACAAAGTTAGGAAGGAGCAAACCTAGTGTTTTGAAGCCCAGTTCTGCTGACTCCTAGTAGCACATTTGTGACGTGGCTATTCTCAGAGAAAACCTAACCTAGGAAGATACTCTGGGAGGTGAAAAATGCATGCTGGTGGTGTCCTTCTATGGCAATGTTTTCCTTATCATCAAGCTAATTTCCACTACAGAGAATGTTTTTACTTCTAGGGAGGGCTATGTGGCTTCATTTCCAACCCCAAGCTGAAGTTTTAAATAAGCTTCAAACACACTCACACACATACACACACACACACACACTTTCACTTAGCTTGCTGACATCAGGGAATATGGAATGTGATCTTATGTAAATTTTGATTCCTGCTGAGAGAAGAAAATTCAATGAAGTGGGCCCTGCTGATCACCTATAAAACATTAAGTTATATCTGTATGATCAAAACGGGGCAGGGTGGGGGGTTGGAGTATAACACTATAACACTTATCTTAGACTCATCTCAAGTTAAGCACTTCCCTCATGATTGGCTTGAAAACATTGCCTGCCTGGTGGTGAGAGTCTGCTAACATGCAAGCTGGCAAAAGGAACAGAGCAAGCAATCAGTTGAAGTGAGATCTTCAAGAGCATCAAGATGTCATTAAGAGAAAGTTTGAAGGCCTTGGAATTAGATGGAGAGAGGTTGAGTTCACTTTATGTTTAATCCTCTAGAAAATATTTGTAGTCTTTGCTTGCCATCCTGGCTAAATTACTGCTTTCCTGGCTGCCTCCTGGCCCTCCCACCCCCACCCCAAACATCACAGTCATTCTGGAAAAGAAATGATTAACTCTGATGTTAGCTGTGGGTGCATTAGGACATTTGGGTTGATGGAAAGAAAAGGCAGAAATGAAGCCAATGGGGTGGGTGACCCATGAAAATGATTTCAGAAGTAGGAAATCCATAGGACCTCTTTAAGACTAAACAGTAATGGTTGGGTGGTCTTGACACCTTTTTAGTGATTACTCCTTATCACTTCTAGAAAGGCACTGAAGATGCATTTTAGTATAAATTACATTTGTTTCACACACTTCACATCACACCCTGGTACATGTGTGATTTTTGTTGTTGTTTTTATAAAGACCCAGCTAAGATTCCAAATACTTTTGGTCCCATGTGGCCTGAAAGATTCACTGTCAGGACGCCTGGGTGGCTCAGTCGGTTAAGCATCTGCCTTTCAACTTGGGTCATGATCCCAGGGTCCTGGGATCAAGTCCCGCATCGGGCTCCTTGCTCAGTGGAGAGCCTGTTTCTCCCTCTGCCTGCCGCTCCCCCTGCTTGTGCTCTCTCTCTCTCTGACAGATAAATAAATAAGATCTTAAAAAAAAAAAAAGTCACTGTAAAGATACAAGGAAAAATTTTCTTAGTGTAATTGAGTTGAGATCTGATTAGATCCTAGCTTTAGTATTCTCTCCTTCCCTCCTTCCTTCCTTCCTTCCTTCCCTACCCCTCGTTTCTCCTCCTTTCTATGTACTATTGTTCCCTCTTTCCCTTTCCTCTTCCTTATGAAGAGAGGAATCGGAAGGAGAAAGGTAAGGCCGGAAAATGTGCTTTATAAACTGTTTATCCTTGCCAGGATATAAATATTTAACAATTAATAATAAAATTTAGACTCTTGAATATAAACAATTTCCCTTCTCTGCTTTTTGTCGGATGAGTAACTGGGGCTTGGCCAGAGAAATTTCATGAGGCTTTAGACTCCTCTATTCCAGGGGTCCCTCTTCCCTCCCTGTGAACAGGGAAGGGAGAAGAGCTCAGGTCTTTCTGCAGCACGCACATGGAGCATGGGTTTGCACTCCTGAGGATGCCTCTCCTGGAGGTGAGAGCGGAGAGGCACCTGGGTCTGGGCTGCTCCTTCTGCCCCCCGCTGTGTGTGTGTGTGGGGGGCGTCTATCCAGTGGGGAATATATGAGCGGCAGAGTCCCACGACTGCCGCTCTAGCCTCCCCTCCACGGGCCTCCCGTGGCACCTGGTCTGTGGGAGGAGCTCAGAGCCTGTTGACTGACTCTGGCATTTATAAGACAGTGTTTATATTTTATTTATTTAATTAATTTAATTAAATTAATTAATTAATTAATTATTATTTATAAGGGTAGTGTTAGAGGAAAGTTTTCATCTGATACTTTCTGGTGTGTACTATCTAAAAAAAAAAAAAAATCTCCCTACCCATTACCCTTTCTCTCACCCTGAACATACCCTGGATGACGCATTTCTGAGAATATATGGATGTGTATGCTTTTAGTGAGAAAACATTTGATATTGGAGAAATAGGGGAGCGTTAGTATTGTTTTCTGGATCTAATTTAAAGCAGGGTTTAAAAAAATGCTACTCTCCACCCATTAGTGGTCCATCGACTCACTAGAGTGGGCTTCAACTTGCAGCCGCATTTTTTTAAAAGGGAAAAATTGAGTGGAAAATAGCCAGGGCGAGCACTGTTTCGTGGCGCTTCTGTTTCAGTCACACATCCCCGTGGGGGCGTGCATCGGGGTGTGGAGTGAAGCGCTTTCTTATGGTGGGTCCACAGAGTGCGAAGCTATTGATGGAAGGCATTCATACTGTCTTGGTTTAATTTAAAGAAGCAAATGCGGTCTTTATTAGATCTTAAATCACCCAGTTAATCACTGAGGGTACATTCCCTGAGCAACTACTTTACCTGACCAGAAGTAAAAACTTAATAGATAACAGGGCCAAAATTCATAGTTTAAGTATCTGTTTGTACCAACTGTATAAACACTGAGCCAGGGGCTGATACAGTCAGCTCTCTACTCCTCCACCTCAACAGCTAGCTGATCACTTTTTGTAAAAGGTCATCCGCTTCTTTTAAAAATCCTTTTGTATTATATTGGGAAGGTGTGGGAACATTACTAAAATGGTGGTCAGGGGAGACGGAAGGGACTTTTCCTCACCCCAAAGAGCCTTGGAACAAACAAGGTTCTATGCGGCTCAGGGTTTTCAGTTGTGTTGGACATGTGCGGTCAAAGGCAGAACAGAACTGAAAAGTACAAGAGGAAACCTCCTGGTGACATCCTCTGTTCTTTTTGCAGCCGCTCGCTGTCTTAATTTGCAGGGCACAGGGTGGGTGACTCCCTGATGTGCTGATCTGGTCATCTGGTTATCTGTATGGGGTCTCTCCAGAGCTCGCAGAACTCCCGGAGTGGGGTCGTATCATAAGAAATGCATCTGGGATGGTGTTCACAGCTGGGGAGGAGGGAAGTAGGGGCCTGCCTGGCTCTGCAGGGAAGCTGCAGGTGACACAAAACTCGCACTGGAATGGCTAGGAAGGCTGTCCCTTTTCTGCTGTGTGCTGCCCGGACCCGAGCTGCTATTTCGTCTGACAAGGATGGAGGTTTTTCCCCCTTTGGGCAATCTGCCCTGTATTGTACAGAGGAAGGCACAAAGGGGCCAATTGATTTATAGACTCCTTTTAGGGAAAACAAAACAAAGCAAAGCAAAACAAAACAAAACCCCAATGAAACTAAGGCTGTTTTTCCATCTGACCCTGGGTCTTGCCTTTCCTGAAAATAGTGCCTCTTGTATGGATTCCATGCTTTGGAAATTCTGACTGTCATCGAAGGGCCCCTCTTTAGTCAGGTCAATGAGGAAAGCTCATTTAAGCTGTTTTTATTTTTATTCTATTCTAGAACAAGCCCACTTCTTCCTCTCAGACAATATCATGGTTCCCCAGACTCAGGAGCTGACTTGTGGCTTAAGAAAATATACTGATGTCCCCTTTGGAAACCGACCTTTTAATTTTGTCCTTATCCTTTCTTCCCCCCACCCCCAATCTATTATTTGAGAAGGCAGGACAAAGAAATGCAAGAGGAAGGCCATGACTTGCTAGTGATCACCCCCACCTCCAAGGAACAATAGGGCATCCCTGTGTGCTCTCGGTCTGGACCTCTGGAATATGTTGTCTGCCAGTCTAACTCCTTTTTTATGTTCACATATAAAAAGAAAAATAAAGTGACATATCATAATGGGAGCAATTCACCTCAAGTATGGACATCAGAGGTACGGCTTTAACAGGAAAATGCCTCCTGTCTTTTCTTCCCAGGATCTCAGCCTTTATTCCAAGACCTTTGAACTCTCATTGTTGCTGACTGTGGTTAGTGAGAAAGTGGGAAAAGAAGAGGCGCATTAAATACTATGGATGGGCCTGCAGCACTTTTCATTCAATGGAAGAAACCGGACACTCATGAGGGAGAGGGGGACAGGTCAGCTGTGTCTTGATTGCTAAGCTCCTGGAATATCTAGGCCTCTTGTTTTCTTGTCATTCTGTTATTTGGTCATTAACCCTGCTGCCCAGGAATTGAGTGCTGGAAGGATGAAGGGATAAAATTAAAACCAGTGAGGGTAAAGGTAGTCAAAAGGTACAAACTTCCAATTATAAGAGAAATAAGTCCTGGATGTAATATGCAGCATGGTAACTATAAAAAATAAAAAATAAATAAAAAAAAAACCCTCCAGAAGTGAGCGTTTCTGTTAGAGAGTAGATGAATCTGATTCTAATTAATAAAAGAGAGTTTAGCTCAATCTTTGTCCCTCATGTGGTAAAAGGAGGGTGTCCCCTCAGTCTGTTCTTTCTTTCCCAGCCACTGCCTTTCAGTGATCTGATTTCTCAGGGTATTTGACCGGCCAAGCATATCCTAACCCTAGTTACTGAAGCAAATTGAGAGTTAGCTGTACGTCTGCTCATTATTTTGCTTACTTCCTAGTCTAAAAGCAAGAACCATTGCTCACACTCCACACTTGGGCCAGGACATGGCATCATACAGGGTGATTCAAGGTGGGATAGGCTCCCTCCCCACTAACTTTCCCACCACCCAGTTGCACTACCTGAAACTGTACCAGTAGAGAGTTATTCTTCTGGGCTAAAATACAGTTTTATTTTTCCCAGGGAGAAATAATACCGTATTTTTTAAAAAAACTTTTTCGGGGCGCCTGGGTGGCTCAGTCGGTTAAGCGTCTGCCTTCAGCTCAGGTCATGATCCCAGGGTCCTGGGATGGAGCCGCACATCGGGCTCCCTGCTCATTGGGGAGCCTGCTTCTCCCTCTCCCCCCTGTGCCTGCTCTCTCTCGCTATCTCTTTCTGTCTCTCTCAAATAAATAAAATCTTAAAAAAAAATTAAAAAATTAAAAAAAACTTTTATCACTTTTCTAGAATTTTGAAATTGGTATGCATTACAACTGATGAATGTATTACAGTGTTTTTTCCCCCAAAAAAGTTTTATTGAATTTATAATGCATTTTCAGTAGATAGTAGCTTAGAATATTATAAATATTATATATGAAGCCATTATTAATCATATCTAACTATGAATTATTTTAGAATTTTTATATCTGGAAAGCTACCTGAGAAAAGGGCTTTGTGGAATTAGGAATTTGCAAATGTATTTTTTTTAAGTTAATATTTATGGATCATCTTACAATGTGCCAGGGTCTGCTTTGGTTAACATGATTTCACTTGATCTTTAAAATAATCCTACAAGGCAGGTATTTTCTTCTATTATTACTACTATTATTTTTATTATAGAACTCTGACTCAATTTGAATGTCTTTCATTTATTTACATAACAAATATTTATTGATATTTATTATCTACTAGGTACCAGGCATTCTTTTTTTTTTTTTTAAAGATTTTATTTATTTATTTGAGAGAGAGAATGAGATAGAGCATGAGAGGGGGGAGGGTCAGAGGGAGAAGCAGACTCCCTGCTGAGCAGGGAGCCCGATGCGGGACTCGATCCCGGGACTCCAGGATCATGACCTGAGCCGAAGGCAGTCGCTTAACCAACTGAGCCACCCAGGCGCCCACCAGGCATTCTTTTTAAGTACCAAGCTCTCAGAGATGAATAAAGTGGTTACAGTCTCTGTTCTCAGGAAGCCAACTCTGATAAACAAGCAAAAATAAGTGAGATAATTTCAAATATTAAATGCTCTAAGGAAAATAAGACACGGTGCATCTGGGAATCACTGATTGTTGTAGGGTTTACAATGACATAGGTGGAGGGAAGAGCAGGTGCAAAGCACTAAGGCTTTGCTTAAGGCTTCGTGACTTTTCAAGGTCACCCAACTAGTGAGTGGCGCTGGGTTTTAATCCACTCCTGGAATAGTAAGTGGAAGGGGCATGCATGGAAAGTTTTGCTTATTCAAGGTGAAGCCATGGGCGTTATTGGAGCATGTTATTTGCAGATATTTGCAGAGCTGGAAAGGTGCCAGGACACCTGGGACGCAAGGTCCACCCCCTACCCTTGGAACACTAGGGACTGCAGAGGAAGTATTTGTTTTAATCATTTCTGGAAATGGGATTG
This sequence comes from Leptonychotes weddellii, assembly GCF_054177405.1. Lineage (NCBI taxonomy): Eukaryota > Metazoa > Chordata > Mammalia > Carnivora > Phocidae > Leptonychotes > Leptonychotes weddellii. The sequence continues at coordinate 121,698,699 of NC_138373.1, read as the reverse complement.
TTCTTTGATGTTTTCTCATTCTGTTTGCCTGATGACCACATCAGAATCAGACTTTTTAAAGGCCTCTTGCCTAATGAACTAGATGCTTTGGAAAAATCTGCCAAATAATAGAAATATTTCTCTTTCAGCTTAACTGCTGACCCAGACTAGTCAGAGAAATGGCCTTTCAAAGGATAAATCTATGAAATTCCACTTCTGGGGGCAAGTGCCTTGATTTGCATTGAGCATTGTTGTAAATGTCAACTGTCCAGCTCCCACTGTCTGCTTGAATGGCCGGCAGTGTTTATCCTCCCAAGAAAATTGCACTAACTTATTCAGTGCATGGTGGGGGCTATGAGCCGTACTGTTTCTTGTTAACCTCAACCATACCCCTCTTATCTGTCCTCCTTCCTTCTTCTTCTGTGAGTCATGTCAAAATATTCCAAAGTTATGATGAAATGCTGACTTCTTCCCTTCACTGGGCCGTTAGTTTTCCTGGGCTGTTGTGCTGAGCTGGCATTCCCATGACTGATCCTATGGAAGTTGCTGGGAGGGTAGGAAAATGTGAGCTGGTGGGAGAATGTGAACCAGTTGAAGAGACCAAACAAAGGGACAATATGTGGCAGCCTCCCTCCCTGCAACTGGAAATAGATGTGAAGAGCCCAGGGCACAAATTATTCCAAATCAAAAATCCCAGAATGTATGTGCTGTCCTGTTTACCACTGTATTCCTAAGACCTAGAACATAGTAGGTGTTGAATAAATACTTAGTGAATGACTATCATGGCAAGTTATCTACCAGCTTAACCACACTCCGCATGGTCTCCTGTGTCCCTTTCTCACAGACACTGCTGGGCTTTTGCCAGTTTGCTCCTGAGGAAGGGGTTGAGACTAGAAAGGGAGGGAAGCCTGGTCCTACTGCTGGGCTTGATTGGCTGCAGCTATCATGACTCTTTTTCCAGCTACAGAGTAATTTGTGTGTAATAAATGGTACAGAAACATGTCCCGGGCAGCCAACTGGCCCCTCACCAGTTCTTTGCAAATACCAGCCAGAGGCGGCTCTGGTCTTGTGCCAGGCTGGAGACAGCAAGAGCAAACCTTGCAGGTTCTTAATCCTCACAGGGGGCTCATCATACCTCTACAGCTGTTGTCTCAGCTCCAGATCCCAGTTGACGAATTCCGCGTAATTTTCCTTTGGAGAATCTATGAAGGAAATGTCATTCTCCCACTTCCCTCTGCCTGTATATGTTTGCCTTGGCAGAGAATCACTTTGCTTTTTTTCCTTCTCCACTCTCATCTCTTTGATTCAGAATGTTCTCTCCCACTGATTACTTCTTGTTCCTGAAGGTACAAAACACAAGTTTGGTTTGATAGAAACATCAGGAGAATGTGTTTGGTCACTTGAGGGGTCTAGATTAATAATTTGGAGTTAAAATCGATTTTACCTGTCCTTCCATCAAGCTGCATTATGCTGAGCCAGTCTAGGAAAGATAATTTATATAAATGAAATGTGTAATCCAGTGACTGAGGGGTTATGCTACTATCTTTCATGGCTTTTGAGATTCAGACATTTTCACAATTAACACCTCAGAATTTGAGAGGTGTCTTTCTTATATGTCACATGTTAATTGGCAGTGTTATTTTTCTTTTTTGGTGTTAGATAAAGTAATGGTGGATGGAGTCCTCGATTTGATTAAATAGGCACTTAATTTTGGCCAGAAATATCTCAATTTTTTATAAGACTTTTTAAAAGAGAAGTTTTAGGTTTATAACAAATTGAGAGGGAGATACAGAGATTTCCCATATACTCCCTGCCTCCACACGTGCACAGCTTCCCCACTATCAACATCACTCACCAAAATGGTACTTTTTTTTAAACCAAGGTTGAACCTACATTGACACATCATAATCACTCAAAGTCCATAGTTTATTTACCTTAGGGTTCGCTCTTGGTTTTGCACATTCTTTGGGTTTGGACAAATGTATAATGACTATATCCATTATTATAATAATACACAGCATTTTTTTTTACTACCTTATTCATCCCCCCCCCCCAGGGCAACCAATGTTCTTTTTATTGTCTTCATAGTTTTACCTTTTCCAGAAAGTCATATAGCTAGACTCATTCAGTATGTAGCCTTTTTGGATTGGCTTCTTTCACTTAAGAGTATGGATTTATGTTTCCTCCATGTCTTTTCATGGCTTGATAGCTCATTTCTTTATAGCACTGAATAAAATTCTATTGTCGGGATGTAGCACTGTTTATTTATTTATTTATTTATTTATTTTTAAGATTTTATTTATTTATTTGAGAGAGAGACTGAGATAGAGAGAGCATGAGAGGGGGGAGGGTCAGAGGGAGAAGCAGACCCCCCGCTGAGCAGGGAGCCCGATGCGGGACTCGATCCCGGGACTCCAGGATCATGACCTGAGCCGAAGGCAGTCGCTTAACCAACTGAGCCACCCAGGCGCCCGCACTGTTTATTTATACATTCACCTACCGAAGGTCTTCTTGGTTGCTTTCAAGTTTTGGCAATTATGAATAAAACTGCTATAAACATCCACAGGCAGGTTTTTGTTTGTTTTTCAGCTCCTTTGGGTAAATACCAGCAAGTGTGATTGCTGTATTAAACGGTAAGAGTATGTTTAGTTTTATAAGAAACCACCAAACTGTCTTCCAAAGTAGTGTGACCATTTTGCATGCCCATCAGCAATGAATGAGAGTTCCTATTGTTCCACAGACTTGCCAGTATTTGATGTTGTCAGTGTTCCAGATTTTGGCCATTCTAATAGGTGGGTACTGGTATCTCATTGTTGTTTTAATTTGCATTTCCCTGATGACAAATGATGTGGAGCATCTTTTCATATGCTTATTTGCCATCTGTTTATCTTCTTTGATGAGGTGTCTATTAAGGTCATTGGCCCATTTTTAAATTGGGTTTGTATTTTTATTGTTGAGTTTTTAAGAGTTCTTTGTATATTTTGGATAACACCCCTTTATCAGATGCCTCTTTTGCAGTCATTTTCTCTCAGTCTATGGCTTGTCTTCTAATTCTCTTGATAATGTTTTTCACAGAACAGAAGTTTTAATTTTAATGAAGTGCAGCTTATCAAGGATTTCTTTTATGTTTTGTGTCTTTGGTGTTGTATCTAAAAAGGCATCATCATACCCAAGATCATCTAGGTTTGCTCCTATGTTATCTTCTAGGAGTTTTATAGCTTTGCATTTTACATTTAGAAATAGAATGCATTTTCAGTTAGTTTTTGTGAAGTGTGTAAGTTCTGTGTGTATATTAATTTTTTTTTGCATTTTTTGCAGCTAGTTGTTCTAGCACTGTCTGTTGAAGAGACTATCTTTGCTTCGTTGTATTACCTTTGCTCCTTTGCCAAAGATCAGTTGACTATATTTATGGATCAGTTTGTTTTTCTAGTCAAATTTTTTTTTTTTGATTTGGTGTTAGTCATCCAGACTAATCTAGAAGCAAAATATTCTACAATCAACCTATTTTTAAATGTGTTTATAATCATACTTACTATTTTGAATATATGTGGATAGATTTGTGTGGAGGAGGAAAGGAACCAGGAGCGAGAAATTTGGGGTTCTACTCCTGCTTTGGCTTTAGCTAATTGTAAGACCTCGCATAAATTCTTGCCTTTTAGCCTGTCTTTTCTCAGCTATAAAATACCTTATATGCAGTGATGGCAAAGACTTTGATTTCACAGCTGCCCTTCCTCCCTGTGGGTCATTATTCAGAGTCAAAAGCATGAGGGGGCAGCAGGTCTGGTTAATATTTCCTCAGAGTGAGGTTATATCACAGTGACTTGCCAGAACCTCTCATGCTAGACCAAATTAGTCTTCTCTGTAAGATAATGATCCCATAACATGAGCACAGAAGAAGAATCCATAGCTACCGAGTGCCAGTAGAGTGCTGGGTATTGTGCTATCTGCTTGTTCTGAGTTGAACTGTGTCTTGTCAAAAACTGTTGAAGTCCTAACCATCCCCCCGCCCCCATACTTATGGATATAACCTTATTTAAAGATAAGATTTTTGCAGATGATCAAGTTAAGATGAGGTCATTAGAGTGGGCAGACCAATGCGATATTATTGAATAGGTAGCACGACCTAGGCAAGCAGATGATTATACAAGGGTGAGAGTAGGCACTTAGGAAACCAAAACCATCAAAATCATTACAAGATTGGCTAGCTACCATCAGAATTTTAAAAGATGGTTGGGTCAGAGCTGATCATTGTATGAGTCAGCAACATCATTTCACTGTGGAAACAGAGCAAAGACCATCCAGGACAGATGTAGTCCTTCGTCTATGCTCTGAGTACCTCAAACACTTACTGGTGCATTACAAATAATATTGTCCCCTGAACTTAAAAAGAAAATGATTCAAACATTAGTATGTTAGTTTAGCCAATAAAATTGGAAAAGTTAAAAAAAATAAGATTCAGTGTTACTGCCTGTTTGAAAAAAAAGGACATTTTCACATCTTCCTGATGGGATTTTGAAAGATACCACCTTTCAAAAGTGCAATATGACAACATGTATTAAAAGTTTTCAACAGGAATGTTCTTGGAGCCATTCTAATTTCAGAATTTCCTCCATCCTGCAGAAATTGTTGTAGCTGGATGAAAAGATTTGGTTATACAAGTGTTTCTTGCAGTATAATCTATAACAAGATTGGTTAATATGGTAGAATATTATGTGGCCTTTAAAAATCCTGTTGCTAAAGGAGAATTTTTAACTGTTTTTGGGTCATACACCTTTTGGGGAATATGATGAAAACAGTCAAGTACCTTCTTCCCAAGAAATTTTGTGTATAGTTTCATAGAATTCATGGACTATGTGAAGTCCATGCACACAGACTTGGGTTGAAGACTACCCTGTAGTAAAGAGTAATAATTAGTGACAAGGGGAAATAGATGCAAAAGCACATATGTATATTGGCAAACGAGACTGGAAATATATATATATGGTTGTTAGCTCTGAGAGATGAGATGATGGATTTAAAAAAAATTCCTTCTTTGGGGCTTTACAGTATTTCTTGAATTTTCCATCAGTAGAATGTATTATCTCAGTATTATTTTAAAAAATTATCTTAAGGGGCTTCTGGGTGGCTCAGTCGGTTAAGTGTCTGCCTTCAGCTCAGGTCATGATCCCAGGGTCCTGGGATGGGAGTCCTGTGTTGGGTTCCCTACTCAGTGGGGAGCCTGCTTCTCCCTGCCCCCCGCTGCTCCCCCTGCTTGTGCTCTGTCTCTGTATAAATAAATAAAATCTTTAAAAAAATAAAAAGTAAATAAATTATCTTAATATGGAGTAAAAAAATACACAAGAGGCTTAGAGAAATCCCCAAGAAGTTTAGCAAAAATGAAAAATGGTGAAGAGTACAAAAGAATAATATGTTGCCTACAGTAATAGGCATTCCTATGAAGAGGCACAAAACATTTCTCTGAGCACATGGAACATTCAAAGATGAATTTAATTAATTAATTAATTAATTAATTAATTTATTTGAGAGAGAGAGAGAAAAGGAGAGCACAGAAGGAGAAGCAGACTCCCCCCTGAGTAGGGAGCCCAATGCGGGGCTTGATCCCAGGACCCTGAGATCATGACCTGAGTGGAAGGCAGACAATTAACCAACTGAGCCACGACGGTGCCTCAGAAATGGATTTAATTTAAACTAAAGGTTATGCTTGGGCAGAAAATAGAATTTCTTTTCTGTCAGTGCTGTAAAATACTTGGGGCATCAGAGGACAGGTGGAACCTCTGTTCCTGAAAATGCAAAAGGTGTAGCAAAACATTATTGATCTTGTTGGTTTAAGCATCCCTCTCCCTGAAGGCATGAAACAGAACCAGGTGATTTAGCTAGAGCCCTTTTGCTCCATTTATCTATGTTTTTGAAGTAGGATACACTAGTTCACAAGCACCGCCAATACTCAGCAATCTGCTCCACGCCCAAATACTTCATTGAGGCCCCTTTTCATACATCAATCAGCTGGAACTCCTATTAATAAATATTGGCTACCAGGGAAATTGGTGATCTAATTTCAACAGAGCCAAAATTCATTTTTATGCCTTACTTTAATCCACATCACTATGTGAAATATACAGCGGGGAAAGTCTGGTCAAGTAAAATTATCTCCCATGCTCCTTGTTATTAATATTAATGACTTCTCTGGAGGAAAGCATTCTGCTTTTTGGCCCGAATCTTCTGGAGACCTGCAGAATCTGTAGGGGAGTTTCTCTAAGTCACTCTAAAGGCTTGGCAATCCTTTGACCTTGTTATTTCTTTTCTTTTTTTTTTTTAGATTTATTTATTTATTTATTTGACAGAGAGATAGCACAAGTAGTCAGAGTGGCAGGCAGAGGGAAAGGGAGAAGCAGGCTCTCTGCTAAGCACGGAGCCCGATGCGGGGCTCGATCCCAGGACCCTGGGATCATGACCTGAGCCGAAGGCAGCCGCTTAACCAACTGAGCCACCCAGGCGCCCCTGACCTTGTTATTTCTTGTTCCCTATCGTGCTTACCATTCTTTTTATGACCCCAAAGTACTTCTGTTAAAAGTATATCTCTTAGAACAATTTAGTTTCTACAACAGAATGCATGAATTGGATATCATTGTACTACACACACAGACACACATGTGCATGCATGCATATACAAGCATATACACACACTGATACTGCATGTTTAGAGGTAGAAATATGCAATATAGTGTTATGGATAAGAGCATGGGGTCTGTGGACAGGCTTTCTGGGTTGGGCTTCTAGTTCTACTACAGCTCTGTGAACTTGGGCAATTTATTTAACTTTGGTAAACTTTATCAAAATGGGTATAATAATGGTTATCTCGCTGAAAGGGTAGTAATGATGATCAAATGCATTAATACATTATAATATTGCCCGTACAACAGCGCATGTTTGTTAGCAGTATCAACACTTGCTGAGTGTCAGAAGGTTTGTGAGAAATTCTCTGCTTTATTGTCCCTCCCGGCTCCAAGTCACGAAACTCTTGCCTGTTCCTAAGGCCACAGAAACCAAGATCTCCTTTGGATATTATACCCTTTCTAGCACTAGCTTCTCCAGCGCAGATATACTCCCAATTGCTTCTACTGGTGCTTGGTTATTATGTTGACAGAATGACCCAAAGGAGATTCATGACATAGATAGGGCTCTCCTAGCTTTGGGCACCTATGGGAATGGAGCCCTCCTTCTTATTCCTAAGTTAACTTACATGCCAAAGATACCAGAAAAAGAGGTTCCATCTTAGTTCCAGTCTGAGTACCACAGATTGTCTTGGAACTAGAAAGTGTCTTTTCTGGTCCATAACTTCACAGTCTAGTGAATCTAGTCTTGATTATCTGTTATGTACTATCTGCCTTCCAATAGGCACCCTGAATTCCTCTTGGGCTTCTTGTTCCCTGGGATCCCAGACTTTCTGACTTTCCTGGATGAGCCAGAGGAACTGATTATGTTGAGATGTTGACAAGGATCGCTCACAGAATCATGGATGGGTATCTCTCCCTTCACACAGAAGTAAAATTTCTAAAGTTGTACATAAATAAACTTTTTGTAACTCAAATACAAACTTGTTGGAACAGTGTCCTTTTTTGGGGGTAAAGATTCTGCCATACTCTCAAATAATGCATCAAATAAACAGGAAATAATACTCTCTATTACATAAGGCATTGTAAGAAATCTGTGAAGTTATCAAAGAAGTAGAAATTATGTTTGTTTTCATAGAGTCTGTATTTTAATGGGGAGTCAGGGAAAAACAAATTATATTTTTTTCTGCAATGTATATGATCCTGCATTGATTACTCTATAGATGTGGGGAGTAGAAATAGTCTACCAAACTTTACAGTTCGAACTTCAGAGAGGCGAATCTGAAATATTTTTACCATTTTGATTTCCTGAAGGCTGTGTACTCTGATTTACTGGGACAACATCTATTTCATGTTATTTCATTCTGGTCAATAAATGTGATTTATTAAATCTACAACCAGTGCAACTTATTTAGCCTTCCACAACTTTTCATGCAGATGAAAACCAAAATAAGAACACACCCTTGATGGACCTCAAGTTCTGATATTTGGTTCTAAAAATATGGTCTTTTGGGCCCAGACCCCAATTAGTTTCATGGGTTTCTTGAAAGTGTTACTTAGAAAAAGAGGCCAGCATAGTTTGGGAGTCTGACAGCCTGCTCTGAGGTGGTGAGAGTGCTTTACTATTCATGCAGTGCATCTTGGATTGAACAGCGCCTTTGGCACAGTTTATCATGGTGCATTGTGACCTCTGTACCACGATTGTTGGCCTGTCAGCTTTTCCATCTGTCAGAGACGGCCACGAGCAGTTTGAGTGATCCTGCCCTTGTTTATCCTTTGTTCCTCCTTCCTCTTTTCTCTCCTTCCCACAGCTGTTCCACTGTCCTCTACTGGTTAGCTTCTCACCTGGGGACACTTTAAGTCCTTATTGACTATCTGTCCTTAGGTAAAGGAAAACTCTGGAAAGCCTCTGCTCTTTTTTCTTCTAAAGAAGATTGGAGTCCACAATAGCCAAACTGTGGAAAGAGCCAAGATGTCCATCGACAGATGAATGGATAAAGAAGATGTGGTATATATATACAATGGGATATTATG
>NC_138373.1:121620160-121689575 GCF_054177405.1 Leptonychotes weddellii | reverse complement strand
ACAAATAATACATTATATGTTTAAAAAAAAAAAAGAAGAAGAAGATAGCAGGAGGGGAAGAATGAAGGGGGGGATATCGGAGGGGGAGAAGAACCATGAGAGACAATGGACTCTGAAAAACAAACTGAGGGTTCTAGAGGGGAGGGGGGTGGGAGGATGGGTTAGCCTAGTGATGGGTATTAAAGAGGGCACGTTCTGCATGGAGCACTGGGTGTTATACACAAACAATGAATCATGGAACACTACATCAAAAACTAATGATGTAATGTATGGTGATTAACATAACAATAAAAAATAAGTAAAAAAATATATATATTGTGTAAGTTTAAGGCAGAAAAAAAAAAAAGATTGGAGAGGTCATCATTGTGTGTTGTGTCACAGTGTAGATCTGGTCTGTAGTGCCCCAACTGCCTAATCTGGGAAGTGGAGAGTTCATCATTCATCTTCTTTGTATATTTGGGCTGACAATTTTTTTTTTTTTTTTTATTCATGAGAGACAGAGCGAGAGAGAAAGGCAGAGGGAGAAGCAGGCTCCCAAGGAGCAGGGAGCCCGATGCGGGACTCGATCCCAGGACCCTGAGATCATGACCTGAGCCGAAGGCAGACGCTTAACCATCTGAGCCACCCAGGCGCCCCAAGGGCTGACAATTCTTTAGCTGGCTTTATCCATAGGCTAGAAAAGTAAATGTTACAAAGGATTTAATAGTGCAAATAATAATTTCAATGACGTACAAAAAGGATACCTTGATGGCTGAATGAAAACCTATAGGGACAACTTGATCCTGAAGTTGGAGAGAGGAGATGGGGCAGCCCAAGTGTTTTTACTCTTTCCAGATCAGAGTTCTGGTTTTGTGAACCCTCTTATGGTTCATAAGCTGTATCTGCTGTAAAACAGTTTAAAAATCTTAGCACAAAACCTTCTCTAATAGGCTTCACAGTTGTCTCAGAATAATTTTCCTTAATTAGATATAATGGATTGTCTGATGAACTATATGACTCTCTGTTTGGTCTGGCAGAGGTAATTAGCTATGTACAATTGTACTTGGCCATTTTTTTATTACGCTAGTGTGAGAATTATGTTTGCCGTTTGAAGAAACCTAAAGACTTTCCTGAAGTAAATACTGTATTTCCTTTCTTTTAAAACACCTATTTAAAATCAGAACACCTTCATTTGAGGTCTGCCACATCCCCCCACCTCCACTCCTAGCACTCACTGGCTGTATGATCTGAGCAAATCATTCACGCTATGTTTTCTCAGCTACAAAGTGGGGCTAATAATGATACTCACAGGTTTAAATGAAATAGTATCACAATATTGCATTTAATAAATAATGCTGTATCATGTTCTTTATGAAAAAACAATAAGACTTGCCAGAGCTTGCAGAAGCAATATTTTTCAAACAGTGGGTTACAACCCATTACTGGGTCCTAAAAACCTATTTGCTAGGTTGAGATGACCAGTTAAAAAAAAGAGCAAAATAGAATGGGACAGAAAACATGAGTATGCTCATAGGTGGTAAGGGCAGGTGTTTCACTGAAGGTTGTGAAGTGTATGTGTATGTATAAGGTTGTGATGTTTAATGTATTTTTTACTGTGCATGAAGGGCACTGATGTTTGAGAACCACTGGAGAAGGTGTACCTTTGAGCAATTTTATCCACTAGTTTTCTAGCTGCCTTCCTCTGAATTTGTATTGAAGAATAAATATCAATATTTTGAAGGCTTAGACCCACAGAATCTTAATCAGATATAATAACTAATAATTTTGAAAGCACAGTATTTCCCCCGTAGGCAGACACTGCTGCCCACCTAATTGCCAGAGTCCTACATCGATTTCTTCCTTACTGCCATCTTGGGAGCTCTCTCATAAAACTCAGGGAAGACTGGCATATCTTCAGTTCCAAGGATAAAACCTAACAGGTCTAAGCCAATCATAATGGTTTCATTTTCCTTGATGGTTGTTAGTTTTGGAATGGACACATGACATAGTTCCTGCCATGAGATGGGAGGGCTGTTCTGGGGTGCTCCTGAGAATGGTTTCCTTGCAGATAAAAACAAGTCATAGGAAAAGATTCCCTCCTTTTCTTCTTCCTCTAGGTGTGTCGTTCAGTAAAGCCTGGGTGGGTGACAGACAACAAGGGAGCATTTGAGGACATCCCAGTGGATGGCAGAGCTGAAGGAATGAAATAATGTGTCTTTGATATGGTATCAAGTCCCAAATTTTACCCACGTGAAGCTGTTCTACAGCTACCTTTCACTTCTTTCTAATTGAGATAATACATATTCTTTGTGGCTTAATCCATTTTATGTCAGACTTTCCTGTTGCTTGCAGCTGGAAGTATCATAGCTAATACGCCCAGAATAGCATCTTGATTATGTTTTTAAGAAATGTAACCCCTGTCACTGCATATCCTTGGAATATTTTGACCTTTATCACATGGCCATTTACAATATGAGAGTCAGGTGTGAGTCAGGAGGTTCTCTATCATCCTCTCCTAAATCATTATGCCTCACATTGTTTGGAGTCATCTCTACAGAGGATGTTGGTGTAGGTGTGTGAGGGAAAGAGATTCTTAAAGCTTCATGTAGGTATTGTGCTTTGTACTTTTTGAAAACATTTTATATCTATTTTTATTGAACATTCATTAACTAAAACACCTATTACTGAACACCTGCATTTGGACATACAGTGGTAAGTATGATCAACATAGTTTGTCTTCACTACGAACCTAAAATCAAGGTATTCTCAGTAACTTTGTAAAGTAGAGCAACCTTTATGAAATTTATTATTTTGTGCATTTATTCATTAATTCACTATGTTTTTGATGAGATTCTGTGTACATGGCAGTATATCAGGGAATGCAACGATAAGCAAAACAGACATGACTCTTGCCTACTCTACTCAGAGCTTAAAATCTAGCTTTTTTGTTTTTTTTTAAGATTTATTTATTTATTTGAGAGCTTGCTTGCTCTCTCATGGGAGTGGTGGGAGGGGCAGAGGGAGAGAAATAATCCTTCAGCAGACTCCCTGCTAAGTGCAGAGCCCAACACAGGGCTTGATCCTAGGACCCTGAGATCATGACCTGAGCGGAAATCAAGAGTTGTCCGCCTAACTTACTGACCCACCCAGGCACCCCTAAAATGTAGCTCTTCATGATCATTTTACAAGGTAGTAAATATTACTAATTCATTCACTCAATAAATATTTATAAAATGCCTTCTGTATGCAGAGAAAACCGAAGCCAGAGGTAAAATGGCTTAACAAGCATGATATTAGTTACTTTATCAGTAGATAAAGCTCAATCAGGAACACAGAAATCTGTGATCTCAGTGACCTTCTCACTTGATCGCATTGTCCTTTAAACAATGCAAAGTACAATGAGAATTATTTCCTAAGAACACCTTCTCCAGTTTGTAAAAGAATTAGCATCAACATTGTCTTCTCAAACAAGGCATAGAAAGTTAAGCTGGAAAATTCCTCTGAACTTTAAACATAACATTTACTTTTATATCCCAGGGGACAAAAGTAGTTCAAATGTTTTTAGTTCAAAAGACTGGGGTTCCATCAAAATGTAAGGTTTGCAAATGAATAAATAGGAATATTAGGGTCCTTAGAGAAGAGTAAAAATTCTAGAGTAAAGAGTAAAAATTATGGAGGAAAGAGCTATTCACTTTAAGTGGGTATTTGTCTATATTATATTTTCTCAAAGAGTCCATGTTTTCTATCTGCCTGTGCCATGGGAGTTCTGCGATTGTCTTGTTCATGCCTTCTCTTCAAATCTTTCTTTAGATTCCTTACTTTTGCTAAAGGATTCTTGACCTGGCTCTGTCTAATATCTTTGACTCAGATTCTGATTCAGAAGGACAGAAAGGATGCGTCAAGGCCATCAAATATAGAACATTTAATGCTCAAGGGGCTATAAGTTTCTAAGTTACATAAATTCTCATAATTTGGAAACAAGGTTAGAAAATATCACTTTCTGAAATGGTAACTAAAAAGCATCAATATACCATGTCATTAGTTACCTAGTGGAAATATTCCTGGGAAATAGCACATGTTAAGAAGGACAGTGATGGACAAAAGAACCAAAAATGTTGAATAAATCAAGGGAAAAAAGAAGCTAGGGAAAGTGGTAGGGGATCAGTAGAGAACAGGAAATTAAGAAGATCACCTTGAACTCTGAGGTGAGTTGGTCATAGGAAGTAAAGGTGGTCCCAAGGAGGTCTTGCCTTTCTGATGTGCACATGGATTCCAGGTGGCTCTGGGAGGGCCAGAAATCCCTTGAGAAGGAGTTGACAGGGAAGCTGCCCATCAGTTGACTGTTTCTCTTGGAGTCATCTCTCCCTGCTCAGAATATGTATAGAATTTTGTCCTCTAATGGTATTGATAACATTCTACTTTGCAGTATAGTTATCAGTTGAATGAATGGCCTGCCTGGAATCCTTTAGACTGTAGTCTAAAAGGATTGGTGCATTCTGAGTTCTATTCACATATTTATAGTTCCAAACATAATTCCTGGTACATGGCAGAGAGTCAGTGAATGTTCTTGAATGTTCAGTCAATGAAATGGAACACAGGTGTGAATGTGAATATAACTCAAGCATAGAGGTGAAAAGTGGAACTGCGTCATTCTATTTTTATTTCATTTAACTTCCTGAGTAGTTGTTGCTTCTGTTGTTTGCTTGTGGTTACCTTTCAATTTGGCAAATAATCAAATAGTGCAATACTGGAAAGCTAGTTTTCTAATGGAGGCAGAGAAATGTGAAAGAGAATGACAAAATGATCATCAGAGGAAAAGCTGTTATTGGAAACTCTTTCACATGGACCTCCTTGGGCAGGAGCATATGTGGGCAGACCAGACAGCATGAAGTGTTTTTATTATTTCTTTTTTGTTTGAATTACTTTTTTTGTTAATATAGTTACCATAGATTTCTTGGATATGTCCCTGGTTTTATATAAGGCAGAATATACACACACATTTCAGTTTGTACCCAGTGAGAAATATGACCATTTTTATAGAAAAATGAAATCAATGTTAAGGTTGCAAATAATTTTCTGCTTAAAAACAGTAGCACCAGTGTGTTTTTGATAGCTGAGTTCTGAACCAACTGTGAAGAAGAAGAGCTTGGACCAAAATGCCCAAGCTTGAATCTTAACTCTATCTCTTAGTAGCTCTATGACAAGATACTTCACCTCTCTTGCCTCAGTTTCCTGATGATAATAGCTCTGCCTCATAGAGTCACTGTGAGGATTTAATGAGTTAATATGTGTTAAGTTGTTAGAGCAGTGCCTAATGGAAAATAAGTGTAGCCACTACATTTTGTAGTATTAGCAAATACTGACCAAGAAAATACACAATAATAAAAGCTTTTATAAATTAAGTTATACTTTTAAATAAACTTATATCTTATTAATCAATGGCATTTATTTTATTTTTAAAGATTTTATTTATTTGACAGAGAGAGAGACAGCGAGAGAGGGAACACAAGAAGGAGAGTGGGAGAGGGAGAAGCAGGCTTCCCGCTGAGCAGGGAGCCCGATGTGGGGCTCGATCCCAGGACTCTGGGATCATGACCTGAGCTGAAGGCAGACGCTTAACGACTGAGCCACCCAGGCGCCCAATGGCATTTATTTATACATTCAAAACAACAATACTGGATATTTATGAATATATGTGGATATATCACACATATATTGTGTATGTGTGTGTATATATGGCATTGTTTATTAAGTTTTCACATGAAACATAGTGAGTATATGAATTTGTGGCCCTTGAGGCATCCATGATATGTGTAGCCCTCAGCTTGGGAGCCACTGGCTTCTAAAACCTAAATGCTCACTATATATCAGTCATGTAGATTAGTATAGATCCTTTTCCTAAAGGAAATTAGGCTGCAGCTGGTTAAGAATCAAGTGACACTTAAATGCAGTTAAAAATAACCAACAGAACTGGAACAGTATCTCCCTTTGGCTAGTGGAGTCCACTCCATGATACCAGGGATCTCATGGATCTGATGGAGATTAGTGAAGGAAGAACCAAAGGCAATTCTGTGATTGGAGGTAATGTAGACAGAAGAGTGATTAAAAGCCTACAGCAACCCTGTGAGGAAGGTGGTATTATTGTTTCCTTTTATAGGTAAGAAAACTGAGACTCAGTTCAGTAACCTGCTGAAAGTCTTACAATAGAGCTGAGATTCAAATCTAAGACCAGCGGACACCAGAGCACTATATTTTTATGCTATAGTCCTTCCAATAGTGGCCCTCATTTTAAGATAGCAGAATTCTTGTTATATTTTTATTTTGCTTGATTCCCAGAACACACCACATTAATGACAGAGACAACAAAAGAATAAACATAGCTATTCATCATGTCAGCCAGCAGCAGGGAAGGGTCTGGGATCTTCCATGAAATTCCTTATAGTTCACAGAGACTAAAATGTAGGTTATTTGAATTAGTTACATGGGCACTGCTGGTCAGTAAAGATTAGGTCTAAAGATTGGGCCTGGTTAAATACCTGTGGGTAGGGAGGTAAAACATGAAGCATGAACCTAAGTCTCCACTGTAGAGTGGTGGTGATAGAGCTGATGAAGAGAGTGGTAAGAAAGAGGCCATTCCAAATGGTTTACTTTTCAAAGAAGGGAATGGAGGTGGAGAGAGAAAAACCCTATCAAGATCAAATAGTGCATGTCTAAAGGGTTATAAGGGAGGGTAGGGGAGGCAAGCTCACTCAGACACAAGGAAAAGAGGGAGGCTAATAGCTGATACACATCAATCCTGGTGGAGGGGGAGCTTTGATGTAGTATAGAGTAGGGGAATATGGGAAGGACAGGTGACTCCTAATGATTAAATCTATTCTTTATCTTTTTTAGCTGTTCCATGTTCTAGGATGACATTTGGATGTCTAGTCTTAAGTTAGACCAGTTTCTTCTTCTTTTTTTAAGATATTTATCCCTTTTGCTAGCACTGCCTCTCTTCTACTATACCTCTTACTCCCCAGCCTGTTTTTGGATTTTCTTCCTTTGATGATTCCAGAGGACACTCTCCTATTGCTTTATTTTATTAAATGTTATTCCTTGAGTGAGGTTTATTAAGCTCCTTCCCTTCACTTCAAGTCTTCTTGCTGAGTTCCTGATGACCCTGTAACAATAAGTGAAAATGAACTATTATTTATTGGACATCTACTATGTGTAAGGCACTGGGAAAACCATGTTCAATTAAACATAGTCCTTCCCTTAAAGAGTTGATATCCTCTCATAGAGGTGACTTTGTAAGAGGGGAAAACACAATTGCATGTAATACAGTATAAGAATATAATATTAAGAATATACACAATGCTGAATGTGAACCAGTCTTTCACAAGAGCTTCCCCATGCCAGTGGAGTCTATTCCATCTTAGGGAAATTCCACCTGCCTGAGAGGTCAGTGTAGGTTATTACCTGGCAGCAGGGCAAATAGAAATGGATGAGTCAGGGACTGAGAATTGACACCACCTTTTCAGTGAACACAGGACTATATTGGCCCAGAGTTGGCCCCTGAGTCTCCCTGATCAGCCCTTTAGCTTTATGGAAGTGCAGAAGAAACAAAAGTTACAACATGTGAGATAATTATGCTTTCCCCTCATAAAGAGTAAATTTCTTAGTACTATCCACTTCTTTTCCTTAGATAGATTAAAATTGGGCAGGTTAGTCTCAAAAATTTTTTAGAAGAGGATTTAAGAAGAAAGTGAATGGGGAGCCTGGGTGGCTCAGATGGTTAAGCATCTGCCTTCGGCTCAGGTCATGATCCCAGGGTCCTGGGATCGAGTCCCACATCGGGCTCCCGGCTCAGCGGGGAGCCTGCTTCTCCCTCTGACCCTCTCCCCTCTCATGCTGTTTCTCTCTCGCTCGCTCTCTAAAAAATAAATAAAATCTTTAAAAAAAAAAAGAAGAAAGTGGATGAAAATATGTCTGGAAGCTAGTTAGGAGATCATCTTGAAGAGAGTTCCTGGAGTCCAGCTCCTGATTGCTCAGGGAAGTGCCTGAGAATAATGAACAATAATGTGGGGACAGAAGAGACACTCATCACAGGGTATATCAACACAGAAGTGTTCTGAGCACCTGGATCCTCCCCACTAGGAACAGTTGACCCAGGAGATTTTGCAAACAGGAGGAACCAAAACTTGGCACCAACTTTGCCGAGAGATTAACTGATGCCAAGAGATTCAAAATGAGAATGCTTCAGAATAAAAATTTGCTAAATACTAGGAAGAATCAACTCACCTTTGGGAAGCCATCTGTCTAAATGTCATCTATTAAAGTATCTCCATGGATTGCAAAGTTAAGGAATGACACAGAGGAGGGATATTAAAATATTGTGTAAATATCCCCGTTGGAGTAGGATGTCAATGAAAAGTAACCAAAAGATTGACAGAAAAGAAATAGTTCTTGAAAAGACTGAGGGTCTTCTTTTCCTTTAGCTATCTTCCTTCCTCTTTTTTCTTTCCTTCCTTCCTTTCTCCCTCCCTCCCTTCCCCTCCCCTCCTCTTCCATTCCCTTCAAATGGAAATTGGATTTCCTGAGATGGGAACTTGCAAAATCTCCAAACTCCCCCAAGTAACAAGGTTGACTCACGATCCAGAAATATTAGGAAAGGGAAATTGGCCTCAGAAAGCCCTTGGTCTACTCGTGTATGGATAGGAGAATTGCTTCTGGGTTGTCTTAATAGAGGAAGTATATAAAATATGAATCAGCAAGGATAAAACTGGCTAAGGGCCAGGCATTGTTTTTATGCTTGCTATTCATGCTGAACTAGAAGAAACTGTGATTTAAAATTTTGGGGTGGTGGAGTTCCCAGAGTTGTGAATGGCGTCATTTCAATTCAATAAATATTTATTGAATATCTGTGTCTATCAGCACTGTGGAGGTACGCCAAAAATTCTAAGGTAAGATTCTTACTTGTATTCTTTGGCCAGATCTGGACTGTGATTCATGAATTGGATGAAAATGTGATGGGATTTTTGGATAAATAATAAAATACACCCTTCAAGACCCTGTGATCATAAAGTTATTCACAGATAATTGAGAATTGATCTGATGTTTGAGAATCCAGAACTTGCTTGGTAGCACACGGAACACATCGAAGGCCCCCAAATCCCATCTCTAAAAGTTGTGTATTTTTCTTCTTGCTGTTTCTCAGATAGCAACTGGAATTTGGGGGTGGGTTGGGGAAGAGGGTTAGCTTGACATCATGTATTAGGGAGAGAAGCCATTTCGAAATTGAGATCTTTGTTTACTGAGTATCTGGCTTTAACGAAACAGTATTTAATCCAAAGTGAAATTGATGGATTTCACAGATGCATTTACCCCTCTATAATTAAAAGATCAGTCCCATACAATTCTTTTCTTTAAAGATTATTCTATAATGTGAATAAACCATTCTCAGAAATGACAGCTTCTCTCTTCTGAAACCTTTCATCTCTTCCACAGCTGATTAAAAGGGCTGCTCATGGTCTTTTTCAGCTGCTCATAAGGAATAGAAAGCAAACCAGTGCAGTAGAGATGAATAAAGACTCCTTTGTTCCTGATCACGTGCCTGTAGAGAGAACACCACTGCCCTTGAGGCGCTCTCTTGAGTGGGTTCAGGATCTTCCCCCTTCCTGTAGCGGTCTGCGTGATTCTCTCACAGTGTGGCATGAAAAAGCAGCACTGTTCCCTCTGGGCTGTGCCCCCTCCATGGAAGCTGCTACTGCCACCTCCATTCCTCCTCACCCAGACAACAAACGGAAACTGCTCCCAGCACATTGTGCTTCGTTATTCCCGCTGCCTAGTGGAAACTTGTTTCAAAGAAAGTAACAAGGATTGCCTAGTGTTAAAAGGCTCAAAAAATTGAAATACATTTTGTAAAATAATTTGGCTACATTATCTGAATGTACATTATCTGCTTGGGGGAGTTGCAAAAGAATGGATGGGTATATTTGTCAGGGAGGGAAGGAGGCAGAGGAAAAGAAATCCATATATCTTCTCTCTTTGTGAGACATGACATGACTTAGTTTACCCATCATATCTGAATATCTGCCAAGAAAAGTGATATGTTTGTTTTGATTTTCTAAACTTAAAAATTTCCTGGAAAAATAAGACATCTGGTCTTTGGAATCTTTTTCTCTCATAATCTTAAAATTCTTATTTCTGTAAGTTTCCTTGTTCCTTTTCTTGAATACCTTCATGATCTAGCTTCCTGGTGGACTCCTTTTGGGTTTTTGATGTGCTGGTGATTTATTATCATTTGTAGCCCTGGTCCCTATGCAGAGCCTTGCACATACTAGGTCCTTAATAAATGTTCCTTGAAAAAGTGAATGGATGGAAAAATGAAAAGATCACTATTAAATTGTTTAGTGGAAAATCTGAGGAGTAAGCCCCTCCTCTTAGAAATATTCTGGTCTTGATAATAGGCTCGAATATTAGGTTTCTCTGAAAAGAGCTGATTTCTCTTGGGCTACTACTGATCTGGACTCCTGGAACATAAACTTTGGGAAAACATGCCATACGGTGGCCACTGGGGATAGGATAAGTGGAAAAGTGGTCAGAATAAATTTGGTTCCATTTCTTTTCAGGAAAATCTTTGGCTCTTTAGCTGCCTACCTTGGACTTATGAGGCTGTTAATGATTCTTTGACTATAAAGGAGAAAATAAAGGAAAATATCGAAGATCTAGTTTAATTCACTGAAGAAGGTGCTCATGGAAGTCCTAAATCTGGCCTTTATCAATAGGACCAGGCATGAAGGTGAAGATGGTAGGATACCATGTTAGCTACCAATAATGTTTGTGTGCTGGAAAGAGGCATAGTCCCCAGTTACTCTTCTTTCCAGCAGCAGTGGGTATAGAGGGCAAAGTAACAATATTCTCTTTTCCAAGGTCACAACTAGGACAGAGGCCTGTATTAATTTTCTAGGGCTGCTATAACAAAATAACACAGACCGTCTGGCTTAAACAACAGAAATTTGTTTTTTCATAGTCTGGAGGCTGGAAGTCCAAGATCAAGGTGTTAGCAGGGTTGGTTTCTTCTGAGGCCTCTCTCCTTGGCATATAGATGGCTGTCTTTTCCTATATCTTCATATGGTTTTCTATCTGTACATGTCTGCGTTCAAATTTCCTCCTTTTTAAGGATACCAGTTATTGGATAGGGCCCATCCTAATGACCTCCTTTAATGTAAATTCTCTCTTTAAAGGTCCTACTTCCAAATACAGTCATATTCTGTGATACGGGGGATTAGGGCTTCAACATATGAATTTTGAGGGGACACAGTTCATAACAAGGCAATCGCAGCCAGATCCTTGTTCTGTCATTGGATATAAGTTATTTTACTTCTGGAGGAAAATTAAGCTATAAAAAAAGAGAATAGATAACTACTAATTATAGGGAAGAGTAATCAGAGAGTTAGAGATATTGAAATAAACTAGCTAAAGGGCAATAATATAGCTGAATGTGATTAATTAAAACAAAACAAAAAAACCACGTTTCCCTACATTGGATGAAAAAGAGATTCCTAGCATGCAGGAAGATCAAGGAAAGTTTTCACTCAAACAGTATAAATCAGACATTCGTATTATTACATCACTTGAGGCTTTTAAGAAATGAACAATGTGAAGGGTGAAGGAAATATAAAAGTGTAGGAAAACAACTATGGAGAAAAGATAAGAAGAATCAAAATTGTTTAGTTCAGTGAAATCTTAGAGGTGAAAGAAGGCTCCATGATACAAAGAATGGTAGGCGTCGTAGTTAGGGCTGCTATAACAAATTATTATGGACTGGGTGGCTTCAACAACAAACCTTTATTTCTCACAGTCCTGGAGGCTGAGAAGATTAAGATCAAGGTGCTGGCAGATCTGGTGTCTTCCTGGATTGCAGATGGCAGTCTTCTTGTTGTGTTCTCACATGGCAACAACAGAGAGAAAAAGCTCTGTGTCTTCTCTTTTAAGGGCATTAATCGTATTCATGAAGGCTCTACCCTCGTGACCTAATTACCTTAAAGGCCCCACCTCCTAATACCATCACACTGGGGGTTAGGATTTCAACATATGCATTGTGTTTGGGGTGAGGCGGGCACAAACATTAAATCCATAAGAGTAGGGTTATACTGTGGGTTATTGGATAGTGTGGGCAGAGAAGGTGTCCATTTTTACCGATGTCAAAAGTTTCCTCTAAGAGATTAAAAAAGGAACAGGCACTTATCTGGATGGGATTTTTGTTGGATAGAAACTCAAGGGGCTTATCCTCAAGATGCCTTTAGAGAGAACTAATGATGTTGAATTTTGAGAGTCTTAAACTGAAACACAATAGAGAGAGAAAAAGTTCACACCGAAAAATCAAGAATAGGGAACCATTGCTTGTTAGGGCTAGAAGATATGCTGTGAATGTTCTGGACCAACTTTCTCCTTTTATAGGGACACATAGAGGTTTGGATTCTAAGGTCACTGAGCTAGTATGCAGAATTGCTGTTGCAGGTCTCATGTTTGCTCTTTTACTAAATTTCTTAAATGGGCTTAGGCAAGTTACTTAAACACATCTTATTAAATATAGCTAGGGTAGTGTAGGAACTGCAGGAGGGTGTAATGAGAACTTAATGATTTAAAATATCGAGTCCTGTGTGATTGAAAATGTACATGAGTCCCATGTGGCTCAAAAATCCTTGCATTTTAAAAAGGTAATTAAAATGAAAATGTGAGCATGTGGCACTTTATTTAATGTTCTTTTTGTGGATCCAGAACTCAAGGGGAAAATCTGTGCTTTGACTGCTCAGAGTTCCCCATGTAATTGTGCTTTCACTGAAGCTATCTGGTCTTCTAGTGTGGAAGCAGAAAGCATAAGGTTATTTATTACAAAAGGACCTCCTATTGGTTCCTACTTTTTTTTCCTACATAGGGTTGTTTTTCCATTTTGAGAAAGTTTTATGATAAGAAAAAAATTCATGGGGCACTTGGGTGGCTCCGTCGTTAAGCGTCTGCCTTCGACTCAGGTCATGATCCCGGGGTCCTAGGATCGAGCCCCCACATCAGGCTCCCTGCTCAGCGGGAAGCCTGCTTCTCCCTCTCCCACTCCCCCTGCTTGTGTTCCCTCTCTCGCTGTGTCTCTCTCTGTCAAATAAATAAATAAAAATAAAATAAAATAAAACTAAAAGGCAGCCTACAGAATGGGAGAAGATATTTGCAAATGACATACCCAATAAAGGGTTGGTATCCACTTATATAAAGAACTTATGCAACTCAACACCAAAAAAAATAATCTAGTTAAGAAACAGGCAGAAAAGGGGCGCCTGGGTGGCTCAGTCGTTAAGCGTCTGCCTTTGGCTCAGGTCATGGTCTCAGGGTCCTGGGATCGAGCCTCGCATCAGGCTCCCTGCTCAGCAGGTAGCCGGCTTCTCCCTCTCCCTCTGCTGCTCCCCCTGTGCTCTCTCGCTCTGTAAAAAAATAAAAAAATAAAAATAAATAATAAAATAAAATAATAAAATAAAATAAAACAAAAAGAATAAAGCTTATATTTAGGCTGTTTAAAATACCAAGGGAGGGGTGCCTGGGTGGCTCAGTCGTTAAGCGTCTGCCTTCGGCTCAGGTCATGATCCCAGGGTCCTGGGATAGAGCCCCCCACCGGGCTCCCTGCTCAGTGGACAGTCTGCTTCTCCCTCTCTCACTCCCCTTGCTTGTGTTCCTCCTCTCGCTGTGTCTCTCTCTGTCAAATAAATAAAATCTTTAAAAAAAAAAAAAAAGAAAAAAATTCATGTTCTTTTTTTCATGCAGAAGGGCCAGTACTTAAGTGAAAAGAGAAACTTGTGCCATAGAACTTGGTCCATTTTAATAATTTGCCCTTCTATTATCATTCTCTTCTTCCTCAAATCTTGCTGTTTTTGAACAGCAGGATTGTGCTCTGTGATCTACTGGATGTGTCTTTAAAATATACAGAACAATTTTATTGGTACAGATTTGAAAGTATATAGTGACATGCCTATTAAATTTTTGAATCATAATTTTAAAAGTAAGCTTATTAACTTAGATGTTAGAGACATGAGAGTCATATATTGAATTTATTCAGCTGAAGTTTGATAATGGTTCAAACTTTCCTACCTTAGAAATGATGGAATAAATCAAGTTAAATCTTTAAAAATGGTCCCCTGATTTTGACAAACATAGACTATTTAACATACATATTCACAGACATTTAAAAAAAAAGTCCCTCTTAGCATCTGGGAAAGTTTCCTTTTCATTTGTACTCTTCTTAAGTAGTTGAATTCTGAAGATTTTAACCCTTTTCTATTTTTTTTATCCACTTTGTCATGCTTTCTTAGCTTCTTTAATTATTTAATCAGGAAGATGATGCTTCATTTTCTCTAGTGAGGAAGCTGAGTATCTGAAATTCTGAGCTCAGTATTTATCAAGGTTGTTGCTTCCTGAATTTGTTGATGGGTAGGTGTGAGTTTGAGGGAAGGAGGTTACTTTTTTCTTTTTTTTTTTAATTTAATTTTATTATGTTATGTTAATCACCATACAATACATCATTAGTTTTTGAGGTTACTTTTTTTCATTTTATGTTCTCATTTGTGGAGTGAGGTTCCCAGAGGAGGCCTGAGGCAGGAGATTTGGGCTGATCAGGAGTCTTATCACCACAAAGACCTGATGGTTGGCGAAGGAGAGAAAGGAAGAGGATGGTGAGTGAAATCTGGGCACCAGAGCAGTGGGGTAAAGACTCAAACAATGAACTCCCTCAGCTTCTTGGGCAGAATCCTTCGAAGGCCAGGAATTCAACCTGAGGTAAGAGATTTGAGGAATGCTGACTCCATCCTAGCATGTTGGTTTACTGTCTTTGAGAGTAACTCTCCAAGGTGTGGCAATCTGGGAGATACTGTTCTTTTTTTTTTTTGCAAGGCAGGGAGAAGAACTGAGAGAGCAAGGACACCTTTTTGAAAGCTTTATAAGAATTGTAATTCTAATGGGGAGAGGAACTTCTTCCACCCTCGGAATGCTCATCTGTTCATTCATTCCTTCATTCATTCACACATGAGGCTATGAGGCAGACACTGTTTGGAATGCTAGAGAGACTAGCAGAACAAAACTTCAGCACTCACAGACTTACATACATATATGACATAAATGTATGTCATATAGAAGAAGGGTTATAGACAAAAAGAGCACAGGATAAGGGGCTCAGAAGTGTGGTAGTGGGCGGTGGGCAGGAGTCACTATTACCTCAGAGCTCAGGGCAGACCCCTCTGATAAAAGTCACCTGAAAGAAGTGTGGGAATGAGCTACATCGGCAGGCGGGGAAAAGCATCCCAGAGAGTGAGAACAGGCATGCACTTGGTGTGTGCAGGGAGCAACAAGGAAGTCAGTTTGCTGAATCACAGTGACTAGGGGTGGCGCTGGTGCAGGAGATGATAAAAGAAAGATGGAATTGTGGGGCAGATAATGAGGGATCTTGTAGATTCTTGAAAGGAATTCTGTTTGACTCTGAGTGAGATGGGAAGCCATTTGAGGGTTTTGATCAAAAGAGTGACATAATTTGACTTTTAAAAGGACCACTCTGATGACAGAGTGGGAGAATAATTCTACAAGGGTGTGGGTGGAAGCAGGAAGCCTAGTTGGGAGATGATTGCAATAATCCAGCAAAAAATGATGGCAGCTTGGACCAGGGTGGTAGGGGCAGGAGTGTAAGAAGTGGTAGGTGTCTGGATATATCTGAAGATAGAGTCAAAAAGCTGGGCAGATGGTTTGGATGCCTGGTGTGAGAGGCAGAGAGGAGGCAAGGATGACTCTCAAGTTTGGGACTGCCCATCACTGAGAATGGGAAGTGGTATGAAGAGCAGGTTTGGGTTAGTTTTAGGAAACAGTGTGATGTGACTCTCAGATACCTAAGTGGAGGTGCTGACAAGGCAGTTGGATAGAGGAGTGTGGGGTTCAGTGGAGAGGTTTGTGCTGAAAACCTTAATTTAGGAGCTGTTAGTGTATAGGTGGTATTTAAAGGCAAGAGGCAGTAATGAGAGGAACAGCAGGGCATTTGGCAATGGCAAGGAAGTAGCAGCTTGGCAAGGGATCAAAAAACAGCTGTGGATTAAGGCTTCTGGCAGCATGTGAGGGAAACAAAGTCAATAGCCTATAAAGAAAAGCAATGACCAACAAGGAGAGTGGATGACCTTGCAAAGGAAAGGCGAGCTGGCCCATCTGTGGGGTTGGGGGCCAGGGACATAGCTTGGTGAAGGCTCAGATCAAGGATACTTTTTGTTGCAATTGTAATTTTTACCAAAAATACGTGCCTATTTTGTCAGACAGGTGCGGCCTGGTAAGATAACAGATACACTTTCACGGTCCTTGAATGACAAAGCTACTTGTGTTTTAGGTAATAAGCTTGAAGTCTTCTATTTCCCGATGGAGTGTAAGGTCCTTAAGAGAAGATACCATGTTCTAATTCATTTTTATATTCTGCATGGAGCCTAGAAGACTTTGTCTATGGTAGATGTTCAACAAATACTTGCTGAATGAATTAATTAGAAAATTATCCAAACTTTCAGAAATCTCCTGAAGGTGCTTAGAGAGCCATCAGCATGAGGATTAGCTTGCTGGTCTCTTCCGGACAAATGGCATGCTTTGCTTGGAAAAGGTTCTGAGCATGTCAAAGTAGGAGACTCTTTTGAAATCAATTACTGTGGGGTGTCTTCTTAGGAATGATCTTTAAAAAACTAAAAAATTATAAGGTGTTTGACTGCTTGTATAACAGGATTTGTCCCCGAGTAAAAGTTCTGCTGTGTGTTATGGCAGAATTATTCAAAAACGATATGCTTAAGTTGAGGTTTCTAAGTAGGCTCTTGTAAAAACAGGCAATTACTTGCTCTAGCAGTTAATTGCATGCACAGATGGGTACTTGTGTTACCAATTACTCATTTGCACTTGTGATTACCATTTGCATTAATTCATGAAATCTAGGGGAATTCTTAGGTTCTAAGAAAGGTTTTAGGCATTTAAAAAACATATTACTGCCATAAGAGGAGACCAGAGGGGAAATAGCTAAACATAAAACTCTATTCCAATGGCTACATTTAAAGAACACTTTTTGGGGCGCCTGGGTGGCTCAGTTGGTTAAGCGACTGCCTTCGGCTCAGGTCATGATCCTGGAGTCCCGGGATCGAGTCCCGCATCGGGCTCCCTGCTCGGCAGGGAGTCTGCTTCTCCCTCTGACCCTCCTCCCTCTCATGCTCTCTGTCTCTCATTCTCTCTCTCTCAAATAAATAAAATAAAATTAAAAAAAAAAAAAGAACACTTTTTGAAGCTCATGGTTGCTGAGGGTTAGAGGTTTACCTGACTATCTTGTTTAAATTGTTTCCATATACTCTGTCAGCTTAAAAAAAATGGAAAAGATAAAGAAACAGCATTTCAGCTTTCCTCATTTTATATTTTTCTTGTAGTAATGGTCTCTGTCAAACTGTTTCTACTTTGATGTTTTTTTTTTTTTTTGGTAGAAATAAAAGAATTTTTTTTTTCCTCAAAGGCACTCAACTTAAAATTCTTTGAAATAACTTGAAATCACAGATCTGGAGAAAGAGTGGATAAAAATCCCGAATCCTGAAAAGTTGTGGTGACTTGTCAAGGAGAACTGCATTTGAGGTGGTTATCATGACAACCCCCTGCTATGATAAATAAACGCTGAATAGAAACAGAAGATGAAAGGAATTCCCTTCCCCATCAAAACTAGCCTTAAGACCTATTTTTTCAAGATAATTATCAAATATTCTGCTATGAACAGCCTGAAATTAATGCTTTATGAGGAAAAAATATCCTATGCTAATATGTTCTCATGTAATATGCCAATTTTTAGTACTGAAAGGGAATTAACCTGCCAAACTTTCTCTCCTATGGAAGCTACAAAGAACTTTTACGTTAAAATCCCTTAAAGGCACTTTGCAGGATTTACTGTTTTATTTTTTAATTGTCCAAAACATTTTGGGGAAAGAAGACAGGGAGTAAACCCATTCCATAAAAGCAGTTTAGTTAATGGAACAATGGATTGAAAGCCTAGAGACCCTTGCATGTTCCTTTGGCTTAGGGATATGGGGTATAGGAGTGAAAGTAGTTAGCCTGAGACCCTCTGAAAGATCTAGCATAATCCTTGATTTGGAAGATTCCCAGTGATGATTGGGGCAGTTCTTGTAGTTTCTTGTTGTAGTCCATTCTTGTGCATACTCCTCCTGAATCAAGGAGAGCCAAACCTATGGAGCATTGTATCAATTAGAATAGGCTAAATAATGCTGCAGTAACAAACAGTTCCCAGATCTTAGCAGCCTAAAACAACAAAGATTTACTTCTCCCTTGTGCTATATGTTCTTTGTATTTTCACACCTGGGAGTGGGGACTCTGTTCATCAGAGTCACTCTAGGATCTAAATAGATGGAACAGTCTCTATCACAAAGACTTCTGGTCACTGTACCAGACAGATAAGAGAGGTCTTGCATTATCAGCTAAATGCTCCTTTTTGAAGGTAAATTATTACCCTCTGTTCACAAGTCATTGACCATAACTAGTCACATGACTCCACACACCATAAGGGGGCCAGAAAATGTAATCTACCCTGTGTCTGGCAATAGGGTAAACCAGAAATATTTGCCAAACAGCGCTAACAGCCATTCCAAATGACTTTAGATTTAAGTGGACCCCAAAGGATGTTCTTTAATTGGTTCCAGGAGCCACAGAACTGTCATCTGTAGTCAGACTGGTACCCATGTGCTGCCTGCTTTTTAGGTGATTTTTCTTACATCAAATATTCTCCTAGTAGGCTAACTATACTATGGTACTGAATGCCATATGGTGCAAATTTTTTTAACGACCATGATGGAAGATAGATTTTAAATAACGATAGGGCCACTTCTTAGGAATTTCTGAGACATTTGAGAAGAAATCCAACTTTATCATTTGTGGTTGCATATACGATTTCCAGCATTCTAAAGCCCTCCATTAAAGCATTTAAAATTCTTTGGTCTCTGGAGTACCTGGGCTGTTTCGCATGGGCAGGAGTCATCTTTTCACATTCTATTCTAGTTTTGAGGCAGTTAGGCTTTTTGTTTTGGGAAATGTCAGCAGATCAAGAATTGTGCTGATCTGAAGACTCAGAGGAAAACCGAATTGCTCAATTTGTTAGCCTAACCAGCTCAAAAATAGAAAAATTTAGGAGAAAATAGATGAGAGAAAAGGAAAGGATAAACTAACATTTATTCTTTACAGTTTCTTGCTTTTAAAGAATTGCATTTTAGCCTTGGCAACAATGTTTATTCAACAAGGTAGATGGATAATGGAATAAAAGAGATTTGAGCTGATTTCAGTATTTATCTCTGTTTTCTCCTCACAGAGGACCTAGTGATTATGCCAACTGGTATGGCTATGGTAATATGGTCCATTTCTTTTCATTCTTTTGGTCTGGTCTAAGAGATCCTCTTTTAGCTTTATCATCTTTAGTCTAAGTCTTAATCTTTGTTTAAGTAGTTCTGAAAGTGCATTTTGATTACTGGGCTTCCATAATTAATTTCTATGAAAGCCTTTACTCCCTTCGTGTGAATTGCAAATTCTGACTGTGGATATACAGTGCTGCATCTCTCTTTTCCTACTCTGAACTTGATTTCCTCTCCTACCCCAGCAGCTGCTTGCTCTTTGGAATTCATATTCTATATTTTGGGGGGTTCAGTGTTCTTTCTTATGCCTGTGGTATTGGTAGGCATTTAGACCCCTTTTCCTGGGAAGAATCACTGCCCACTTGAAATGGATGCTGAAATCTGGTTTCTCATTTTCATACAGCTGTGATACTTCCCTGTTTGGTTCTACAGGGATTGCTTAAACATCCCCTGGTAAAGTGGTTCCAGATGAGACCATTTGTTTATTGATCATTATAGTTTGTGTTACAGTAACATTTTCAAATTAATTATCCATTTTCATTTCTGCCACTGCTACTTGTTAGCTATACCACATTAACAGAATTATCAAGATTTCTCTTTTCTAAAAAAAAGGACCCCTCGTGTCCTGTTAGTGGGAATGCAAATTGGTGTAGCCCCTGTGGAAAGCAATATGGAGGTTCCTCAAAAATTGAAAATGGAATTACCATATGACCTAGTAATTCCACTACAAGGTATTTTATCCAACGAAAACAAAAACACTAATTTGAAAAGATATATGCATCCCTATGTTTATTGCAGCATTATTTACAATAGCCAAGATATGGAAGCATCCCAAGTGTCCATCAGTAGATGAATGAATAAAGAAGATGTGGTATGTATATATAATGGAATATTACTCAGTCGTAAGAAAGAATGTAATCTTGCCATTTGCAGCAGCATGGATTGACTTAGAGGGTATAATGCTAAGTGAAATAAGGCAGTCACAGAAAGACAAATATCATGACTTCACTCATGTGTGGAATTTAAGAAACCAAACAAATGAGCAAACAAAGGAAAAAAGAGACAAATTAAAAAAAAACCCACCCTAGGCTCTTAAATACAAACTGGTGGTTGCCAGAGGGGAGAGGTGCATGGGGTGGGGGGGATGGGCAAAATACAAAAAGATTAAGAGTACACTTATCCTGATGAGCACTGTGTAACGTATAGAATTGTTGAATCATTCTATTGTAACACCTGGAACTAATATAACACTGTATGTTAATTATAAATAAATAAAAAATAAATATATATACATAAAATATTTATTTTGAATAAAAAACCAAAATATTTCTCCTTTCCAAAATCTGTAAAAACCATTAGGTCGGATTTAAAACAAAAGTTGCCAAGTTTGCTAGTACTAGTAAGTAACCTACATGGCACTGTGTGCATGAATGAATGCCTAAAAAAATTCATGTTTTTGATGGTAGAGGTGATTATATTGAAGAAAACCATCATGCATAAACTAGTTCCCCATTTTACTTGGTGGTCTGCTTTAATGAACACTTGCACTGCAGAAAATTGAGGCTGTCTCCTGTCAGAGAAAGAAGTCACAGAATTATGGATGGTGAGAATTGGAAAAGACAGATTTTTTTTCAAACATATGAAACCCTTTCTCTAAGGGGAAATCTAATACAGCAATCCAATATGTAAACAGATATGGACTTGCCGATTATAGCTAAAGTGTGGTGATGGGAATGGGGTCCTAAGTCCCATGTAGTTTTCTCCAGTCTCTACACCCAGACTTCCATTGTGCACAATTTGAAAACCACTGATGCCCAGTCCCATTTTTCTAGACAGAAATCCAGAGCCCAGAGAAGGTATGTGACTTCCTCAGCTTTGTGGTGGAGCCAGTACCATACCCGGGTCTTTTCGTTGCCTACTTTGCCCTTTTTTATTAAAATGTGGTCTCTTAGCTGTCAGAGAGTGTTTTGTGTAGAGAAGAAGGGAATGAACACTTTGTGTTATTACTATTGCTACTGAAAGGAAAACCTGAAGAAAATACCTTTTGAGATCCTTAAAGATTTTTGTACTGGGAGGTTTTGTCACTCATAAGAGAAAAAAAAAAGTCAGCTTCAGCAAAGTCCCTGTAACAGCAAAACAAGAGAGAGCGGGAGCTGTCTTGCAGGCAGCCTCAACACCCCTGCTTTCCCCACAGTCATGGTTATATCTGTCCTCTGATTCTGTGTGATCTAGTGTGAAATTGAACGAGAATTTGTTGGAACAAGTTGGGGGAGCTTTCCTGCTCAGAAAGGGCTTATCTCAGTTCTTGGGGGGAAAAGGAAAAAGGAAAATAAAAAATACAAAGCAAAACAAGCATCACCCCCACTGTTGCCATATCTGAAACATGAAACTCTGGCCTGTTAATGCATTTTAACAATTCCCAGACTAGAGAAAATTATGTGTATTTTGATTTACACACAAATCAGTAGTTGTCTGCTGTGATTGAACTATGCACTAGAGATCTGTACTGTAATTATATTCATGCCAGACATCAAGGACAGATCCCCTGGGTTTTGAGTAGGTGTGAGACAGGAAAAAATTACCAGTCCAGCCACAGAAGATTAAAAAAAAAAAAAGTCCTCACAAAGCTTTTCTTTCAGAATGGTGGGTTTAATTACATATTCTTCATCTAACAAATAACAGTTCTCCAACCCTTGCTAAAATCATTGCATTTAAAAAATATGTGTCTGGGGGAAACAATGCTGTAAAACAGTTTTATCCATACCTCGGGGAATTCTCAGATGTTTTACCTGTTCCTATTGGGATTGGATCTTTTTCTGCTTCTTAAAATTGATCAAATATAGGCACTAGATTTTAATTTTTCATCTTTCCCCTTCCTTCTATTATAATAATTTAAAGAACACTAAAGTCTGTAATTCTGAAATGGCAAATCACAACACTGTCCTGCAGTGTTAAATTTCACTTTGCAGCTTCCTGGGAAGTTTTGAGGCTACTAATTTATGATTGGATTGAGAATCTTTCCCTTATTCTGTCATGATAGAGAAAGTGATTGCTTTTGTCCAATACCTGATAGAGTACCTACTGTGTGTCAGGTACTGTGGTCAATTCTAAGCATACAAAGATGAATTAAATATAGTCCCAGCTTTGAGAGGCTCATAGTCGACTGAACGATTTGGGTAACAATTGACTCCTCAGTTCTTGGCTCAGACTGTGTTCCTTACACACACATAGACTGCCCCACTCCCTCAGTCTCTTGCACCTGCAGAATTCCTTTTCTCCTTTGCTGTTGGTGAGAATTTCTCTACCATTCTCAGTGTTCTCCACCGCATCTCCACTGCAGAAGCCAAGGATATGTAGGACCCTGCTAAGGGATAGTGAACCTCACCCTGGGGTGGCGGGGGGGCGGGAGGGTTGGGGGAGAGGGCGGGAGGGGGCGTTTCCCCAGCTAGTTGAGAAAGGTAACATGCTCACATAGATGTTGAGTTTTAAGACCAGAGTATCAAGTTCCTTATGGCTAGCTTTCTGACCTGGGCATAGACATCTTGAAGACTCTTTTCTGAGAGAAAGGAATTTAACAGAAGATTAAGGAAGGCAGAAGTTTGGTTACTTTGGTTTGCTTCTCTCAGAATTGGGTTTAGTTTTCATCAGCCTATAAGGCAGAGGTTGAATCACAGCTGAGTGTGGTTAGAAGCTGTTTTGTTTGGCTCACAGTATATGGTGGTTGTTGTTTTGAATTTGAGTTAGAGGCCAACTTTTTACATTTGAGGGATTTTATGTGAAATCTAGAGTCTGATTTTTCTTGAAAAAAAAATCAGAAGATCTGGTGATCTGGCATGGCAAATTTAGCTGGTAGCTGCTGCCTGGCGTAAGGACTGTGGTCTTTCCATGTTGCCACTAGGGCCTCATTGATTTGCATAACCTTCATGATACCTGAACACTTTCAGATTCATCCTTTGTGGGCTGGGGATGGGTTCCTCTGTAGTCAGTAATCATTGGGGAAATTTAGTTGGTCTTGGAACCAATCTCCTTTGAGAAGTTTTTACTGGCCAGTCGCACGCATGATTTTACTGGGTGCTCATACCTCTTTATAAAGCTGCTGTGGTTTGTTTAAGCTAAAAGAGACTGACAGCCAACGAGAGGAATCATGTGTAAGCCTGAGTGCCTCCCACCTTGCCATCCAACTCCCCTTGGCCACAGTTGCTCCTCTATTCTAATAGTCTGAAATGTCCACTCTGAAAAGAATGCTATGCTGGCAAGATGGGAGTTTAGAAGCAGAATTGTCCCTGGTGTTACAGTAAAGACACCTGGAAGTTCTTTTCATATTTTTTTAGACAACAATAATATTTATTGAGCCCCTACTCTGTGCCAGACCTTGAAAATAGAGTCCTGAATAAAAGGGATAAAGATCTCTCCGCCTCGTCCCCACAATTCCCATGTTGGAGAGGGAGACAGATGGTAAACAACATGTTAGATTACTTTAGATATAGCAGGGGATTGTGTATAGTGTTGAAGGGAATAGGAGAATAAAGCAGAAAGGGGGAAGGATATATTGGGATGGGAGTTACAATTTTAGATAAAATTGTCAGAGAAGGCCACACTCAGAAAGTGACATTTGAGTAAGACCTAAAGACAGAGAGTGAAGGAACATGCCTTGCAGATGTCTGGGGGAAGAGAATGCGGAGACCATTCAAAGTACAAAGCCCCACAGAAGAAGAAAAAGGTCTGGTGGTTGGATTAGAAAGTGCATAAAGGTCTTTGTCTGGATTTTGGCTTTTGCTCTGAGTGATTGGGCAACCATGGTGGGGGAAGGGAAGTGGTTAAGCAGAGGAAGATCTAACTGAAGTTGTTCAGTGGGATCATTCTGACTGCTGTGTGGAAAATAGACCAAAGGGGCAAGGATAGGGGAAGGAAAACCCAGTTATGAGGATGTTGCAATGATCGGGTGAGGGATAATAGCAAGTAGGACTAAGTTGGCGGCATATTTGGGGATGCATTTTGAGGGTAGAGCTGGCAAGATGTATTGGTGGATTGAAGGTGAAGTATGAGAGGAAGAAAGGAGTCAAGGATGACCTCAAAGTTTTGACCCAAGCAATTAAAAGAATGGAGTTGCCATTAACTGAGGTGGGGGGACTGGAAGAAGAGCATGTGGGGAGGGGTGAATATTAGTAGTATTTTGGGGATGTTACATTTGAGGTGCATACTAGACATCTACTTGATGTTGAGAAGGCAGCAAATCATGGCTACTTCAACTAAGGTACAACTTCAAATCTTTGCCTTTACAAATATGCTATACAAATTCTAAATAATAATTAAGTGTAACCTTATTCTTATGCAATTAAGGAAAGATATAGTTAAAAAAAGAAAAAAGATCTAACATTCAGACAACTTGAAAGGAGGCCAATTTTAATAACCTTCAATTTAACATTAGATTCTTCTATTATTAATGTAAATTTAAAAAATCATCATAAAAATTAAATAGTCATTAGAAGTCACCTTGGCTGAGAGCTGTGAGAATAATTTTTTACTTAATAGACCTAAAACATATATTTAATGCTGATAATAGAGACACATAAAAAGTCAGTGGGAAATATGCATGACTCACAAAGGAGGCATCGAGGGCTTTTTAATCAAATTGAAACCTTTTATATAAAAGTTCTTTGAAATTTCATGACTTTTTTGAAGTCAAAATTTTCCTAGAAATAATTTCATTAAGCTGTAGTGAGACTAGCCAGGACACATAATATTATTTCTAATTTATAGATCTGGCTGTGGAGGAAGAGAAGATGCACAATAGAGTTGCTATGTTCTTGGTGACTCATGGCCAAATAAGGTTTGGAGCCTGCATTTTTTTCATTTCAGATAAGTTATTTTCCAGCTTAACTAAATTGTTTTCTTTTTTCTGTAATAAAGAAACAAAAAAAAATCCTTATTTTACTTTCCTTAATGGCTTCTACCGTTTTAGGTCTAAAGGGTCACATGCAAAAAGATTTTTTGCATTAGAGGAAAGATTTGAGCTCTGGACAACTATAGCTTAGTTTTCAGTCTCTAGGTTTTAAGTTGTGGACAGACTCATACATTTTCCCCTCAAGATGTATGTGAAGGATGGATCTTTCCTCCAAAGGTTTAAATAACCAAAGTGAACCCATTCCTGTTGTCAAATTATAGCAAGATGTGACATATTATCAAGTGTGGTCAGAAATAGGATTTATTTGTACCCAATTTTCAGTATTCCCTTTAGAGGTCATGCATACCCAAACATGAGAGAGTCACGTAACAAACATTTGTTGAGCACCTGCTAAACAGACAAGGCTAATCAGTGAGGCAATGGGCTTTGATAGAGATAATCCCAGGGTAAGGATATATCAGGATTATTTAGTTAGAATTCAGTGGAGAATGTGATTATCAATAATCCTTGTGTCACATTCTTCTACATCTATGATCTTAGATACAAGAAACCTCTACTGCTAGCCCCAGTTAGAACAATCCAAGGCAAGGGCTCTTATTGCCTAAGCTTGTACCACATCCTTACTCCTTGAACCAGCTGTTGTCACCATGGCCATGGGTTATGATGATTGTTGGATCTAGGTAATATGACTGGAGGATAGCAAACCATAATTGCAGACACTGTAGACATACAGAGAATGGGTAGTGGGAGAGGAGCCATTTTCCAAAGAGAAGAGGAATAGGGTATGGCTATTATTAAGGGAGGGGATGCTGAGAAGACCATAGCAATAAATGTTAGCTAACAAGTGACAAGTGGCAGGACACCAAAGGGGGAAATCAGGTGTCAGGGATGGTTTCCTACAGGACGTATTGTCTGACCTGAGTAGTTTTTAAAAACGGAGCTAAAAATGGAAGAAAGTAGGACTTCTTTAGGTACTTATGTATATATTTATATGCAGACACGGGAGATATTAGGGTGGTCAAGTAGAGGGAGTGCAGTGTATAAAGGTACAAGGTGGGAAAAAAGAAAATGACCTAGTCAGGGAACTAAGGAGTCTAGTGTGGCTGGAATAGAAGGTAAGATGATCACATGGTAAGAAATGGGAGAGCTTCATATACCATGGGATGGGAAATCACCTACTGAATTTAAATCAGTGAATATTTACTGAGCACTTGTCCATGTTCAGAGAGAGAGTGAGAGAGAGAGCAAGCAATTTATTAAAGGAATTAGTTCATGTGATTATGGAGGTGAGCAAGTCCCCAAATCTGTAGGGTGAGTCAGCAAGCCAAGGACCTAGGAGGGTCAGTGGTTTAGTTCCAGTCTGAAGGCCTGAAAACCAGGAGAATTGATGGTATATTTCCAGTCCTAAGGCCAGCAGGCTTGAATCCCAGGAAAAGCTGATGTTTCAGATTGAGTGTGAAGGCAGGAGAATTCTCTCTTACTGGGAGGAGTGTTAACCTCTTTGTTTTATTCAGGTCTTCAACTGATTGGATGAAGCCCACCCACATGAGGGAGGACAATCTGCTTTACTCAGTCTATTAATTTAAATGTTAATCTCATCTAAAAATATCCTCACAGAAACACCCAGAATAATATTTTTTTATTAAGTTCAGTTAGCCAACATATAGTACATCATTAGTTGTTTTTTTTTTTTAAGATTTTATTTATTTATTTGAGAGAGAGAATGAGATAGAGAGAGAGAGCATAAGAGTGGGGAGGGTCAGAGGGCGAAGCAGGCTCCCCGCTGAGCAGGGAGCCTGATGCAGGACTCGATCCTGGGACTCCAGGATCATGACCTGAGCTGAAGGCAGTGGCTTAACCAACTGAGCCACCCAGGCACCCCTACATCATTAGTTTTTGATGTAGTGTTCAATGATTCGTTAGTTGCATATAACACCCAGGGCTCATCACAACACGTGCCCTCCTTAATGCCCATTACCCGATTACCTCATCCCCCTACCCCTTTCCCTTCTGTAACCCTCAATTTGTTTCCTGGAGTCTAGAGTCTCTCATGGTTTGTCTCCCTCTCTGATTTCTTCCCCTTCAGTTTTCCCTCCCTTCCCCTATGGTCCTCTGTGCTATTCCTCATATTCCACATATTAGTGAAACCATATGATAATTGTCTTTCTCTGCTTGACTTATTTCACTTAGCATAATACCCTCTAGTTCCATGCATGTTGATGCAAATGGTAGGTATTCATCCTTTCTGATGACTGAGTAATATTCTAGTGTATATATGGACCACATCTTCTTTATCCATTCATCTGTTGAAGGACATCTCAGCTCCTTCCACAGTTTGGCTATTGTGGACATTGCTGCTATGAACATTAGGGTGCATGTGCCCCTTCTTTTCACTACATCTGTATCTTTAGGGTAAATAGCCAGTAGTGCAATTGCTGGGTTGTAGGGTAGCTCTATTTTTAACGTCTTGAGGAACCTCCATACTATTTTCCAGAGCGGCTGTACCAGCTTGCATTCCCACCAACAGTGTAAGAGGGTTCCCCTTTCTCCACATCCTCACCAACATTAGTTGCTCCCTGCCTTGTTAATTTTGGTGTAAGGTGGTACCTCATTGTGGTTTTGATTTGCATGTCCTTGATGACAAGTGATGTTGAACATTTTTTCATGTGTCTGTTAGCCATTTGTATGTATTCTTTGGAGAAGTGTCTGTTCATGTCTTCTGCCCATTTCTTGACTGGATTATTTGTTTTTTGGGTGTTGAATTTGAGAAGTTCTTTGTAGATCTTGGATATCAGCCCTTTATCTGTTAATGTCATTTGCAAATATCTTCTCCCATTCTGTAGGTTGCCTTTTGGTTTTGTTGACTGTTTCCTTTGCTCTGCAGAAGCTTTTTATCTTGATGAAGTCCCAATAGTTCATTTTTGCTTTTGTTTCCCTTGCCTTTAGAGATGTATCTTGGAAGAAGTTGCTGTGGCCACAGCCGAAGAGGTTACTGCCTCTCTTCTTCTCTAGGATTTTGATGGATTCCTGTCTCACATTGAGGTCTTTCATCCATTTTGAGTTTATCTTTGTGTATGGTGTGAGAGAATGGTCCAATTTCATTCTTCTGCATGTGGCTGTCCAATTTTCCCAGCACGATTTATTGAAGAGACTCTTTTTTTTTTCCCCCCATCAGATATTCTTTCTTGTTTGTCGAAGATTAGTTGACCATAGAGTCAAGGGTACATTTCTGGGCTCTCTATTCTGTTCCATTGATCTATGTGTCTGTTTTTGTGCCAGTACTACGCTGTCTTGAGGATCACAGCTTTGTACTAGAGCTTGAAGTCAGGCACTGAGATGCCCCCAGCTTTGGTTTTCTTTTTCAACATTCCCCTGGCGATTCGGGGTCTTTTCTTGTTTCATACAAATTTTAGGATTGTTTGTTCCAGCTCTGTGGAAAATGTTGATGGTATTTTGATAGGGATTGCATTGAATATATAGATTGCCCTGGGCAGCATAGACATTTTAACAATGTTTATTCTTCCAATCCATGAGCATGGAATACTTTTCCATCTCTTTGTGTCTTCCTCAATTTCTTTTGTAAGTGTTCTGTAGTCCAAAATTGCTAGAACTCATACAGCAATTCAGCAATGTGGCAGGATACAAAATCAATGCACAGAAATCAGTTGCATTTTTATACACTAACAATGTGTCTGAAGAAAGAGAAATTAAGAAATTGGTGCCATTTACAATGGCACAAAAACCCATAAGATACCTAGGAATAAACCTAACCAAAGAGGTAAAGGATCTGTACTCTAGAAACTCCAGAATAATAGTTGACCAAATATCTGGACAACCTATGGCCCAGTCAAGTTGACACATAAAATTAACCATCACAGAGGATGTGATCTATTTGTTCCATTTACTTTGTCTTTGCTCTGGTCGTTCTGGTCTTGACCCTCTGGCTTTAAATTTCCCCTTCAGTTCCTGCCTTTGGCCACTGACTACAAAAACTAACTCTGTTTATTGTAACTATGATGTGAAGTTTCTGTGTAGATTGGGGTTGAGACCCAGGAGGTGGGATTGAGTTTTGATCCAGCTGTACAAAGAATGTTTGCTAGGAGGGGCCTGCTATTAAGAGAGATATCAAGAAATATTGCTGTCATTGTTTAATCTGTGCTCAGTACACAATGCCCACAGAGAAAATCAGGGCTAAACTGGTTCCTTAGAGTGTTTGAGGACCAAAGAAAATATTGCAGGCACGTTATTTTATGTCACCCCTTAGGTGAGCTTGATGGAACAGATAGCAGATGCTGGCTATGTCCAGGTGCAAACTGAATTGCTCTCGCTGTAGGAAGAGGGCTGTTGGAACACAAGTTTACTTGCTAGGGACTACCCAGAGACTAGATTATGATTAGGCCTCTTGTTTCCTGAGCAGAGCAGTGTTCATGGAAATAATGGAAACTCTTAAGTTTGTGGCTTCTGGGCAGTGGATGAATTAAGAAAAGACCTGCTTTTGTTTAGTGATTCTTGTTATCCCAGAATGTAATAAGATTAATAAGCGAGCTATCTCTTTTCAGGAGCTAATAGGATATTAAAAAGGCTACCTCTTCTGGGCCTCTGAAAAATTAGACAACTTCTCTGGGAACAGGCCTTGGGAGAGACAGATACTATCATTCTGGACTTTCCTTTCTTACATCATTTTGCTTCAGATTGGCTATATTCCCACCCATATCCACCACTATGGGACAGTACCCTCCTCTCTTTGAACTGCATGGAACTGACTGTCCTATGTGTGTTCTATACTCCATTACTTCCAAAAAACACACCAAAGGTGTTCACTTATTTCTCTGCTTCTTAACTCAGCTGTGATTGGCTTGGATTTTTACCTTTTCATCTGTCTGGGATTGAATCTTGGCTCCATCTTTTACATAATAGTAATCTTGGGAAAGTTATTTAACTTTTATGGATGTCAGTTTCCCTATCTATAAAATAGTGATAAGAATAGAATCTACCTCTGAGTTACCATGAAGATTCAATGAGATATTTTATATGGTTACTGAAATGCTTGGCAAATAGCAAGTGGTCAATAGATGTTAGCTGTAGTTTTTATTTTGTTATTCTGTACCTCAAGTTTTTTCAGGTTATCTTTATAGGTATATAGCTGATCTATGTGTATTGACTCACTAAGAATAGAATGTTTACCTAACTGTGAATCATATTTTATTTTCTGTAGGTGACTATTATATATTTGAAAGTAGAAACAGGAAAATCTTGCTTTTCATAGTCTACCTGAGTAACCAAACTTCATTCGATTGGGTACATTTAAAGGGAGTGAGGTGAAGGAAGGGATATTTGGGTGGTAAACTTCCATTCCCAAATCCAACCACTCAGCTTTCAACTGTGTAGGAAATCAGTGATTACATTTCTTATACTGATGACCTTTTTGCTCCTGACTCATCTCAGATGATGCCATAAGAAAACCATGGCTCTGGTAAATGGACATATAATTTGTTTCTTGGATTTAACAGTGTACGAGTTGGTATTCTCTGAGCACTAATCTCCCTAATAAGGACAGTTCCTGATTGCAAATTATTTAGTCTATATACAATTTAGAAACTTGGGTATCTTTAGATATTCAACTGTTTCACAAACCAGACTATTCATGTTCAGAGAATGTCTGCTGAATTGTCCGATTTGGTTCAGATAATACACATGCTTATGCAACTCTTGCAGAATGTATTGAACAACAAAGTAGTGAATCACATGGCTTGGTCAACTCTGCCTTAGGTTATTCAGTCATTCTTCAAACATTTATACTGAGGACACACAAATGAATGTGATACCATCT
Source organism: Leptonychotes weddellii (assembly GCF_054177405.1). Lineage (NCBI taxonomy): Eukaryota > Metazoa > Chordata > Mammalia > Carnivora > Phocidae > Leptonychotes > Leptonychotes weddellii. Next base: position 121,658,443 of record NC_138373.1, on the reverse strand, counting down.
CTGTTCTCTCGGGGCTCAAGAGCAGGTAGTACTTTTGTCAGAAAAATGTGGCGATTACAGCAGGAAACAACCATTAACCCATATATCCATCCACCATCAACTCAATAAATAATAATGAAGCATTTATATGAGCCAGGCACCAAGCTAGGTATAAGTGATTCAACAATGGACAATACAGATGCTCCCTGTCCTCTTAGATCTGTTAAAACTCTTGGTAGAGATAAATAATTAACCACAAATTTATAGTCCATAGTAATAAAAGCAAGATATGGGAACCATTTACAGCACATTGTGATACATGCAATATAAAGAAAGGAAGTAGATAAATGAAGGTAAAATGCTCAATTCAGAAGTGATTTCTTTTTTTTTTTTTGCTTTCTTTTCCTTCTCCTCCTTCTCCCCCTCCTCTTCCTCTTCCTCCTCCTCTTCCTCTTCCTCCTCCTTCTTCTTCTTTCCTTCTCTTTCTCTTTTTTCCATGAGACTACAAAGATTGGAAACCCTGAGCAGAACACTTTCACTCAAAAGAGGTCATATGAGAGGGTTGTGCCTTTAGAACTAGTTTCTTTGTTTCTATGAATTTGTACAAAAGCACTTAGGACTACAAATAGAAATAGCAATACTAATATAGTTTATATCTTAAGGGGAAAAAAACCTGTATATGTGGCATGGGACACTGAGCAATTACAGACACAAAAGCTAAGAGTTCTTTATGATGAAGTTATTAGCACTACAACAGGAAACAGCCAAAAATGACCTATCTGGATATAGACAACATGATGAAAGAAGATGCAGATTTGGACTCAGATGAGGCCAGGGCTTCTATTCTAAGTGTTCCTAGAGAGGAGGGTTCTTATACTTGCAATTATTTATGTTTTACTGTATGTATTTCTGCTTAAGATAACTATTAGTAAGTTACATGTATTCAATTCATCTCATTATAGGGGGTTGCATTTCCTTAAACATTGTCTGATTTTCTTCATCAAGTCCTCAGTTAAAAAAATTCTTTTCTCCTATTGTTGGTAAGTATCTGAGTCAGATACTGAGATGGTGACTGAGTAAAAAGCCCTCTCTCATTTTTGGTCCAAGGCCGTGAACAAGAGTATCTGAAAAGTCAGAGGTGCCCAAGTAGACTTGTGCATCAGAAACACCCAAGAATCTTTAAAAAAATAGAGAGAACCTGTCTCATCCTGGGGGATTCTGATTTAATAGGTCTGGGGGAAATAGCTGGGAGATTGATTGATTGATTGATTGATTGATTTGAGAGAGAGAGAGTGAGCTGGGAGAGGAGGGGTAGAGGGAGAGTGAGCAAGGGATTCTTAAGCAGGCTCCATGCCCAGCACAGAGCCCGACATGGGGCTCAATCTCATGACCCTGAGATCATGACCTGAGCCTAAATCAAAAGTTGGTCGCTTAACCAACTGAGCCACCCAGGCGCCCCTGGGAATATAATTTTAAAAAGGCTTCTCGGGTGATGCTGATGTGCCTAGTAGGCCATGGACTGCTGTTTCAGAACCATTGTACCACGTTAGCTATATGATTTCTCATTTATTTTCACTTTCAGGTGGGTCACTCATATTAAAATTTAAAAATAGATTCACATTAATGGCCATTTAATATGCTATTCCTTTGTCCCACTTTCTTTTCTTTCAGCTCTTCCACATTTTTCATAGAATCCCAAAATTTGTAGATACATTCTGATTGCCTGGCCCAAACCCTGCTTTGAGGTAAGAGAGGATAAATAACCATTTAGAGGAGTTCCTTACATATTTAGCCCATTTAATTTTCCTAGAAGAATCTCAGTGTCAGGTAACAATTCACAAGTAGGAATGTGTTTTGATGAACACAACATGGTTGAAAGAGATGTAGGGCAGAGCATTTGACGATCTGCTGAAATCAACATATTGTCTAGCTGGCTTTTTCAGAGCCTGCCTTGTTGCCTATGATGTGCTCTTTCAGTGTGTTATGCCCTTACCCATGACTCATGACCCACCTTCTCAATATGGCCCTTTGGTTGGCAGTTTGGTGATGGCTTTCCTCTGGGGCTGGGGCTCATCTGGGCCATATTCTGCCAATTCGCATTTAGCCAATCAGCCTCGTTGGCCTTCTTCTGGCTTCCATGTACCTTGGCTCCTTCCCTAAGCAAATGGCCTTTTGGAATCACAGTACAAAAAACCACTTTTTCCCAGTATCTGGTCAGCCTGATAGCCAAATAATTTTTTCCTTGTGTTCAGCTGAAATGTCTTTGTCATAATGTAACCATTATCTCCTTATCTGGTCCCCTGAGGACCAATCTCCTAATAAGACCCATTTTTCATTCCTTTAATCGTTTCATTCATCTTGAAACTTGTACTTTTCTCTTAAATGAATTAGTAAGTATAAAGCACTTCGAACAATGCCTGATATAGAGTAAACATATATAGATACTATTATTTTCTTTACATCCTTTTAATAGTACTGTGAACAGAGATGGACTTATTTCTCTCATGAGAAAGTGGTTTCTCTAGTAATAAGGATGGGGTGAAGTTGCTGTCATGTACCCTTTCCTATCCGGTAGTCACACGCTGACTTCTGCTTTCCTCCCTCCTATCCCCTGAAACCTTCATCCTCACACACCTCGGCTGGATTGCTAACTTCCAATTTGTTTTCAGTGACAGTGATTTCCATGTTCTTTTTCTCCTTTATTTGTCACTGGCGAGTACTTTTTTCTCTTGTTAAATTTTATATGGTTTGGCAGTAATTTAATTGTGATAAAAGGCATACAGATGTATTTCCCATTTTCATTTTCTATAAAAATAGTGAATTGTGTCATAATCACATGTGTTTATGGTAGGAAATTATGGTCAATAAACTCATATACATCTACATTGCCTGGAAGCATTGTTTGTAGATAGCAGATGTTTTAGTTTCATTCTCCCTGGGTCTTTTTTCAGTCTGGGGTAGAATCTTCCCCCTTAAGATTCACCACATAAATAAAGTGTGATCAGTGAGTTTGCCTTGCAATAATTTTTGGAGTATGATGTGAAAATCTTATGTTGGCAAGAGAGCTCTTCCTGTAAGACTTGGTTTAAGTATGAAGAGAGAGGACCTGATATAATTTTGGCAAGAGTCAAGGTAGGGACCAGAGATTAGTTGGTTAGTTGACAAAGTCTGCTAAAGCTAGGAATTAAAAAAAAAACCTTTAAACACTTTAGTTTAAACTTAAAATGCATGGATTCTCTTTTGCTGTCAGGTCCAGCTTTTCCTTGCTATGAGTTCATTGCTTGGAGTTCCATGTCCTTCTTCTTACATAACCCATTCTCATCATGCATCATTTACAACATCTGGTTTTAATTTCTTTAAAGTGGAGCAAAGTCTTAGAATCTTAGAACTTAGAAAGGCCTGAGTGTACTCTCTATCTAGACTAGTTTTAATATACCGTATTTTTCTTCCAACCTTTTACAGTTGTCTTGCCCACACCTATATGGACAGCAATTTTAAAGCAACTCCCTTTTGAGTTTTTCGACATTCAACTGAATTTTTACAAATAACCTTTCCTTTTTACATGTGTGTATCATTGATTTATATAATATTGAATATAATGACATAATTCTAAGAACAAATACAGTGGGCATAAACATGTCTGGGAGTGAAGACAAGTGATTCATTATAGCTCAGCTGGTGGGCATAGAAGTGCAAGGGCTGCTGGAGATCAGTCTGTCTTTGGCTATCAGTCAGTGGGTTTTAAAGAGGGACAGAGATTGTTAGGTGTAACCACATGTCCGTGCCAGTTGTCCTGGTTTAATTATTAAGTGCACCCTTTTCACTCCTTAGGAGGTCCTGAGTAATAAATTATATATAATCACCCCTGGTGTCGGTTAACCCAGTTAGTCTAGTTAAGTGGAGGTAAAAGTTGATTAAGAATTTCTACTGAGGGCGCCTGGGTGGCTCAGTTGGTTAAGCAACTGCCTTCGGCCCAGGTCATGATCCTGGAGTCCCGGGATCGAGTCCCGCATTGGGCTCCCTGCTCAGCGAGGAGCCTGCTTCTCCCTCTGACCCTCCCCCCTCTCATGTACTCTCTCTCATTCTCGCTCTCTCAAATAAATAAATAAATCTTTAAAAAAAAAAAAGAATTTCTACTGAATTTGGTTAAAGTTTCATTATAGCTGACTTGACAATGCCCATAAATCCTTGCCAAGTGGTTGTTAGAATAGGAGTTGTCAAGAAGCAAGAGTTCTTGATTAAGATCAGGAATGGTGCCAGAGCCAGTAAGTAGCCTAGGTGGCTGCTGAGGGGCTGTGATTAAGGGCTTCCCTGGTAATTCTGCTGCAGTGGGGCTCCCAGGCTTCTGCTGGGTGGGATTGCTCATTCAGGCAGGAGGGTATGAGATATAGCAATGATCTCCAGCACCAAAGCTGACTTTCAGTGACATGGGAATCACAAGTACACCATCTTCCTGTGGTGTGTGTGTGTGTGTGTGTGTGTGTATTTGTGCATGTTTTAAACATTGATAAATGTGGTTAACTGAATATGATGTTAAAATAAAAGCTTCCCTCTTTACTTTCTGGTAGTGTTTCTGGGGCTGGGTCTCCCCAATTTCACCCCATTTCTCCATCTCTGCAGCCACTTTCCTGCATTCTCCCTTCCTCAGTCCCTCTTTCTCTTGTTCTGTCCCAGCACTGCTTCTTCCTCATCTGGTTCAGAATCCCCAGGAGGAGGCCAAATACCAGTGTGTCCTCTTCTTTGGAGAACCAACCCTGCTCAACCCAGCTATACTCATTCCAGAAGACCAATCCTTCACTCTCCCCTCCTTTCACACACACTGGTCTTTTCTGCTGTGTGACCTCTGTGTTGGTTTCTGTGCCTGGAGGACAACTGCAAAGCTATAGTCCCTGGAGTGGGTTAAGCCTGGAATTGGCTCTAGACCCTGGCATCTGGAAGATCTGACCCTCAGTTATCTAATCTTCTGTGTAATTGAGTGCTGAGTTTGGGATTGGGGGTGGGAGGGCCAATGTAGAGGCATTCATGAGGCTTGAAGACAGCTATTACATTAATACCCTTTAACACTTTGATTCAGTTTCAGGTTAGCCAGTAATTGAGTGTTTGCTATATCCCTGGGTACAGTGCTAGCTACTTTCATAAATACTATGGCATTTGGTCCTCACAACCACTCTTTGAGCTAATATTACATATAACACACACACACACACACACACATTTTTTCCCCAAACAGATGAAGATATTAAAGCTCATGAGACATAAAGAAACTTGCTCATGGTCCCACAAACAGCAAATATGGATCTGAACCTGATGCCTTTGACTCGGTGTCTCCTGCTTTCCAGAAGACCTTGTGTCCCTTCTATGTAAAGAGTTGTTCAGAGAGTATTGCTATTTAAACACCGTGAGCAAAGAGATTAATGCTATGGTTTTCAGATTTTCATAAACATCATAAAACCTATTGTTTAAATGAAGTCTTTTGAGGAAGCTCATAATATGAAGTGAGTAAGTACAAAGCTGGTCTAAACAGGTGGAGAGGGTCTGCAATCATCTCTACTATGTTTCTGCCTCCCATCCCTCCAGCCCCTTAAAGCCGGCTGAGGAGCACAGTTTGACAACACTAGATTAGTGTAATCATACATATGCATCCATTTAATTCAAGTGACTCAAAAAAGGCATGTAGTAAGAGATCACCATCTTTCCCTTGTCAGCCAGCACTGAGTTCCTTCCCTGGAAGCAGCTGAAGCTACTCTTCCATGTTCACCTTCCGGTGATTACTTATCTGTACACAAGCAGTGGGTATCTATTCTTTTTTCTCTTTTTGGTGAACAAATTGAAATAATTTACATTTATGATATTATTCACTTTCTCAGTCATCCTTTGGAGTCTCAAAGACCAAAAACAACATTTTCTAAAGTGCTTTAACAAGTGCTGGCTGTGCAGTAGAGTGACCAACCAGCCCAGGTCACCTGGATGGAGCAATTCCCTGGCACGCGAGATTTGCCGTGCGAAAACTGCAACAGTCCTGGGCCAACTGGGACAGTTGTCCGCAAAGCCACGAGAACCCAAGATTTGGCTCCTGAGGACCGCTCTCCAGGGTACCACAAAACCACTGCTCCCACAATCTGGGCCTGTTGGTTCCTGGTCCCTGTGATCAGGTAAACTGAAGGTAGTTTAAGGAGTCTAATTAATACTGCTCATTTATTCCTTGTCCTGATCTTGATCTGAAAATCAGTAACAAAGGTGGCCATGTCAAGGAGATTAAAGAGCCAGGCCATTTTTTTTTTAAAGCAAGTTAGAATGTGGACACTATCTCTTTTTCTTATTCTTAAGCTATTTTAAGGTAAATTAATAGAACTATTTTTAAGGTTACCTAGTAGAGAAGTATTTTTTATTTTCTATGGATTTCATTTTTTTTTATCACTTTATTGGGCATAAAGAAATGAGACTTGCTAAAAAATAAAAACAAAACCCTCACCTTTCATTTGTTGCAAAGTGTAGTAAGCTGTATTATTTGGTTGTGTGATTAAATGGGATAAAAACAGGTCTTTGGAGTTGCTCACTGACAGTAAGACACTGGAAAGGTCCCTTAAACTCCCAGAGCCCAAGCTTCTTCATTGCCTCAATGGAGATAATTACACCTGCCTAATAGGATTAGCATGAGATACCAAAGTGCTTGGCAAATTGCATTTGCTTGATAAATCGTCGTTTTCTTTTCTTGCTGGCATGGTCGAGGTTCTGCCTAATCAAATCCTCTCATTAGCAGAAAGTTATCAATATGTAAATAATAAAGAATGTTTACCATTAAAAATGCACCAAACTGACATGCAGGCATGAGGGAACTTTTTGGGTAATGAAAATATTCTGTATTTTGATCGGGATAATGGTAACATGGGGGTTTACCACCATACTATATATACTTAAGATTTATATATTTTACTGTATGCAATTAATTAATCTTCAATTTAAAAAAGCACTCCAAACATAAAAAGTCATTTGTCTTGATTTATAAGATTCTTTTAAAGCAGGAAAAGGATAATAATCATAGGAATGTATTGCTACTTTATTCTTAGTAGGGCAGAAATACCATTATTAGAGTGTTTTAGTGATTAAAATGCCAGCTAAGCTTGATATTATAGTACATACTGTACTCTCTCTATATATACATATATATAAATATATACATACATATATCTATATTTAATGTTCATAGAGTGATGGACACTGTTGTGTTCTGTGTGCAGTGGAGAGAGACAATGATCATTCAAGGTGTAAATCAGTTGCATTTTGTATTCTCTGTGGAATGTATGCTAAAATATTGCTTTTTTCCCCCTTTTGTTATTTGGCTCCCAGGAAGCCTCAGCTAATCAAACTTGTAGTAGATCAGTTACAATCCAGTATTTGAATTTGAGGAAGGCAGCCAAAGTCTATACTTGATGGAGCAACAGCCTTATAAGTGCTTTTGGAAAATGGATTTGGAAAAAGGCTTTGGGCACTGGGCCTACACAGAGCTCGCTCATAGACCCCTGGCAACAACACCTAGCACAAAGCAAGTGGCTTAAAAAAAAGAGAAAAACATGGGCATTTTGAAACTGATTTCTACATTGCAACATTTATTATAATCTCTCTCTTTGTGGCATCCTGTGTTTAAGGAAATAATGTTATCATCTCTTTCCAGAAATGGTTTGGATAAGTTCTTGGAAACCCTTCCCACGCATTTGTATTTTGGTACTTCTTTATTATTTCCCACTCAGCCAGACTGACCACAGGGACACTGGGAAACTCCAGGGCTCTGGAATGCACCAGCCTCCTACTTTCACATGCTGGGGACACACGTGAGATCATCTAGAAAGGGGAAGGAGTCATGACATGGAGGAGAAGTATAGTATTTGGCTCAACTGAGGGAAAATGTAACCACCACCACCACCACCATGGCCTTATATTATAGGGGGAGGGGAATCTTTGAGGGAGCTGCCTGGGAGCAGCTCATGGGTCCTGCTGCCCAGTTCCCTGACTGGGGGTGATAGGTGGTCTCAGAATGGTAGCTGGGCAGCAAGCCCAAAGAGCAGCCATTCTTTGTTGGAACAGAAGATGGAAGCTCTGGGGAGGTGAGGGTGTCTAAAAGAAAATACGAAACCGAAGGATGCGTTTTAACCTATTAAAGGGAGATTGTCGTTTTGGTAGAGAGTTTGCAGACAAATTAGTGATTCCTGAAAATGAAGCAGAGGGAGAAAAAGATTACTAATTCTGAGAAAACCAAAAAATGTACAAGAACTATAGAAAACTACATGATGCAGCTGTGAATAAATATTATGTAATCATAATAACGTAATCTTGAGTATTGATTTAATATAAAAAATTACATTGGAAAGATAAGTGGAAAATCAAGAGTTGTGTGGTTGTGTGTGTGTGTGTGCATGCGTGCGTGTATTCAATAGCATGAAAGCTAATTCCTCATTTTCAATAGTATGGAGTCAATAGATATTATCTAAATTGAAAAGTCAAGAACTAGCAGGATAAGCTCACTATTGAAAAATACGGAGGTAAGAAAGAGCCATAAGAATGGAAAGTAATTGCCCTCAGGAAGTAGGGAATAAGAATGTAACTTTGATAATTGAAATTACGTTAAAAATTAACCAAAATTTCTCTTAAGTCATTTCAGTTAATTCAACCATTAAAATTAAAGCCCTTCCTGAAGAAATTAGGGTAAGAGAAAAGTAGGGCAGCCAATAGGTAAGAGTGTTCATTGAAAGTGGAAAACAGAGCCCAGAATTCTTATATCATTAATTAAAGCTGTTGGTGCACAGACATCTCGGAATGGACTCCGGTAAGAATAAGAGCTAGAAAGTGACTTTTGTAACATGTTACCTTTCTTCCAGGGGCTGTTCAAAAGTACCTTACCAGATCCTGAAAGCTTGTGAACATAGTCAGGGGGCAAAATAGTGGCCCAAACATTTATTCTGTGTCTTTGATCCCACCAGCTACTTCTCCTGACCTGGAGCCACTCTACACTTTCCTTATCCCCACAGTAGAGTTACCTGTAGTGGATTACAACCATGCTCACATATTTTGCTGAATTCTAGATTGTTGCAGGGCCCATCCCTGACTACGAAGGCATTTCTTTGCCAGTGCAGAATCATTCTTGCTCCCTCCTATTCTCCTTCCACCACGGGGCTGGAAGCCGGGGAACTCCATTTCCAGAATCCCTTGCTCAATAGTGTTCCCAGTGAGATTCAGACAGTGGGAGACACTTGCGAGAGATCTGGAGGCAGAAGTGACACAGACTGTACCCGGGCTGGGAGGGGGGGCTGGGGGGGAGGAAGGGGGTAAATGCAAAGGCTTCACTTCTTGCTAAGACGCGGGGAGTCATCTGTGCTGGTGGTTGCCAGCAGCGGCGATCATCAGGGCTGGTTACCTGCAGTTCAAGCCACATCCATTTCCTGAAAGCAATGGCAGGCCGACTGGACAGCTAATGAAGTTTCCACGTAAACCTTAGATTTACAAAGACCTGGATTTGAATCCTGACTCCTCCTTCTTAAAAACTATGTGACCTTGAGCTAGGTTTTGTATTCTTGACAATTTTTTCATCTGTGCAGTAAGGATAATACCATGTATCTCACAGGTTATGGGGAATACATATAATACATGTAAAAATGCCCAGCAGACTTGTCATTGCAGTAGGTACTCAATAAATGGTAGCTATTACTAATATTATTTTAATCCTCTGTTTGCCACCTGCTATTGTTGCTATTTATGCTATAGCTACTGTGCAATCACCAGGCAAGAAACCCATATACACGGTGTTGGATTGAGCAGCTGGGATAGCCTGTCCACTCCTTCCACAGCGTTCTCCTTTTACAGCTGGAGAATGTCCACATCTTTCCTCCTGTCTGCCTCAGCGTATAGACTGGGGCCTCCCAGACAGACCTGTCTTTGTACAGGACATCAGGACTCGTCAAGTTGCCTATGACTTTGGCCCATGTGTTTTGCTTTTTTTGTCTTGTCTAGTTTGCTTCTTTTAATAAGCCCAGGAGTGCAGTGGCTCCTCCCTTTTTCTCCTTGTGATGAGCTGACATTTGATTGACATCCTTGGCTCTGCTTCTTTTTGAGGGCCAATCACTCCTTCCTGTTCTCCTGAGGTCTCCATCCTTGAGACAGATTGATTCTTATACCTTCGGGGGCTTTCACAACAAATCTTGTTGCAAGGTGGAACCCTTTCTAGGCAAAGTAGTAGAATTCCCGATTTGGAGAATTTCTGTCCCATCCCCCCTTTGATATGTTGAACACCAGATGTTCTAGCTGATGGGCCCTATAAGTGATTTTTTTTCCTCATTGATTTAAAAAATTGTACCCTTTAGCTATACGGCACATGATCAAACACTTTAAAATATATCATTAATTAAAGTGTTTACTGAAACTGACAAGCAGACAAAATAAATGCAAATGAAGTAGGAAATCTATAGAGATAGCCTGAGAACAGTCATCTCTTCTTGGTCTGACTTATAGGATACACTGAAGTCTGGGAAACAGAGGGCTTAGCAGATCAGGGAGGTCACCACACTTAGTTTGCCGTTTCTACTTCCCTCTTTCTTACACGAAAGATTCCCCTAGCAGAAACTTCTGGCCTCTGTCTGTCTTCAAGAAAGATGGGTGAGGAGGGAGGGAGAGAAAAAAATGAATTTATAGACTGACAGTTATGTCATTGCTCTATTCCATTTCCCCCACTACTTCTAGTTTCTTCCCTCTCTGCTCTGTATTTCCCCAAGACTTGCAGGAGCTAGGGGAAGGTGAGATGCGTGGGAGGGAAGGGCAGATCATAGGTTCCTTCCCCATTCTTCACCCGAGACCTCGAAACTGGGAAGATTGCATGTACTGCTCTAACAAACCAGGTCTGCTTTCTCTCCTAGTGACCTGTAACTAAAACCAAATCAAATCAAAACACCTTCATTCAGAGGTTTTTTTTTTTTTCTTTGAATGAAAAATATAAAGTATCCTTTACTTTAAAAGTCAGGATTTGGGCATAAAACTTAAAACCAAAAATAATCAAACATGTATCTCTTTTCCCTATTGTGATAAGAGCCATGGGCCTCTATTAAATAAAAGGAAGGGATGGGGCAAGGAGAAAGTTAAGTGTAGGGTTTCCTATTCAGTGGTCACTGTGTTGGTCAAATTAGTCTCTTTGACAGTTCACTTTAGCTGTTAATTTTGGATGTGGTTAGCAGCTCAGCAGTAATTAGCCACTGTTCACAGATTGTCTGGACTTGGAAAAGCCTTCCATGATTCTCGGGTGGGGCATCAGGACAGCAGACTGGGATGAGTGTGAATGTCATTTTTGTTTTGTTTTTTTTAGGGAGAGGGAGGGGGAAGGGGAGAGGCAGAGGGAGAGAGAGAGAGAGAGTCTTAAGCAGGCTCCATGCCCGCACAGAGCCCAATGAGGCGCTTGATCTCACAACCCTGAGATCATGACCTGAGCCGAAATCAAGAGTCAGACGCTTAATGGACTGAGTTACCCAGGTGCCCCTAAAAATATTACTTTTAAAAAGCATTTTCATGCCAGTGTCACCCCAGTTCTTCCTCTAAGACAAGGCCTTCTTGAGAAGTGAATAAGGTAAGTAAAGGATCTGGTGCCAGACACATCTGGGTTTGAATTATGGCTCTGCCATCATTAGCTGTGTGGCCTTGGGCAAATTACTTAACCACGCTGTGTCTTAGTTCCCTCACTTTTAATATGGAAAGGATAATACCTCAAGAGGTTGTTATGAGGATTAATTGAGATGAGGCAGACAAAGACTTAGTACCATGATGATGGTGAGTTAGCTATTATGTTTGTATTCCTCCTTAGAAAATCCAACCAGCTCTACTAGAATCTTAATTTCCTGTTCTCGCTTCTCAAAATGCCCCCTTAATTTGCCTGAGATGTCAAAGACATGGGCTGTTTGGCTGGGTCATATGAAAATCCTGCTCTGATTAGGGGAAGATGTGATCTCTACAGAAACAGGAGCCCCGGTTGCAAAGAGCACCCTGCAATTATTTGAGCTAGCTACTCATATCCTGGCAGCACAGTCTTTCTGGGGGAGAACCGTGTGAGTCACAGAGGGAATGGGACCATCTCTGTGTTACTGAACCGTGACCAATGGCTTGCCAATCACAAGAATGGGTCTCTGTGTTTGTTCAGTACAAGTTTTTACCTGCTTTATTGTTCTTCTGACTTTGGCTTGTCTTTAGTTCTTTCATCTGGAAAAATCTCTGACAAGAGGAGTTATTAAACTGCTCCCTTAGTTGGCACAAGGTTAATTCTGTCAGACTTGGGAGATTTTGCTCTAATTGTTCATGTGTGAGGCAGGCTCACTGCCTTTTGCGTTTGTACTTTCAGTCATTTTCAGATCTTCCTTGGGTTATTTTTCATCACATCATTTTACTAAAAGGACAGATGTTAGGATTCAAAAGAAGTCATCCAGGTGTTGGTGAATCTGAACCATTGCTTTTGGAGGAGAAAACTCCCCAGGCAGGCTCATGGTTGATAGTAGATTCGCCATCCATCCATCCTTCATTCCTTCCATCTGCTGTGATATTGTGAAATAATATTGGATTTCACTTTTGATTCTACCTATAATTCCTTTATTAGCCATTTTTATCTAGTCTTTCAACCTTCTTTTTCTTATAAGCAATAGGAATAATAAATGGTTGTCTGTCTGGACTTCTTACTAACCCCACCCTCCCCTTAGTCCCCTTCACACCATACACACATATTTGGATAAATGGAAGTACTTTGCAGTCCTGCGACCATTGCAGGTTTGCTATGAAGTTTAATATCAGGCTGCATATGTGAAAACACTTATTACCATATCTGGCATAGCATCAGTATTTTTTTGGATCTCTGTATCTGAATTCCAAGGTCTTCTATGTGTCATAAACACAGAATTGTGTTTTAGAAGACTTGTGGTAAAGTCCCAGCTCAGTCGCTTAATAGCTGTGACGCTTTGAACACATATATCATTCACTTCCCTAAGCCTCAGTTTTTCATCAATAACATGATGAAAAACTATGCCACATTATTAGGGAGATCAAATGAAAATGTCTGAAAAGTGCTTTCTAAACTGTAAAGGACTATCCAAATGTATTATGCTATGTAAACAGTTGTGACAATTGTAGCAACTTTCAATTGGAAGTGATAACAAAAAGTTAAATTTAATGATATTTCTTTGCTTTAATTTAGTTTTGCTCAATGGCCCCAGGGCACTCATCTAAATATTAATAAGGCAGGAGAACTCTTGACCTTGCTTTACATACAGACAAGTCTATGACATCCATCAAATACACTCAATGCTCTCAGATATAAGCTGGGGAGAAGTGGGTGTGGCATCCGCAGTGGGGAAGATTGTGGGCCAGTTTGCTCCATTAGTGCCCTGGGGCCAAGTGCTGATAGTGAAAAGCCAAAAATGAGACCGGGGTTGGCACCAGTTTTACCCAGAGGAGAGAGGCTGGTTAGTTGCCTGTCCTGGCCAGTCCTTGCCTGTTGCCTCAATTTAAAAGGGGTTAATTACTCAAATTACCCAGATGTTTGCCCTGAGCCACTGATTCACTTTGCTGTGGGAGGGAGAGGTGAGTAGGTGGGAGGTCTGCTGCTGCTACTTCCCTTCTTTTTCCTCTTCCTCCTCCAAACCAGGCAAATTGGAGGGAGAGAGTAGAAGGAAGCATGAGTCATCTGTAAGAGACCCTTGATTTCCTCAGGGCCTCCTTTCCCTGTGCATGGAGAAGGCAACTTCAATGTCATGAACACTGAGGAAGACAAACCATCATCAGCATCTCATGCATTAAACTTATTTGGCCTCATTTTCTAGCCTATGGCTTGGAGGCCTGAGGTCAGCCCAGGACTCTGCACAGAAAGAGAGAGAGAGAGAGAGAAGAAAGAAGAAAGAAAATAAATAGTAGAGAATGTAGTATGTTAAGAAGAATATATGTTCAGGCAAGTGCGGTGTCTTAGAAGTATGAAGACTCTGGAGGGTAAGTACCTTGTGATTTAGGCAAGGCTGAGCCTTGTGTGGAATCAGGTGGAACAGCTGAGTGTCATGAATTAATAGAAGAGATTGCATAAAAAAGTCATTCTGGATATGGTTCAAAGATGCAGTAGATGGAGGGGAAAGGCATCTACTATGTTTTAGACACTGTGGAATGTACTTTACAAATGTAATTTTACTTAATCCCAAAGAAATATTATGAGAATAGTTGCAGATGAAGAAACAGATTTAGAGCAGCCTAAGGCTATTAGCTTAAATGAAGGCGATCGGTTGGATTCCAAAGTTTATGTGCTGTCTTTAGTTTCATATGGAAAGTCAGGCTGAAGTATGTCACCTATAAGTAGAATTTTTGTCCCTCAAAATCCATAGGACTTCTCTATAACTGCTGCTGCAGTTGTGGTAAGAATTTTTTTTTATCTTTACCCAGAAGCACTATGGCAGCAAATCATTCTGTTCACTGATATTCTGGTTCTTCTCCTGCTGTGTAGGTTTGTGCTGTCTCCCTCTTTGAAGATAGATATGTGACTTATTTTGAGCAGTGGAGTATGAGTGAAAATGAATCATGTCACTTCTAGGTAGAGGAACATAAAAACCAATGAGAAATTCACCATGTTTTCCTCCACTTGCCATAGCAACTGTTAACCCTTGGTTGGTAAAGTGTCTGAGACTAATGAGGAAACATGGAAGAGAACCCCTGTTCATTTAGCATAATAAATACAAGTTAATTAAAAACCCCTGTAACTTCAGGATTATTTGTTACTGCAGCATAATCTTGCCTTTCCTGACTGATACAAGCAGGAAATGATAAATTTCTTACTCATGATTTCAAAAGGTATTTTCTTATGGAAGAGAAAGAATGGAGAAATAGGCTGATTGGAGTAAGAAGAAATGTAAAAACTCATCAAGTCATCTTTTGTTTGTGTTTAAAACCAATGAACAAAATCTACTGTTTTAAATTGTATACATGTTTTAGGTGGTGGATGGTCCCTGAAGAGTGGGAGATACTTGCTATATAGTTATAGTTGCTAGAGCTGCTATAACAAAGTACCACAGCCTGGGTAGCTTAAACAACAGAAATTTATTTTCTTATAGTCCTGGAGGCTGGAAGTCCAAGATCAAGGTGTCAGCAGAGTTGGTTTCTTCTAAAGCTTTTCTCTGGTTTGTAAATGTCCAAGTTTACATCATCTTCCCTCGGTACATGTCTGTGACCTAATCTCCTTTTCTTATACGGACACCAATCCTATCAGATTAGAGCCAATCCTAATGACCTCATTTGACCTTAATTACTTCTTTTGAGACACTATCTCTAAATACAGTCACATTCTGAGGTACTGGGGGTTAGGACTTCAACATATAAATTTGGGAGGGGGTAAGATTTAGCCCATAACAACTCTGGAATAGTACTTGCTACATAATGTAGACTCAAAAAATAATTTTTTATTTTTTTTTTTTTGCTTCAGTCAAGAAGTTCCCTATATATTCTGCTCTGTCAGGAATGAATCCAAGGTTCTGGCCAGCTGCTCTAAACATACTCTGTCATAGGGTAGCTGTGGCAGACTTTTATTGATCTCCTAACTTCACACCAAAAAGATCCTGGATGGGAAAGACTTCTGAAGGAATTGTGAGACGGGCACTTCCTAATCCCATTTTAATAGTTAAGCAAACTGGAGCTCAGAGATGTTAAGTGACCTATCCTAAGTCACAGAGCCAGTGCATGTCAGAATTGAGAATTATGTCTTTGAATTTTGAATACCTGGAATCGTCCTTTCATTAGGTCAGAGTTGATGCAATTTACAATAATAGAGTTTGGACTTTAAAAGAATGAGGGTGTATGAGTTCTCAGAGAAGATTTGCAGAATGGGATGAGAATAGAAAAGAGATGGAGTGACCTGAGCAAAGGTAGAATTGGGAAGAATAAAGAAGGATCCTTATTTTTAGTCACCATCCATTCACTCTCTGGTCTGTACAATGGTATACACAGTACTATTCACGTTGAGTACTCTTGTTGAGGTTGGGTTAACAGTGCCTCTCTTGATAATCCAGGGAATAATGAGGCATCTTGGATGTGTCATCAATTTATTTACTGGCTCATTGGGAAAGCCATAATGGTTATTCATCAGCCACTTTATATTTGCAAAATGGTTTGCCATAATCTTGATTTGCTTTCTCTCTAGCAAACTAGCTCGGGGTGGTCACCACAAGTTACCCAATCCACTAAGGAAACATTTAAAGATATAAAGACATTAAATAAATTAGCCCAGAGCAGCTAAGACCAAGAGCAAGGATTAAGAATTGGAAACTTCAGAGACCTCCTCTGTTTTGCCTCCAGGGCCGGCTTTCACCACAAATGGGATTCTGGGAAACAGAACGATGAGGGGATTCCATGAAGAGTACGGCATTTTCTATAACCATTTATTTGAAAATGCAAGTCATCAAATTAGAAGAAAGGCATACCAGGGAAGCGGGGAGGCCCACACTCTGGGCCAGGGTTTTAGAGCAAGGGTCCTGCACTGGGTTCTGTGTAACACATTCGTATTGACGGCCATGAAAGGATTCAGCGTCTTGAATGAGACAGCTGCTTGTACAGAGGCGTTTTTTATGAGCTGACAAGTTAGCCAGGAACAAAGCATGTTTGTAGGAAGTAAATCGTTGCCAGTTTTAATCTGAGCTTTTCATTCAGCTGTAGCCGGAGACAATTGAGTTTTTAATGTTCCGCATGAAGTTCCTCGTTTCGGATTTTAGTCAGAATGAGGCCCGGGATTTGGTTTGGCTTAGGTGCTCCATTTTCAAAATGTCACTGAAATCAATGAAAACAAAAGCAGTGCCGGTTGTTTTCATTTCCTGCTGATCATAACTTTTCCAGGGGACAGGGTCTGGACAAACAAAGCTGCCTCCATGAAGGTTGTTTATGTTTCTTGCTCCAAGACTGGGCTTAAAGAAGGGAGGTAAACAGTTGACATGTTATGATGTGAAAATGATTTAACGTCCACACTGAGATGTGAATTGAACTGAGGTCCCAGGGGAACCCAATGGGGTCTTGAAGAATTGGAGAAAATTTGAGAGTCACACTGATGAGAGTGAAGAATTGCCTCCAAACTAGCCTCTTTGGGAGAAAAGATGTTTCTCTTAAGAAAAATTTCCAGATAAATGAAGATAATTTCTTTAAAAAATACATTGAAAACAAGCACTTTTGTTGAAATTATCTTAAAATATATCCTATACCTCCTTTCCTTGTTAACAGAACTTGTCCTGTTCTTGGTGACTGGCGGGCGGGGGTGTGGTAAGCATTATCTCCACGTGCTCTACTGGAGAGATATGGCTGGGCTCCTGAGCTGCCAGTCCCTGCCAGTTTGCTGGGGGAACCTCCAGTTTGGCTGAGGATGGTTGGGTGCCCCTGGGGATTTGTATTTTTTGTTCTAGACCATCAATGGAATTCTTTTATTAGAATCTTACAGATAAAGGCAGTAGTATCTGAGAATACCAAAATCCTGCTATGGGTAAATGATAACTATATTTACTAAGCCAACTAAGTTAGCATTTCAGCAGGTCGACCAGGTTGATTTGATCAGCAATACCTGCTCATTAGAAAGTTGATCCTGGGGGCGCCTGGGTGGCTCAGTTGGTTGGGCGACTGCCTTCGGCTCGGGTCATGGTCCTGGAGTCCCGGGATTGAGTCCCGCATCGGGCTCCCTGCTCGGTGGGAAGCCTGCTTCTCCCTCTGACCCTCCCCTCTCTCATGTGCTCTCTCTCTCTCTCATTCTCTCTGTCTCAAGTGAATAAATAAAAAATCTTTAAAAAAAAAAAAAAAAAGAAAGTTGATCCTGACCTCAGTGTCCTGTCACCTGATAATTTTCACTGTTTGTCTCTTCATATACATGTAGCAGAGGCCTTAAAAACTACCTCTGTGTTTGTGTAATGTTTAGTTATTGTAATATCGCTCAATCCAGGAAAACTTGAACTCTAAAAACTAGGACTTTGCTGCTTTTCAGACCATACTACTGAATGATTGTTTCTTTTAAAACTGTGTTGAAATTTTACACATCTCCTTCAGATTTTACCTTCTAAAGGATGAAATTTCCACATTCTTGGGGATTTTACCCTAGCTTCCTGAACATGCAGTCAATAACCGCAGTGATCAAATTATTCTCTGGTTATGCTGGGATCCAGTCTGCACTGAACACAGTCAGCCTTTGGCTTACCTGACCTTAATTGTCTTACCACTTTAATAAATAGAATGGATATTTATTTCCACCTGAAGTTTTAGGTAGAGAAAGGTTGGTTTTGTGACTGAATGCCAGCAGGAAAACTCTCTCCCCCAGGCAAAAAATTAACCCGAATTCATGGGCTTTCCAACTATCCTACTTTGAAACAATCTTCTTTTGATCCTGTGACACATAATGAAAAACAGTACCAATAGTTTTGATTTATTTCAAATGATTGCTTTCCCAATAGTTAATCCTTTTGGCAATTTTTAACCTTATAAATATCTTTTCCATTGGTAGATTGTGATATCTCTTTTGCATTATTTTCTGATTCTTGTCTGTTTGTCAGATATTTTAATTTCCTGGATAAGGAATCTTTGGATGAGTGTGTTAATATTCTTCATGATTTTAATTGATCTTGTTTATTTGATACAGCTTTATTAAATCAAAGGACCTTAATTTAAGGCTATATCAAGCCCCAATCTTTGGAACTTGTAAATGTTACTTTACATGGAAAAAGTTTTTTTTTTTTTTTTTCCAGATGTGACTAAGTTAAGGGTCTTGAGATGGGGAGATTGCCTTGAATATCTGTGTGGGCTTTAAATGTGATCATAAGTGTGTTTATAAGAGAGAGGGAGAGGGAAGTAAGACACAGATAGAAGAAGAGAAGGTAATGTGACCATAGTGGTTGAGATTGGCAAGGAATCCTGGCATCCCTCAGAAGCTGCAAGAGTCAAGAAACAAATCCCCCCCCACCCAAAGCCTCCAGAGGGAGCATAGCCCTGTTGACACCTTGATTTTGGCAAAGTGAGATATTGATTTTGGACTTCTGGCCCCCACAACTAGGAAGAAATACATTCGTGTTGTTCTAAGTCACCAAGTTTATGTTAATTTGTTATAAAGGCCCTAGGAAATTAATACAAAGGGTAAGTGAACTACTCTTAAATTGGTTCTAGAAAGTAGTCAGTCATCTGCAATATACATTCTTAAACTGTACCAAGTTAAAGGATGTGGTTCTTTTCCTCAAGAGCTTTATGGGCTAGCTGGGGAGATAAGGCTGGCGTCACAAGAACAGATGATACAGAGCAGTGTGTCATTACATTACTATCTTTACAAGTTCATATGAGATGATGAGTTTTAGAGAGGACTCTGATGAATCATTCAGTAACATAGGGAAGGTTTAGTGGAAGAGGAGGGACGTGGAGAATTTGTAGGGAGAGAGCAGGAAGGCGGGTGTTCCTACAGAGCATGTGAGTGATGTCAGAAGTAGAACCAAGCCTGATATGCACTGTGAGGGCAGGACCATGGTCATGTAATTCATTATTGCTCCCCTAGTATAGTCCCTGCACACAAGAGGTACTCTCTAAAGATTTGATAAATAAACAGATGGCGTTTTATTGGATATCGCCATTTTAGGACAGCTGGCCTGTAAGAGCAAAGGACATACTTTGGGATTAATGGGAAATTAGTTTGGGTTTATAGGGTGGGGCCAATCCTGAAGGGCCTTGGAAGCCAGGGAGATGAAAGTGAGTGTACCAGAGTACGGACATATTAGAGTAAAATTATTCCTTTAGATGGTTTAGAAAGGCATTTAAGAAACATGTCTTCTAGGCACTTTTCTTTCCTCTTTGGTTTATTATTTATCTTAAACCAGATCTCCAGTCTTTTTGCGACACTGGGTTGGAAAATACATAAAACAAATTTGACCATCTATTCACCCAGTTTGAGTTGCCTTAGTTTCAGCCAAAGTGGAGGTATTGATGGACTTTCCAGAATTCAGTACAAGTGACCAGCCTGAGAATTATGGCCGACACGCCAGAGCTTCTGAAATCTAGAGACTGTCTGTACTCTTTTGCTTCCCTGCTTCTTTACTGAGCTGAGCTGTACAGCAAAAGTTGGCAGTTTTACCAGGACAATTGGATAAAGGCTAGCGTGTGTGTGTGTGTGTGTGTGTGTGTAGTGTGTGCAACTGCAGACATTAATTAGCTTCCAAATGATAAGAAACTCAGGAACTCAATACCAAATCAAAATTCCAGAAAGAGGTTTCCATTGTTTGAAAGGAAGGGTACTAGCTGCTCAGTGACTTGCCCGTTATCCATACTGGCAGTCCCCACGGGCACATCACAAACACAGAAACACTTGTTTTTTTTTTTCTTTTTTTTTAAGCATTTGTTAATTTTTAAATTTTAATTCCAGTAGAATTAACATACAGTGTTATATTAGTTTCAGGTGTACAATACAGTGAGTCAACAATTCTATACAGTACTCAGTGCTCATCATGATAAGTGTACTCTTTAATCCCCATCACCTATTTCACCCATCCCCCACCTACTTCCTCTCTGGTCACCATCGGTTTGTTCTCTATAGTTAAGTCTGTTTCTTGGTTTGTCTCTCTCTCTTTTTTTCCTTTGTTTGTTTGTTTCCAATAATGAAATTATTGGGGCCTGTGTTACCTATAAGGTTCTCAGTCTCCTATAGGATCTGCCTCTTTACAAAATAACACCAGTATATATCGTATGGTTATCACTTCTTGATCAATTAATTCTGAATTGTACTTAACAAAGATCTTTTTCTCCCTGGTTATTATTTATCAAAAAAATGTGTACTAAAACCTGACAAAAAAATAAACTTTTGTCATTTTAGTTTGCACACCCTTTCTTGCAACTTCAGATCTCCTCCTGTTGATTGGTAGGCTATCCTTCTATCAGCCATTAAAAATGCTCAGTTCTTCCTAGGCCTCAAACAAACAAACTCTTCCTCAATTCTTCTCTCCTCTCAAATGCCTATCTTCCCTTTTTCATTCTTTCGTGGCCAGATTGAATGAAAGCACAGTGGGTTCAGGAGGTCTCAGACTGTCAGGCAGTGAGCTGGCTCCCCCCTGCAAACCTGTTTTGTTGTCTCATCCCATGTTTATTATTTTCTAACATTTACAAATTGGGAGATTTGCATAAAAATCTGTATTTCTCTTTCTCTTACCACACTGGAGAACTGGCAAAACTGGGCCCACACATGACATCTCTTAAAACTGAATTTCTGTTCCTGCCTTTAGACAGAGTGAGCATTTTCCATTTAGCTACAGACCCCACCATTCCTTATTGTATCCAACACTGAGGTGAAGGGTCAGTCACCATTTATCATTGCCTTGCAGTTTTGTTTTCCTTAGATACAGAAATATTTCTCTGAACCAATGCCTCTGTCATCTATGGGAAGTGGAAGATCCAGAGGCCTGCACGGCCCTGTTGTTCTCAGCCTGTTTTACTCTTGTATGGTATCTGCGGGGCCCCTTTGGCATCTGGGTTTGCCACCCCTGACCTGTATCACACTTTGTTGGCCTCTCCATTCTTCACCTTTTTGCTAGGTGGCTCTTGCCTCTTCATACACTGTCACCTGTCCTAATGGTCCCTTCTCACTTGATAAATCAAATGGCCTTTTGTAAGTTCTCTTTCTTAAAGCTCTGTCTGGCTACTCTTTCCTCCAGTTTCCCTTCATCTTAAATTACCTTTCTTCTTGACTTCATTTATCCCAGCTAACATTCTCTGAGTCTTCTTTTTCCCACCTCCTACACTGTTTCTCCCTGTTATGTCTAAGGTCCTTTTATCTTTATATGCTTAGTCTTGGCAGTTTTCTTCATGTCATGGTTTTGATGACTTCCTTTATGTGGATGACTCACAATCCCATCCTTCTCTCTGACCCCTCCTGAGTCCACAGCCTGCAGAACAGCGCCACTGGGGAGGTCCTGCCAGGCCCTGAACCTCTTCCCACATGCCCACATTTTTTCATTGCTTCTCTCTAAAGGGCATAACCATCCTTCCAGCTGCTCACAGGCACGAGGTAATGATTATTACACATCTGATCAGTCTCTATGCATCTTCTTTCTTTTCTCTCCCATGATTGCTGTCCTTTTCAAGCCACTGTCACTTTTTTTTTAATTTATTGGTTTCATTCTTTCAATATCTCTCTCTTTCAATCTACAATATATACTGTTACTTGACTAATGTACCCTAAAAAATTAATTCATTGATTCATTTATTAATTCACCCAATAAATACTTATGGTCTGTAAAACATGTCATTTCTTTTTCTCCTCTTAAAAAGTCATCTGTTGGGGCACCTGGGTGGCTCAGTCAGTTAAACATCTGCCTTCAGCTCAGGTCATGATCCCAGGGTCCTGGGATCAAGCTTCATCTGGCTCCCCAGCTCAGCAGGGAGTCTGCTTCTCCCTCTCCCTTTGCCCCTACCCCTTCCCCCAGCTCGTGCTCTCACGTGTGCTCTATCTCAAATAGGTAAATAAAATCTTTTTTTAAAAAAAGTCATCAATTGCTCTGCATTGCTAACAGAATCAAGGTTACACTATCTATCTGGCTTCAGTCTATTTTTTGGCTCTCAACCCTGACTCCTCCCAGGTATAAATCTTTGCTCCTTGAGTTAGTGTCTGGAAACACTCAAGTATAAAGCCCTAGAGCTTGCCTTGACTAAGTCCCAGCTCTGCCACTTGCTGGCTATGTGACCTTGAGCAAGTCATGTAACTTCTAAGTCTCAATTTCTTTATCCACTTAACCCATATGGTTATTTGAAGAGTTAAAAAAAAGAAAGAAAGAAAGAAAGAAAGAAAAGCCATGTGATGCAACACTTGGTGCAAAGCAAGAGTGTAAAAAATGTTAGAGATCATCATCCAATCAAATCACAGTTTCCTGTACATTCTCATGTCATTTCTTCCTCCTGGAATGCCTGTCTCTGTCTGTCTCTTTCTACACATCTCAACCCTATTCATCTGTAAGGCCCAGGGCAGATGGTGGGGCCTCTGTGAAGGCTTTCGCTCTCCTTGTACCTTTAATATAGACATTAACACTTTATAATTTGCAAGATTGTATTTATATATAGGTCTCATCTAACCTACAATAGAGTAAGCACTTTGATTCCTGAGATCTTAATCATGTCTTTGTTGCTCATATCACCCAGAGTGCCTTGTACAAAGTAGATGCTTGATAAGTACACGTTGAAGGAATAAATATTCATCTGAGTGGGTATTTCCTCATAGTTATATATTTTTATCCATTTAAGAAAGCATGAAGTATCAGTCACTTGATTTGAGCAATGTAGTAATTTTCCAGTAATTTTTACTAATTTTTTCCCCTTACTCCTATGCTATAGGTATTACACAGGTGTCTTTTGAGAAATTTCTGTATCTATTGATTTATTCAGAATTTATGCCACACCTTCTTTCAAAAGGATTTGAAACAGCATGCAAATTAAACCTAATGTAAAATAGGACAATTATGGCTAAAAAGAGAACAGAGACCATCTCAAAGAAACAGGGAGCAGATGTTACCAGGCACCTGGGATGAGCTAATTACTATACTTGGTAACTGGATTTGGCTCTGAGTTTCTTGGCAGCTAAAGCTGAAAGGAAACACATTGGGTTATTCATTCAGCAAACATTTGTTGAATATCTTTGATAAATAGGGCACTGTGCTAACACTGGAAATTCTAAAATGAACAAGCCTGGGTCCCTGGCTTCAGCACATTACTTAGCTATGAGTTAAGTGGCTGGAGGTAGATACAAGAGGAAAGAGAAACTCAGGAAAAGGACACTGAGTATGTTTGTAAGGGGGAGGGCCAGGGACAGCTCAGGGAAGGGGGGATGCTTTCCCCAGACCATTCAGTGGGGGAAGTGCCTTCCTGGCATAAGACATAGCACAGAGAGAGACTGGAAGGCCTGAATGAAGCATAGAGTGAGGGAGTGCCAGAAATTGAGGTGAGAGAAGTTAACAGCATCCAAAATATGATGGACTTCATACATGATGTGAAGGAGTTTGGATGGTGTTCTTTTGGCCAGTGTTTTCTAACATGGCTGCACACAGGAATCACCAGGGAGCTTTGGAAATAGAAATATATATACTTAATAAGAATCTTCGAGGGTGAAGCCTGAGAATCTGTATTTTTATGGTGTACCTTAGTTGATTTTTGTACAGTCAGCTTTGGCACTACTCACTGGACCAGGTTTGTTAATCACCATGGCATAGGCAAGAGATAAACCCTTAAAGTGTTTGAGCCAGCGGAGTATCTGAGAGATGGGAATTTTAAAAATACCTGTGAGGTAGAAAAGGCAGGGTGAACAAGGGTGGACCTGAGGTTGGAGGAAAGGATGGAAGATGGGTTTATTATGCCCACTCTTATGAGTCGTTAGCACAATGCCTGGCATACACTAGGTATGCTCAAAAAGTGATTGTGGAACATAAAAGCTGATTTTACTTACAGTGGTTGTGTGATTTCTGGGATACAAATGGCTGAATCCAGACACTTGATCAGAAGTGAGACATGGTAGAAAGATCTTGGTGTCAAATAGTCCCAGGTGTAGACTTCAGCTTCATTCCTGGGCAAGTTGTTTGAAACCCCTCAGAAGTAATTTCCTCACTGGGGAGGTGGGAAGGATAACTCCCACCCCACAGGACTTCTATGAGGATCACATGAGATAACATAGAGAATGGGCAGGAGAGGACTAATTCTCTTGCTCTTTCTCACTGCATTTGTTAAAAATAACCTGGGATGCTTTCGCGTCTCATTAATTCTGTTCTGATTATCTCCTGCTGTATAACAAATCACACTAGACTTAGAAGTATAAAGCATGCCATTTTATTATGCCCGTAGATTCTGTGGGGCAGGAATTGAAACAGTGCAGTGTAATAATGGTGTTGTCTTGGCCCTGCAATGAGGCCCCAGCTGGGAAGACTTGAACACCTGGGAGTGGCTGGAATGGCCGGGAGCTGGGACTGTCTGTCTAGAGGCTCTTCTCTCACATGTCTGGTGTCCAAGCAGGGAAAATTAACGGCTGGGTTCAGGCAGGGCTCTCAGCCAGAGCACCTACTTAGAGTGTCTACATGTGGCTTGGACTTCCTCATAGCATGGAGGCTTTGGGACATTTGGACTTCCTACATGGTGGGACAGGGCTTTAAGAGTGAGCATATCTATGAATAAGGTGGATGCTGCATGGTCTTTTAAGATCGAGCCTCCCAAGTCATATAGTGTCACTTCTGCCATTACTCTATTAGTTGAAGCCTGTCCACAATCAAGGTGATGATACATAGACTTTACCTCTCGACAGGAGAAATATCAAAGAATTTACAGCCATATTTTAAAAGCACTACCCATTTGCCTGAGCTTTTTATTTTTTTATTTTTATTTTTTAAAGATTTTTATTTATTTATTTGACACAGAGAGAGAGAGAGAGTGCTCAAGCAGGGGGAATGGCAGGCAGAGGGAGGAGCAGGCTTCCCTCTCAGCAGAGAGCCCGATGCGGAGCTCGATCCCAGCACCCTAGGATCATGACCTGAGCTGAAGGCAGACGCCCCACCGACTGAGCCACCCAGGTGCCCTTGCCTGAGCTTTTTAAACAAACAAACAAACAAACAAACAAACACTTGATCACTTTTGTAGTGTTTAGATAATTGTCCTTGTTTGCAGAAACCAAATAAGAAGGATCTGATCCTTTCTTGACTGTGTTCTCTGTTGTTCCAATACCATCTGCCCCATACAGTTGGCCTAGCTCACCCTTGTTTTTCAACTTTTCTCATGTATCAGGCACTAGTTATATGCCTCACCCCTTCTGGGATTCTTTATGATGAGAAAGAAAAACATGTTTCAGGAAGAACTTAAACTCTCCAGAGGGAAAGTAAATGAATGGAATTCTTTCTGGGATTTTCTGGGGGCCATGGCAGGAAGACTTCTGACTTATTCGGCCCCAGTTACTCCAAGTACTGGAGAGAGAGAGGAATTGAGATAAAATGGGAGGATCACTGTGTCTGCTTAGAGCTCATCACAGAAAAGTGATGCATAGTTAATGACCTTTTGTGACAATCTTATTCTTACAGTCTAGTGGGGCCATATGTGCCCTGCAGTGACAGATGGTCCCAATCTGCTGTTGCCAGATAATGGCTTGTTTAGAGGCTCGGCGTGACTGTGTGACAAGTTTGGGCTGGACCAGCTGTTTCCCCTGCAACGAAAGTGTGGATGGGCTGAATGAACACAGCAACAGACTTTAAAAGATGTGCTTCCACTATACATGGGAGTATCCACAACTTCTCTGTCAGGAGAACTGATCAATATATTTCTTCAAAAACATTTACAACTTTCCTTTTCCCCCACCGAGAGTACTGATCTAGGGTTCAAGGGACCTGGATTTTAGTCTTATGCTGCTGCTAACTAGCTGTGTAACTGTGGATGCATCACATAAATTCTCCGAGCTCCTATTTCCCAAAAGGGTCTAAATTAGATCATCTTTGAGTTCTTCTAGACTTCTGCTTTCTTCAATTTTTGAATCCAAATTGTGGGCCATAATGATTAGTATTCATGAACTTAGCAAGTGTTAGGTTGTCTGCTAAGCCCATACTAATATTATTTTATTTAACCACCACAGTGGCCCTAAGTGGCCATTATCATTATTATGCATCGTTTAAAAAATGGAGAAACTAATTAACACAGAATCAAGTAACTTGCCTAAAGTCAAACGGCTGGGACAAGGCAAAACTGGAATTGGACCAGACCCATGCTCTTTATCCCCATGCTATGCTGTATACTGTATATTCGGTGTGACTGGAAAAGTAGGCAAGGCAAGAAAGAACCAAGATGTAAACAAATAAAAAGATTGATGATGTGACATCACTGTTTCCTCTCCTTGCATGTTATTTGTATATTTGCGATAACTTGGAGTATATGCTATCAGGGAGGAAGGATTTCCTCTGCACCTCAAGGTCTTTCTACCTGGACTAAGAATCAAATTGACATGAGACAGAATAACAGGAGAAAATCAAACTTAATTTCATATGTATGGGGAATCCACACAGATGTGGAAATTCCAAAGACAGTCAGGCAAAATGAGGTATAAGTGTCATTCTGAACTAAGGAGAGGGGGGTGGGGTCTGGACTTCAAAGGGAAGGAATGCAATTCACAGGAAGATGAAAAAGAGTAAATGTTTGGTAATCAAATGTTTCCTGGGCCTTTTAGAAACAATGAGACATAGAGAACTTTGATCAAACAGGCCTTGCTAGGTTCCTCCCTCACTACCATAACCAGTTCATAGTATAATGAATGTGGTTATCTATGGTGATAGCTCTCTGGAGCAGGTCCTCTATCTAAATTCTTTTCAGGCAGTTGTGGGGGAGGTAAAGAGCTCTTCCTGAATCTGCTGGGTCTTGATTGCTTTTTGAAGCACAATAATCTTCATGCCAAAGCGGCCCATCTTGTGGCGGCCTGCCCTTGGCCTCTACAATGCCCCAATCCATTTCAGGACACCACAACCCAGATACTTGCCTTCCCTCCTCACTGAGTGAGCCCTGAAGAAACAGGCTGCTGGGGTTCCCATGTTGTTCGTTTGGAAGAGCCCCACTGATGTGTTGCATTGGGGACACTTTGTTATGGGGTAGGGCCAGGTATGGGAGAATGCCCTTTTCTAGAAAAAAGCAAAGAATCCACTGCACACTTGTTAATATATCTCTATGTGCTTAAGTCACATGTACAGATTTGTCATCTCTTAAGCCCACTTTATTTTAGTTCACATTTCTGAAACCTCTCATTATATTGGTCTTGTGTTTCCTGGTCATATGAATTTTGAGACAGTGATCCCTTTCTGTGAAGAATGACCTCATTCTCCTCATAGAAAAATTACTTTGGCATTTGAGTAAATAAGAATTAAATTGAAACCCAAGCTGTTCCTCTGATTATGGTAAGCTTCCCCACTCAGCAGCTCTTCAGTGTTTGGCTACAGACATCGAGTTATGTTTTTTCTCTAGGCTCAGGTTTATTTTAAGAATATAATATAAATATTGTTAAAATAAGCCCTTCCCCACCAAGTAGAGGATAAAAGATACGCTGTGAAAAAAAGACTAGATGTTTAGTTGACCTTGAGGTTAAAAGATAGGCTTTTTGCTAAATTTAGGCCAGCTCCATTTTCAACTGGGATTTGAGTCTCAAGAGGCATTTTTTTTTTTTAAGAAAACTTGTGGATATTGCCAAATACTGCCACTGTTGGGTGCACGGATGGAGGAGGTATTATGGCTCCCATAAGAGGCTGCCAGCCCTTTTGTATATTTGTGGATCATTTTACTTTGGTTACTTGTTTTCCCATATGGTGTTACTAGTTTTAGTCCCTCCTGGGCCTGGCATGGGGAGGATAGAAGACTCTTTAGATGCCTGCAGAGAGAAATGATGGTTTAACTGGTGGCAAGATCTTGAGTGCTGTGGTCAGTATAATATAAAGCCAAGCTCCAGGGCATGAGGGTGATACCAGAAGACCATGTACATCAGAAAAGAGAAAACTGAGACGATGAGGCAAGGCTGGTACCTCTGGCCTTGGTTTGAGGGAAGCTAGACTGGAATGATAGATACTCAGTCGACATTTTAAATTTAGAAAATGATTTTCTGTGGACATCAGCTAGCACAGGCAGCTGTGTAAATTAGTGAAGTATATCATGGCTGGTCTCACACCTACAGTTCATAGCAGTCCAGTGATTACATTACAGATCAGTTACATTGACAGATCTGGCCAGGTCAATAAAATTGTGGTACTATATGCATTGTCTGTGGAATATTCAGTTTAGGTTGCTGCTCTCTGCCTTTCCCTTGCAATGACAGGGTTTCTCAACCTCCACTCTCTTGACATTTTGGGTCAGAAAATTCTTTGTCATAGGGGAGGCTACCATATGGATTATAGGATGCTTAGCAGCATCCCTGGCCTCTACCCACTACATACCAGTAGCATTCTCCAGTATGATAACCAAAAACGTCTCCAGCTGTTACCAAATATCCCATAGGGGGAAAATTAGCCTCTTTCCCAACTGAGAAACACTGTATCAGATTCACACAGACCCACAGAATTAAAGGTGTATATAAGATGATGCATACATATAAACATATCCTTTCTTTTTCTATGACATGAAACTAATAGCTATCCCTTACACATAATCTTTGCATAAATAGAATGTTAACAGTAATTCTTATTTAATAAAATTATGCTACCTCCCCTCCACTTAAAAAGCTGATTCATCTCAAAGAATGATGTGACACCAGCAATGATCTATGGCAGATTATAATTGGAGTTGAAGAGAGGTGGTTAAACCAGACCTGCAAGGCTTTCTTCTGTTGAGTGAGGTAATTCATGGAATGAAATCTGAGAAAACAATGTAAACACTTTGGTTCTACCAAGGCATCTCTCTGACATGTAGAAAACTTGTTGCTGAATTTTTTAAAAACCTATGGATAGGTTCAATGGATTGCATTATTTCATTTTATTTAAATTTCCTTCAGCTAAAATCCCTTTTAAACAATTTAAATTGTTTTAAATTAGTGGATGAAGTGAAGAGCAAAAAGAGCTCCCAAGGGAGACTTCAGGGACAAGTGAGGGAGGAGATATTTATAGCTTGGGGCAGGTCATCAAAATTACAGAACCATAAAACCAAAAGATGGGAAAAGACTTTAGAAGCCCCATTACCTGTATCCCTCAACTCTACTGCAGTAGATCATGTAGGGGGTCACAGGGATTATGTATTGATAAATGAGTGACTAGTTACCTGCCCTCTTCATACACTGAAGCACTTGACACTGTTGACAATCCCCTCCTCAAAGCACAATCTTGTCTCGGATTGCTACAGAGGTTCCTCAAAAAATTAAAAATAGAAATACCATATGATCCAATAATTCCACTTATTGGCTGTTTACCCAGGGAAAACAAAAACACTAATTCAAAAAGATATATGCACCCCTATGTTTATTACAGCATTATTTACAATAGCCAAGACATGGAAGCAACCTAAGTGTCCGTCAATAGACAAATGGTTAAGGAAAATGTGGTATATATCATACAATGGAATATTACATAGCTATAAAAAAGGATGAGATTGTGCCATTTGAGGCAACATGGATAGACCTGGACGGTATTATGCTAATTGAAATAAGTCAGACTGAGAAAGACAAATACCTTATGATTCCACTCATAAATGGAATCTTAAAAATGAATAAACAAACAAAAAGCAGAATCAAAACTATAAATACAGAGAACAAACTGATGGTTGCCAGAGGGGAGGGTGGGTGGTTGGGCAAAATGGGGGAAGGGGAGAGGGAGATACAGGTCACCAGTTATGGAATGAGTAAGTCATGGGAATAAAAAGCAGAACATAAGGAATACAGTCAATTATATTATAATAATAATGTAATGGGACAGATGGTAGCAACACTTAGGGTGAACATAGCATAATGTAGAAACTTGTCAAATCACTAAGTTGTACATCTGAAACCAGTGTAACATTGTGTGTCAACTATATTCAAATTAAAAAAAAAGAGAGAGAGACCTTTTTGTTTGTCTCTTATGCAGGTTCTTCTCTATATGCCGATAAACAGAGTTTCCCAGAGCCCTGTTTCTTTTCTTTATTCCCTCCCTAACTGATTTTCCAGGTCCCAATGACTCTCAAGTGTCTTCTAGCTCAGAATTCTTCCTTAAGCCTGACTCATATATTCATTTTTAAAAATTTTTAAAAAGATTTTATCTATTTGTCAGAGAGAGGGAGAGAGCACAAGCAAGGGGGAACAGCAGGAAGAGGGAGAAGCAGACTCCCCACTGAGCAAGGAGCCCAATGCGGGACTCGATCCCAGGACCCTGGGAGCATGACCTGAGCTGAAGGCAGACACTTAACTGGCTGAGCCACCGAGGTGTCCCTATTTGTTTTTTAAACATCTCTTCTTGAATGTCTGACAGGCACCTGAAATTTAATTTGGCTGAAGTGGGGTGACTCCATCCCTGTCTCTAATCTACACCTCTCAAGTTTTCCCCACGACAGGTAATAACCCTGCCATTTACTTAGGCCCACATCTACAATTCATCCTTCATTTCCCTTTTTCCTTATAACAAATCTGTCAGAATCTCCCATCAGTACTACCTCTTAGATATAACTTGAATCCTATCATTTTCTATCATCTCTAAGCTCCAAGCTCTAGACCAAGCCACCAGCATCTCTCAGTTGATCTTGTTTTTATTCTGCCCACCTATAGTCAGTGCTTCTCATGGCATCAAGAGTGATCACACTTACATCGTACCAAGCCATTTCCTGTTTGAACTCTTCAGTGGCTTCCCATTACACGGAGAATAAAACCTAGATCCATTCACACTGCCCACAGGTCTTACAAGAGCCAGTATCTGGCTCCCTCTCTGACCTTATCTCCTTGTCATTCCTTTCTCTCTAGCCAACACTGGACTTCTGTCTCTTTAATGGACATTAAGCTCATGTCTATCTTGGGTCCTCTGTGCTATTTCCTTCTGCCTGGACTGCTCTTCCCCAGATCTTCACATTGCTGCCAACTTCTTATCATAAGGATCTCAACTAAGGGCTCCTCTTTATCATAATATGCTATTTCTCTTCCTCAGAGTGCTTATTAGTATCATAAAATATCTTGTTGCTTACATATTTACTGTCCATCTCCCTCGCAAGAAGGGAAGCTCCTGGAGAGGCTCTGTCTATTTTCTCAGTGTCTGGCAAATAGTAGCTGTTTAATAAATACATACATATTGTCTGGCTAACATTCCACAGCATGGCAAAATACAGCCACATTCTGACCAGAGTTTCAGCTGGCCAAAGGGAAGTAGCAAAACGGAAGTCGGCTGGTTCAGAAAAAGTTTGTTTATGTATCTCATGGGTGTAGACAGGGAAACAATTGGTCTGGATCTTAGTTGCCTGTTAAAAACCTTTGCCTTTGACATTTGATGGCAGGAGACATCTTCTAAATTGGGCTGACATTGAATAGAGTCTTCAAGCATCTGTGTATCATGCTCTCAGGTTTATCTTTTAGTTATTTCCAATTAGTGTAAATAAAAGAGTGAATCAATCCTCAATGGCCTAGATTTCTAGAGCAGACACCCCCTACCCCATTTAAAAAATAGAAAACACAAAAATTTCAAAATGGTTCCATTTTCCACTCATCATATTTCCACAGAGGGACAGAAAATTCACTCCATGCCCTAGGAAAGCAGATCTTGGGAGGGACTCTTCCAGATCCCCTTAGCCTATTCACTCATGCTCATGAGACCAGGACTTAGCTGACTGATGAGTTTGAGAGTAAGAACTGAGCATGCTCGGCTAAGTTCCTGCATGTATCTCTTATTTCTATGTCTGCCCACTAAAAGGTGCATTCTTATCTGTTCTCTTCCACAAGGTAAGCTGTCTGCTCTAGGCATGGCCTGTGGATATTGAATGCTGCCAGTGACTACAGCGTAAGGGCTGCGTAATATAGGGCAGCATGTAAGGAAGTTTACTGAGGCTACAGAGCCAAGATAGACCTCCAGTCCCACCCTATCAATAATAAATGTGTCATGATCTCCATTGGTCTCAGGGCTGTGTTTGTCTCTCTGTTGGTGTTGAGCTTGGACAGAGCAGAGTGCTGTCATTTATGGCCCCTCTGAAACTCCAAGTAAAAGAACTAACTCAGTCTCATAAACTCCTTTGAAAGATGCTAGTAGATTATAACAAATACACAGCCAGAACTTTTAATTTAAGTTCAGATTTCCAGATAATTTTTTACAGTGACAATTGATATTCCATGAAGGTAGCAGAGTGTTGGTGAAAAGATCACATTGTGAAATCAGTAAGACGTGGGGTGCCTGGGTGGCTCAGTCGGTTAAGCGTCTGACTCTTGATTTTGGCTCAGGTCATGATCTTGGGGTGATGATCTCGGGGTCCTAAGATCGAGCCCAGTGTTGGGCTCCATGCTGGGTGTGGAGCCTGCTTGAGGTTCTCTCTCTCTCCCCCTCTGCCCCTCCCTTCCCCCTCCGCTCTTTCATCAATAAGACACACACTTTGGGTAGGCCACTCAACTCTTTAAAGCTAATTTTTCTCATAGAATTAGAATAAAAGTACCTACATTTTCCAGGGATGGTGGCGGTCTTAAGGGAGATAATGTGCATGAAGTGCTCGCACAGTGCCTGGTAATGAGTAGGTGCTTGATAGGACCTAGTTCTCATCTACCTTCCCTGTGCCACATGACTGAAAATTAACCAAAGTGTTAAGTCTTGCATGATGTCTATTTATTATACTCATCAACATTTGTGTTATTCTTTACACCTATTAAATGCCTTCACATTTAGAGTATGATCTTTCCAACTACCACATGGACATTTGAGGTATTTGCATAGGTAGGGGTGATCCTCTCAGAGGTGAGAAAAGGTAATTCAGATGGTTGGTTGATTTGCCCAAGATCAGTAACGTCAGGTCTCAAACTCAAGCAGAACTCCCAACCCAGCACTCTTCACACCATGCCTTGTAGCGCTGTGCCATTCTGTTTGAGAAGGATGTTACTTACTGGTTACTCCAACAGATAGGGGAACTGGGAGAAGACATTAGGAACATATCAAATCTGAAGTGTTAGAATAACTCTTGGAAAAGTGTTCTCACATTAGTCATGTATTCCTTCCTTGTTAGGTTCCTTTGTTATGATGTTTTATTTTCTAAAATCTATTTTCTCTGTCGATTCACTTATTTATTCATTCATTCACCCATTCATTCACTAACATTTCTTGAGTCCCTACTATGTACATCAAGCAGCATGCTAGGTCCTGCAAATATAAAAAAGCTGAAACATGGTCTCTGTCCTCTAGGAGCTCAGTGTTGCTGGGGAGATGGGTGTGCAAACAAATAATCATAATACAGAGTCATAGGCACTGAGGGGAGGAACATGCCAGGTGCAATCCAGCCCTGGGGAGAATGTGACCGAGGAAGCCTGGAGGTGGCAAGGTCATATGCAGAAGGCCTCTTAGAGAAGATGCTTGCATCAGGCACTGATGGGAAGGAGGAGTTGGCTACTCCCTCTGAGCCCCAGTCTCTCATCTGTGAAATGGTGATAAATTAGTAACTACCTCATATAATTGTTAATGTCTATAAAGTGCTTAGATCTGTGCCTTGCAAGAAATAAGCATTTGATAAATGCTGGCTGCTGTTATTATTACCGTTTCATTCAGGAAAAAGCCATTTCATTTTATGTCTGACTTCACACATTGCAGTCGCATAAAACAAATACTCTCACACTTTTTAGATGTTTGTTCCAGAAATGAGCTTAAAAGGGCGCACATATTTGTGAACACATAAATTCTAGGTAACAGTGGGGTAATAGCCTTTTTTTTTTTTAAAGATTTATTTATTTACTTGAGAGAAAGAGAAATCACGAGTATAGGGAGAGGCAGAGGGAAAGAATTTCAAGCAGACTCCCTACTGATCAGGGAGCTCTACAGGGGGCTGGATCTCAGGACCCATGAGATCAAGACCTGAGCTTGGATGCTTAACCAACTGAGCTACCCGGGCGCCTCTTTAAATTTTATTTATAGAAGCTTGAGGGGCACCTATGTGGCTCAATCGGTTAAGCATCTGCCATTGGCTCAGGTCATGCTCTCAGTGTCCTGGGATTGAGCACCTCTTTCTCTCTCTCTCAAATAAATAAATAAAGTCTTTAAAAAAAAAATAGAAGCTTGAAAGAAATATGTTACCTGAGCTCTTTCCCCCTACCCTACCCCTTGCCTGTGGCAGGCAATATTAAAATGGAAGATTTCTAATTTCCTGTCCAGAAACTGCTGTTCTGCCCAGAGTGCTTCTGAGGTGTCTGGGAGTGTTAGTTTCAGTGTGATATATTTTTTTCTAACCTTTGGGATGTGGTCAACCCTTGTGAAACTCTGTTCCTTCACCATGGATGATTACATGTTTAATTGTAAGGTGAGGGACGCCTGGGCAGCTCAGATGTTTAAGTGTCTGCCTTTGGCTCAGGTCATGATCTCCAGGTCCTGGGATTGAGCCCCACATCGGGCTCCCTGCTCAGCAGGAGTCTGCTTCTCCTTCTTCCTCTGCCTCTCCCCACTGCTCCTGCTCTCTCTACCTCAAATGAATAAATAAAAAAATCTTTAAAAAAATAATTGTAAGGTGAAAAGATGTGGGACTCTCAGAGAATGCTAACTCAGGAGGGTCATTATTTAAAGATATCTTAATCCTCAGGATCAAGCCTGGGGCATAGGCTGGATGCCTTCTCAGGGCCGCTCACTTCTGAAAGTCCTGACACTACCTTGGACCTTTGTGAAAGAAGCTTCCAGTCCATCATCTTTACCTATTTATTATCCCAGTTCTTTCCACTTTCTAAAATTGCCCCCATAAAGCAGATGTCCGGGCATTGGAGGTGTAGGTATATGCTGTAGAAGAAAGTGTGGGGAATTTTACTGATTTCATGTTGTATAGTAGCCAAGAAGGGATGAAATGACAGACTCAAGTAAGACTCCTGGGAAAAGTGAAGACTAGGGTTGCCTTGTTTTGCCTTTTTCTGGGCAGAGGGACTCAGATAAGTCAGTGGCCTGAAGTGAACCTAGCCTAGTATTTTATCTGACTTCCTACTGGATGATAATTCACATCTCCAAAGCCCGGCTTTAGAGAGTATAGCTCAGTTGGAATTTAGAAAATCCACAGAGGGAGTTGGCATGCCAACTGTATCAGATTTCTCCTCTTGAGAGAGAAAATGCTGGGCTGCCAATAGGAAGAGTGTTTAGCATTGGTGGGGCCAAAAGATAGAGCATTTGAGGAAAAAACCCCAAACTCTATGACTGAATTGTACATTGATAGAGGGGTCTGTTTAACTCTCTCTCGGGCCCCTAACTTAAATATATCACTCTTCTCCTTTCTTTCCTAGGTTTATCTGATGATACCTTACATAAAATATAAAAACAGTTGATGTGCCTACATGAATGTGGTTAAGAAATGTATGCTTGCCCTATAGAAGCAACTATACTTTTAATCACTACATATTCTATTGGTGATGCTAAAGTGATATTTTTAATTTTAATATCATACACTGTTATTTTTACATACATAATTTTCAATATTGTTAACAAAACTGAAGCTGTACTAGAGGCAATAAAGGTTGATTTGCAAAGGAATTAAGTATTTTGGCAGTTAACTGTTCAGTATGTCAGCTACTGGGATAGTAGAAAAATACCTGTCTTGCATTTTATTGTATGTCATATCACGCTTACACTGTCCAACAGCAAACTTATAAAACATATGGTACTGCTAGGTGTGAGGCTTAATGAAATTTTATTATTATTATTATATTTAAGAAATTATGTTTAAGAAATTTTATCAATTTCAAAAATATAACCATTGTCTTTGCTTATTCAAAGATATTTAACTGTGGGAGCAGCTGGGTGGCTCAGTCTGTTAAGCGTCTGCCTTCACTCTGGTCATGATCTCAGGGTCCTGGGATGGAGCCCTGTGTCAGGCTCCCTGCTCAGCGGGGAGTCTGCTTCTCTCTCTTCCTCTGCCCCTCCCCCAGATCATACTATTTCTCTCTCAAATAAGTAAATAAAATCTTTAAAAAAGAAAAAAAGATATTTAACTGTGTGTTCCACATATCCTGAAACTAAGTTACACAAATGACTAGGGACAATGAAAATAGATAGAGATCAGTATAGATATTTGACAAAATGGGAAAAGATATATCTTTTATTGAATTTAAACACTTGAATTTTGTGACTCAAGATTTGTTTTAGAATTTAGCTCATTTTTTTTGTACATGAAAAGTGATCTTAAGTTCATTGCCCCATGGCAGCAGAAAGACTACTTCATTGTAAACACTTCCATTTAGCAGGAGGAGCAAGGAGGTGTGGACATAAAAACTACTTACATGTAAGATAGGTACATTTGGGGAGGCAAAATATACATTGTTATTAAAGACTCACATTTCAGCTCTGGAATCAGACAGATTTGGGTTCAAGTTCAGTGCCACCCTTACTGCACAAGTTATTTGATCTCTCCTAAATTTCATTTTACTTTGCGGTAAAAATGGAAATAAAGCTTACTTGTTAGAATAATAGCTAAGATGCTTAACAGACGACTTAATAAGCATTCAATGAATGATAGCTTCTTATTGATATTATTTTGGATAAAGAGGTTTGAGTGTACTAAGGAACAGACAGCAAATTCTGATGAATCATTTCAAAGGTGACGAAATGTTCTAAAGAAAGAGCATGTCTTTTAAGTAAAGGGACATTTTACTCTGCTTATTTATGTCTATGGAATTCTGTAAAGCTAGGAATATAATCGCAATAATCTACCATCCTTGTTTGTCATGTCACAATACAGGGCAAACTGTAGGACTTTTCTGTATTTTTATTTATGAGAACAACTAACAATTAAAGGGTGAGGATTTAGGGAAGTTAACTCTATTTCTCTGGTCCCCCCTCCCATTTTTTTTAAAAGTTTGGCACTTAAAGAAAATCATCCAGAGCCAGGATGAGTTGAGTAATTGTAAAACTGTCCCAACCACAGAAATCATGAATTATTAATTGTATCTGTTTACAGAAAATGTGTGATATCAGTCCAGTTGGCATAAGAGAATAAAAGTGACAGCAGTAAATTAAACATATGGTAGCTAAAACAAACAAAAGTGCTTTTAAAGCAAAATTATTTATATTCAGAGCAAACTCTCCATTTTTCTGCAGCTTTCATAATTATCTGTTTTTTACCACTCCTCTCCGTGTCCTACCATGTCCTCATTGTTTTCTGAGAAAAGGGGCCAAAAATAACTCAAGCTGCCTAAACTTTCTTTGGCTCACACCATGTGCATCAATGGAAACAAACCCTGATATCCTGATCCTGACTGTGGATCAATGACTGATACCTGAACCAAAGTCAACCCTGTATGAGTTTGACGGGGCGAAGGCCAACTACCACAGAGGTGACTTGATGCCAGCTACCAATGGGACTGAGTCACACTGGATGGGCACAAAACCCCAGTTAGACACTAGGATGGATAAATGAAAGGGACACTGGAAATAGTGAGTTCCTTGTGTTTTTATGGTGTTCATAATGGCCATGTGCTAGTGTCTCTTTTCCATGAGGCCAGCTATCCATTCCAATCTTGGAAGCGCTTAGAAACAGAGGTAATTGGACTGCAAGAGGTCACATCCTGTAAACACATCCTGGGAGGATGTTGGAATAGCAAGCAGAACATCATTCTGTGAATTCTAGATAAATGCCAGAGGTGTTTCTCCTTCTTTTTCCCAATCCGGTTTGGTGTTTTTTTTT
>NC_138373.1:121596856-121619660 GCF_054177405.1 Leptonychotes weddellii | reverse complement strand
AGTGGGAGAGGGAGAAGCAGGTTCCCCGCAGAGCAGGGAGCCTGATGTGGGGCTTGATCCCAGGACTCTGGGATCATGACCTGAGCCGAAGACAGACACTTAAGGACTGAGCCACCCAGGTGCCCCAGGTTGTGTCTTTAAGTGAACTTTGTTAGGTTATATCTTCAAAGATTTTTTCCATTTCATTTATGATGTCAAAATTATTGGTATAAAGTTCTTGATAACATGTTCTTAAATCCTTTAAAAAATCAGTAGACTCAGCCACCCCATCCCTCCCACCCCCTACCACTCCAGCAACCCTCAGTTTGTTTCCTGAGATTAAGAATTCCTCATATCAGTTAAAAAAAAAAAAAGATAGTAGGAAGGGTAAAATGAAGGGGCGAAATCGGAGGGGGAGAGAACCATGAGAGACTATGGACTCAGAAACAAACTGAGGGTTCTAGAGAGGAGGAGGATGAGGGGATGGATTAACCTGGTGATGGGTATTAAAGAGGGCATGTATTGAATGGAGCACTGGGTGTTATATGCAAACAATAAATCATGGAACACTACATCAAAAACTAATGATGTAATGTATGGTGATTAACATAACATAATAAAATAAAAAAATAACAAAAAAAATCAGTAGAAACTGTAATAATGTCACATCTTTTATTTTTGAGCTTGGTAATTTATATCTTTACTCTTCTTTCTTCTACTCCCCCCATTTTTTTTTTTTTGATCAGTCTGTGTAGAAGTTTATCAATGTCATTTTTCTTCTGAAGAACCAACCTTTTATCTCATTGATTTTCTCTTTTGTTTTCTGGTTTTGATTTTATTGATTTTCTGTCTGATCTTTATTATTTCCTTTCTCCTACTACTTTGGGTATATTTCGCACTTCTTTATATAGTTTCTTAAAGTGAAAGTTAAAGTCATTGATTTGAGATATTTTTTTTCTAATGGAGATTAATGCTATACCTTTTCCCCTAAATAATGCTTTAGTAGAATCCCACAATTTTTTTTAAATGATTGAAGTGTAATTGGCATACAATGTTATATTAGTTTCAGATATATAACATATTGATTTGACAGTTCAATACATTACTCCATGCTCACCATGATAATTGTAGTCACCATCCGTCACCATACAACATTATTACAGTATTATCGACTATATTCCCTATGTTGTACTTTTCATCTCCAAGTCTTACTTATCTTATAACTGGAAGTTTGTACCTCTTAAGAAGAGATGCGGTAGTTAGAAGTTATTGATAAGAGAATGATTGAAGAGCTGGTTTAGGCTAAAAATGGAAGGGAAGTGAAGACAGGAAGGAACTGATTGTCGGGGAAAATGCATGCATGGGGAAGTGGCTCAAAGGACCAGTATTTTTTTTTTTTTTTAATGAAGTTGAAACACAAGTTTAAAGGAATTAGCAGGAAGTTTAGGTAGGTTGTGTGGTCAGGCTGTGGGATATTGGAGATTAAGTTTTCATCAGTGAAGCAATTCTGGAGGACAAGTTTCAGGGTATGGTTATATATGCAGGTGACAGAATTACAGTGGAATTCAAGGTTATTGGAGTGAGGAGGCCTAAGAACTGTGAGCAAGGCATTTTGTGGGTCATGCACATAGATTCTGAAACTACTCAGGATTATGGTAAGGCTAGGGGTGGAGAGGAGATCGTGAATCAGCTGCAGTTTAATGTTTGGGGATGAATGTGAGGTGACTGGTTGATGACAACAAGAAAAAACGCATTTAGGATTATATAGTAGAAGGCCCAAGCCTACAGAGAATGCTGGCTCATCTCTAAGCTTCGTTTCAAGTGAGGCTGGGGAAACCAAAAGCCACCCTTAGTGAGGGCTGTAGAAGAGAAGAGTACCCAAGGGGAGCTCCTGATTTGAGTTCGGACATGAAGTGGTAGAAGATTCCCTTTTGGAGGATAAAAATGCACTGGGCTTTGATGATCAGAAAATGGGGTTCTGAAGGAGATAGCAGAAAGATCTGGGAGTGAACAAGAGAGGTGAGCGTTTGTTTCTCTCCTGATCCAAATATTAGTTTTGGTATTAAGGATTAAGGACAAGATGGATGACTGGAGGGGCTTATCTTTTGGACAGTGATTGAAGGTGTCAGGTTGTGAGACATGGTATTGTCCACAGACCTTAAATTTCTAAAAAGAATTTTGATGTGAGTTTACTTTTATTAGTGTTAAAACTAATATTCTAAATGATACCGGAAGCAATCTTTGAACTTGCCTACTTAAGACCTCTTTGAGCTCAGGGAAGTGTAACAGCATTCCATTTCAAATATCGATGCATAAAGTATTTTTCCTTCCTGATGACTCAGTTGTCTTCAGAAATTGTCTCATGTGTTGTAGTGCCTAAGCTTCCCGTCAAAGCAAGGACAGTCTACCTGCCCTAAGATAAGGCCTGAGTAGAAAGCTTGGATCCAGGGAAATGTGGACAACCACAGGGCTCCGGCGGAATCCTGGTGGCAATTCCCTGTGGAATCCCTATGTCCTGTGATTATGCATCTTTCTCTCCCTTAACTGTCTTCCTGTCAAGCTATCCGCCAAAGTAACGCTTGGATGGGAGGTTACAATACTGAGTGTATGAGGGGTAGTTTTACTCCTTCCTTCCCTCAGGTATACCATTAGAAACATTTTCTTTCTTCATTGATGAGAGCTTTTTCTTTGACTTGGGTTCAGTGTTTTCCAGAAGAGTAAAGGTTTCAAATTGTACATATATGAGTCCCATCTCTTCTGATGAATGCGAAAATAGCAAGATGCAGTAGTTAGAAATGTTCTTTACCTGGCAAGAGGACCTTAGGCCAATTGTTTTACCTTTAGGGCTCAGTATTCTTTTCAGTGAGACACAATAACACACGACTTACTTTGCAGAGTTGAGGTGACCTCTAAAATTGATGTGCATGAAGTTCTTAGTCCAGAACCTGGCATAAAGAAGAT
The DNA here is from genome assembly GCF_054177405.1 of Leptonychotes weddellii. Classification (NCBI taxonomy): domain Eukaryota; kingdom Metazoa; phylum Chordata; class Mammalia; order Carnivora; family Phocidae; genus Leptonychotes; species Leptonychotes weddellii. Next base: position 121,616,720 of record NC_138373.1, on the reverse strand, counting down.
ATTTAATAAATGGTGGCTATCGCTTTCAGAACATAATGCCAAGTAAACTCACTGCATCTTCACAATTCTATGAAATGGCTATCGATGATGATTACGACACTTGACAGATAAGGAAATCTAAGTTCAGCGAGATTCCCAAGTTCAAAGGTCAAAACCTAGTAAATTGCAGAGCTCAGACTTGGCTTCTGGTCTGTTTGATTCTGAACCTAATGCTCTTTCCAAGATAGTTAGATCATCCTAGGAAAACTACTTAGAATTTAGAGAAGAAAATTTCAAAATGTTCCATCATTGTCATGGGTTATTACAATCCCCACTGTCAGGTAATTTTTGTGGATTAACCTCAAGTGCCTGATACACAATGGCAAGCCCTTTTCATCTTAGTTTTCAGGGGCACAAAGAGAGCTATGCATATGAAAGCTAATTTCCTAGATAAGAAGAATTATACCCAGAGCACTTGGTTGGTTATAGAGAGCCCAGCAATTAGGCTTAAATTAGATCATTAGAGGAAGGGAAGGGAAGGGAAGCTGTAGTTGATTTGAAATATCAAGAGGGAATGGTAGGAACACTAAACTCAGAAATATCATATCATACAATCACACTTTTCCTGATCCAAGCACATCAGAATTCATTTAGTAAGCAGTGAGTAGAGGCTCCCTGCTGAGTTCCTTAATTATAACACTAGGGCACTCTATAAAAACATGAGAGGAATGCCATTTCTGGCAATTCATAAATCATGTGATTTCATTTCCCCTCTTGGGTGGACATTTTATTGCATACCAGGGTAGGGTTTTTGCTGGACATGCCGACTCCCTCCATTTCATTTAAATCATTGAACATGACAAGTTCCTTAATGCCCAGGGTGATTTTTAATAATCCACAGTCCTTCAGTTGTTAATGCTCTTTCCCATCCCAAGCATGAGGTATCTCTGTGTTTCTACTATTACCTGGTAAAGACGCAGCTCTGACCTGGTTCCCCAAGTTTCAGAGAGGATCTTAGAGATTATGGAGTTCTCTCCCTTTATGGTATAAACGAATAAACCAAGGCCTCAAGAGGTTTAATGACTTTTCTGACATTACACAGCCAAATAACAGAAAGGTTTAAACTGGAAAGATTAAAACTGGGGATCATATCTTGATGAGGCAAACTAGTGTCATGAGATGGGACAGACTTAGAAGACAATTCCTTTTTTTTTTTTTGAGTGAGGGACAATTATTTAACCCCCTTGAGCTCACTGCCTTCTCTGTAAAGTGTCTCCATAACTGCCTTGTGGGATGGTTGGATAATTGAATAAAGTCATATGTTTAGCAGGATGTCTGGCATGTGAGGTATGCTAAATGAATGATAGATTTTACAAATCTGCCTTTGAATTCTACATCATCAGATTTAAAATAAAAGAGACATTTGCACCACTTTCTTTGTATTTCTGGCTGAACTCATTGCCCTTCACTAACCAACTCAGCCCAAACCAGTTTTGGAACCAATCTGGATCATGGTCATAAGCACTCACAGGCTCTTAACTGTGGTAGATTTAGAAGCCTAGAGCAGGTCTTTTTTTTTTTTTTTTAAGATTTTATTTATTTATTTGACAGAGAGAGACACAGCGAGAGAGGAAACACAAGCAGGGGGAGTGGGAGAGGGAGAAGCAGGCTACCCGCTGAGCAGGGAGCCCAATGCGGGGGCTCGATCCCAGGACCCTGGCATCATGAACTGAGCCAAAGGCAGACACTTAAGAACTGAGCCACCCAGGTGCCCCACCTAGAGAGGTCTTGCTGTCATTTTCAAGTCTGCCTCACCCTTGCTCTTTCCTTCAGTCAGCCCCTTACTCATGCCTGCCATACTCCAACCGATGATGCCAGGCTGCCATGCTTGAGAGATTGATATACCTGTCTTTCTGTCTCATTCTCCTCTGAGCATTCCTGTTCCCACTGTCTTCCTGTCCATCTCTCACCTCAGCATCTTTAATTGGAACTGTAATCCTGATCAAGTTGGAGCCAGTCTTTCTCTGCAGTCCCAGGGAGGTCTAGCTGGAACAGTTGCTGATTTGCTATAGCCAACTCTAGTGATCCCAATGTACCCTCAGGGGTTTCAGCAAGTTTCTCTGCATCTCTCCCAGGTCCAGGTAGAATTTGGTACCTGGAAATGTAGAGTGCTAGAGGGATGTGGGATTTCATGATTGCATTTGACCATGGACTACCACAATAAGTTATTCTGTTCTGTGCAAGAATGTGAAGGGGCCAGGTTCTTTTCCACTTTGATAATCTCGGCACCTGACATTTCTCTCTTATGATTCAGGGATTGTTGTCCAGTGGGAATCTCTTTAAATAACTCACACAGTCTGTCTGGGGTCTGCTCTCATTCCTGTCTTCCCTAGTCCTAGACAGGGAGTGGGGATCAGCATGGGGTCTTGCCTCTTTTCTAGCAGCTGGCTTTAACAGAGGGTCCAGACCCCTCCACAACCCCCCCAAAGATTGACACTCAACGCACCCTTACGTGGTGGTTATAAGGCTATACCTTGATTGATTCTCCAAATGGGATCACCTCTTAAGCTCTTATGGGTTGAACTTGGAGAAATGAACTGCTTCTGTGCCCTTCCCACTCCTATCAACTTGGTCTTAGACAGCTGTTGAGGTGGAAAAAAAATGATTTTCATACTGCCACCCCTGAGATTTGAAAAAAGTTCTACAAGACACCAATTATTCAATATACAGAGCTTGCATAATTTTTGCTCAATATATATACAAGGCAGTAAACTCTATAAGCCATTACAAAACTACCCTACTTTGCTTGTATCAAAAAAGTAAAAATCTTTACAAATTAACTTTTGTCCTTCATTTGAAATGGCAGCAGTTCTAATGAGTCCCTTAGTCGGGGGAGGGGGTTATTAAAATTGAAAATACCTACTTTGTTGAATAGAAGAAAATTTGTAAGAAAATTTACATTGCTTTTCAACCACGAATGTTAATCTCCAGGCATATTTGAGAAGTAGCAACATGGAGCAGCTCTCTTAGCTTTCATCTGGACTCTAGCTCTCGGGCTGAATCACTTGTATCATAAAGATTAGGGTTGCTTATTACTGATGGAGACTCTTGTCTTTCCCCACCTTACTTTCCAGGATTATGGGGAAGACTGGTACTGCTTTACTGAAATTCCAGTGAAGCGATATCTTACAAAAACGATCATGCCAGATATAAGACACCATTAAAATACCGATTAGTGAAAGAGCAGAGTTACAGGCTTTTTAAAAAAAACACTGCAATTCAGAGTCCTCCCTAAGAGCTGAACTCTCTCTTACTTTCTTCTTCTCCTCCTCCTCCTCCTCCTTCTTCTTTCTTCTTTCTTCTTTCTTCTTCCTTTTCCCCCCGCAGTTGAAGGGATTATCAAGACTGGGACTTCAGCTGTAAACCATCATTGGCCAGTAAGTCGATAAGATACAGCTGTTCTACAGGGCAGCCAAAAACATAAGGGTAAAAGACAGCCACATCTTTTCCTCTTTTTGATTGGTTTATAATTACTCCAGATTCATGAGTACATTGTATAAACTTGCTTTTCCAAAGCCCCATTAATCTTTGCTATTGGTTCATCTCCTGGTTCCAAACATGACCTCACCCTAGGTTCTGCCCAGTTAGCAACTCTAAAGCATATTCTTTTTTTTTTTTTTAAAGATTTATTTATTTGAGAGAGTGAGAATGAGAGAGAGTATATGAGAGGCGGGAGGGTCAGAGGGAGAAGCAGGCTCCTCGCTGAGCAAGGAGCCCGATGTGGGACTCGATCCTGGGACTCCAGGATCATGACCCGAGCCGAAGGCAGTTGCCCAACCAACTGAGCCACCCAGGAGCCCGCATATTCTTTTCTCAATGCAAGAGAATTGGGATGGAAGATCTCTGAGTTGGTGCTTGTTTAGGAGCTTTCCAGAATGAATCATTAGAATGCAAGGATTTGGTGTGGCCAACTAATTATCTGAAGATAAACTAGGGTCAAAACTTAGGCCTTTGCATAGAATTAGAGCCCATGCTCTGGCACATGGGCTTGTCATTTGGGAATGATCAAAGTTATGTAGACTTGTTCTCTCTTCTCAGATACCTTTCTTTCTTGTTATTCCAAAGGCGATCTGGGGAGTAAGAGTCAAAGCCATTAGCTGAAGATTGAATATAGGGCCACATTTTCACTCAGTGTCTGACCTCTTATCTTTACTCTCCAAAGGTCTACCTGGCTTTTCTGTTTCTCTCCTTTCAAGTGACAAGGAAATTGAGATGGTTAGTCCAGAGTTTAAGTGATTTGTCCACGTGGTCACACAAGTCACTTCCAGGCCCTGAACTGTAAGCTGTATCTCAATTACAGGTCTCTAGAAATTGAGCATCTACTTTTTTTCCCTAGGAGATAGGGGTGTTACCTTTAGTTTTATGATGCCTTTTTTCATTTCTTAACAGATGCTACAGTCGAGCCCTTGGTGAGTTCAAACTGTTTTCTCTCATAAGGTTGGCAGTAGTACATTGTGTTCAATAACTTTCATGTCTGAATGCCCCTGAACAGAAACATCAACACTGAAACCATTTCCTAGTTTTATTTTTATTTATTTATTTATTTATTTATTTATTATTATTTTTTTAAAGATTTTATTTATTTATTTGAGAGAGAGAGAATGAGAGAGAGCACAGGAGAGGGGGGAGGGTCAGAGGGAGAAGCAGACTCCCTGCCGAGCAGGGAGCCCGATGCGGGACTCGATCCAGGGACTCCAGGATCATGACCTGAGCCGAAGGCAGTCGCTTAACCAACTGAGCCACCCAGGCGCCCCCATTTCCTAGTTTTAAAAGGTTAATTTGTCTGATGGAACTTAAATTGGCTGAATTAAAAAGTTTATGGAGAGTAGTCTAAAAGAACAAAACTAGAGCATTTCTCCTGAATTTTATGATAATTAAGGAAGAGAGGAGAGAAATAATATAGAATTTATCTGGAAGTGAGTTTAGCTGAGGGAGAGAGAAACCAGCAATAGGAGGAAAAGTGCCTGAGGAACTGGTGAGAGCTGGTTTAGCCCTGTGTTTTGAGTTTCCATGCTTTATTTGTATATGGTTGTGCCTTTTCAGATATGCCAGAGGGAAATACAACATAAGCAAAAGAAATCCCTCTCACCCACAGGAGAGCAAAGGATCAGGGACAAACACCTTCCTCTTCTTCACCCCCCGAAAGAGGCGTACTGTATGAAGAGGGTGCTAGATACTCTCATTTGAATAATCACTAATGCTTCTCTAGGTCTTTCTAGGTACCTGCGCTAAATGCTTTACATGTCTCATATAATTCTCTCTGCAACCCTGAGGAAAATAGACTTATACTCCCATTCTGAAGACATTGAAGCTAGGGAAGTTAAATTGCCTATGATTCCATGGCTAGGCTTATTCTGCCTGACTCCAGACTCTATTCTCATAAGCCTGTCCATTGCTGTCTACATTCTTGGCAAAGGACGCCAGTTCTGTACTCCTTTAGAAGCCAGTGCCTGTCCAGGGACTGTGAAGACATGTAGCTCTGGATCAGCAGAGAAATGTGGGCATCTTCCCTGTAATACATCATTCACCAGGCCAGTCCTCTTTACTAAGGCATAGGAAACACATTTTCCTTCAAATCTGTAGAGGATTAAAGAAAAGTTATCAACAGCAATAAGACTGTAGAAGAGAATGTTTTAGTATATTAGCAACAGCCAGTTAATCAACAAATATCTCCCAATCGCACCAAGACCTTAAATTTGCACTAGGTGCATGGGTTTGGGGTAGTGTTTCAGTAGCACATGTAGGCCCTTGATAAAGAACTTATAACCACAAAGTGACATGAAACTCTCGAGGGTCAGGAGGCATGCATTTCAGTGCTAAGTGCTATGATTGTAAGTGTTAGGGATGTTTGGAGAAGGAGACAGTTTGTGTGGGTCTTCAATGTGCTATTTGAAGAATGTAGAACTGATGTGTCTTAGAAAATTGCAAGAATTTAGAAAGCAGAAGGAAATGAAACACTGAAGAGAAAAGATATTGTTATTATTTATTGCCTGCTGATTGCATCCTCAGTGGTGAACAAGGTATATAAAAAGGGGACTTCTGGAAACATTGGGCAAGCTCTTACTACATATAAAGATGTGTGCTGAATCAGTTTATTGTCCTCTGTATCAATGTCGGGATGATGGATGGGGAACATCAAATTCAGTTTTATGTGTTGTTTTCAAAATTTTTGAGTTTAAATTCTTAGATAGTAATGTCTAATGTGTAATTACCCATTGTGTAATTCAAAGCTGATTTTACTACCCGATACTTCTGACACAAAATGTGGGTTTTTTTTCCCCCACACTAACCAATTCTTCACTCTTTAAACACCATCTGGCTGTCCTACAATTCAGTTCAATTCTGACACTAACTCTGCGGAGTTAGCACAGAGCCCATAGGTTTAGGTCTCAGTCCCACAAGACTGTTCCCACCTCAGATGCCAACTGCAAGTTCAGGACCTCCTGTACCTCTGTCTGTCTGGCTATCTTCAGGTACCTATCACCACCCTCCTCAGTTTTGATAATTTGCTATAATGGCTTATAGCATTCAGGGAAATACTTTATTTACTATTACCAGTTTATTATAAAGGAGACAAATGAATACCAGATGAAGGGGTATATAGGGCGAGGTCTGGAAGGATCCTGAGCACCAGAGCTTCTATCCCTATAGAGTTGGCATGTACCACCCTTCTGGCACATGGAAGTGTTCACCAACCCAGGAGCTCCCTAAATCCTGTCATTTAGGGGTTTTTATGGAGGTTCCATTATGTAGGCATGAGGATTAAATCATTGGCCATTGGTGACTGAACTCAATCTCTAATCCCTCTTCCCTCTCCAGAGGTATAGGGGTGGGGCTGAAAGTTCCAAGCTTCTGGTCAAGACTTGACCTTTCTGGCAACCAGGCCCCATCCTCAGCCGAGAGTCACCTCATTAGTATACCACAAGTGCTCATATAACTCAGGAAATTCCAAGGGTGTTAAGTGCTCTGTGTCAGGAACTGGGGACGGAGACCAAATATTATAACAGAAGATGCTTCTATCACCCCCATCATTCAGGAAATTTCAAGGTTGTTAAAAGCTCTGTGTCAGGAACCAAGGAAAAAGACCAAGTATGAATTTCTTTTTATATAACAATATCACAATCATCAAGACATATAATTAAGTTTTCTTGAACATTATACAATTATAGATTATAATTATATCTGAGGAAAGATCAGGCAGGAGTGTCTGCTTGTTCACAGGATCAAGAAGGTCTGTGGCAACTCCCCCACTGATCAAGATGGCAGGTAACGGTCCTGGAATTTCTTGTGAAGCTCTAGTCAGACAGATGAACTCTTTTCTCATCAGTATGCGCCTATTGCATTTCCTGCATGCTTATCCCATGAAGTGCACAATCCAAGAGACAAGGTAAAATCTTTAGTGCCTTTAAGACCTGGTCTTAGAAGTCACACGGCATCTTTTCCATGGTATTCTCTTGGTCAAGGCAGTTAAAGTCTGCACAGGTTCATGAGAAAGAAAAATGCACCCCGCCTCTTGATGGAGGATGTTAATACCACATTTTAAAAAGGGCATGTAGGATAGAATATATGTGGATGCGGCCATATTTAGAAACTGCAATCTGGGGCAGTAGGGAGGCATGTAACCATACAGTGTTCACAAACATTAACTCTTTTTAATTTTAATACATAAATGTTTTCTTAAAGAATGAATCAGTGGGGGCACCTGGGTGGCTCAGATGGTTAAGCGTCTGCCTTCGGCTCAGGTCATGATCCCAGGGTCTTGGGATCGAGCCCCACATCGGGCTCCTGGCTCAGCGGGGAGTCTGCTTCTTCCTCTCCCTCTGCCTCTCCCACTGCTCATGCTCTCTCTCTCTGTATCTCTGTTTCTCAAATGAATAAATAAAATCTTAAAAAAAAAGAATGAATCAATGTATCTTCCTTTGGCTATAGATTCAAACTGTAGTTAAATGTTTTCCTTGTCATTTGCCAGTTTGAAATGACCTTGCCTACACTTGCCTGCTATCTGCCTGGATCCACTGAAATTGAAGAGTTTTTAAATTTTACTTTTTATTTTGAAATTATTTCCAGCTGAACAGAAGTTTTAAGAGTGGTACAAAGAACTAACTCTTTAAACCCATCTGGATTTACCTGTTTTAACATATTGCCTCATTTTCTTTTACTCCACTCCTGTCTCTCTGTCTGTCTCTCTCTTTCTACCATTTTAGAATTAGTTTCAGACATCATACCCTCTTCTCCCTCATAGACCCACAGGACCATCATCAAATTCAGGAAATTCAACATTGATACAGTGCTATTATTTAATATACAGATAATATGAAAATTTCAACAATTTTCCTAATAACGTTCTTATAGCAGTTGTTTTCTCTCTGAACCAAGATCCAACCCAGCATCACAAATTGCATTTAGTTGTCATGTCTGTTTAGTCTCCTTTAATTTGAAGCAATTCCTCAGCTTTGTCTCTCATGACATTGGCCTGTTTGAAGTATGCTGGCTAGATAGATGTTTTATAGAAACCTCAGTTTGGGTTTGACTCGGTTTTTTTTTTTCATGATTAAGTTAGATTATGCATTTTTGGGAAGCATATCATAAAGGTGGTATGTGTGGGGGTGCCTGGGTGGCTCAGTTGGTTAAGCTGAGTCTGACTCTTGGTTTTGGCTCAGGTCATGATCTCGTGGGTTGTGGGATCGAGCCCTATGTTTGGCACTGCGCTCAGTGGGGAGTCTGCTGCAAAGATTCTCTCCCTCTGCCCCTCCCCACACTTATCTCTTTCTCTCATTAAAATAAATAAATCTTAAAAAAAAAAGTGTTGTGTGTTTTTACCAGTTTATCACCTCAGGAAGCACATGGTATCCGTTTATCTTATTGTTGATTTGTTTAACTTTGATCATTTGTGTAAGGTGGTGACTGCCAGGTATATCTACTATAGAACTTCTACATCCTATTGTTATCTGTGAGGAGGTATTTGAGACTAATATCCTCCTATCCTCAAACCTTCACCTCATAGGTTTAGCATCCACTGATGATGATCCACCATCATAATAATAATCAGTTATTATTATGATGGTTTTAAAAAATAAAGGTGATTTTCTAACTTTTCTTATTTACTCTACTTTTATTTTTTCCTCAGCTTTACTGAGGTGTAATTGACAAATAAAATTGTATATATTTAAAGTATACAGCAAGATGATTTGATTTATGTATACATTGTGTAATGATTACCACAATCAAGTTAATTAACACATCTATCACCTCACATAGTTACCTTTTTTTGTGTATGTGGTGAGAATGCTTAAGATTTACTTCGCAAATTTCAAGTATATTATACAGCTCTAGTCACCATGCTTTATATTAGATCCCCGAGCTTATTCATTTTATAATTGAAGGCTTATACCCTTTGACCTTATCTCCCCTACTCCTAGCCCCTGGTGACTACTGAGTGACTAGCATTCTATGAGTTCAACATTCTTTTTTTAGATTCATGTAAGTGTGATCACATAGTATTTGTCTTTCTGTGTCTGGCCTATTTCATTTAGCATAATGTCCTCCAGGTTCATCCATGTTGTCACAAGTGGTAGGATTTTCTTGTTCCTCTTGGCCAAATAAAATTCCACTCTGTGTGTGTGTGTGTGTTTTGCATCTTTATCCATTCATCTGTTGATGGATACCTAGGTTGCTTCTGAACCCTAGCTATTGTGAATAATGCTTCAATGAACATGGTAGTGCACATATCTGAGATTCTGTGTCCTGAAATAAGATACTCATTTCATTTCCTTTGAATATATACCTAGAAGTGGAAGTGGAATTGCTGGATCATATCATCATAGCTCTATTTTTAATTTTTTGAGAAACCTCCATATTGTTTTCCATGGTGGCTGCACCAATTTACATTCCCACGAACAGTGCACCAATGGTATGGAAAAGGGTTTGCTTTTCTCTACATCCTTGCCAATACTGCTTATCTCTTGCCTCTTCGATAATAGACATTCTAACAGGTGTAAAGTGGTAGCTCATTGTGGTTTTGATTTGCATCTCCCTGATGATTAGCAATGTTGAGCATCTGTTCATGTTTTCATTTGCCATTTGTATGTTTTCTTTGGAAAAAATATATTCAGGTCTTTTCCCATTTTTAATTGGATGATGATGATGATTTTTTGCTATTGAGTTGTCTGAGTTTTATATATATATATATATATATATATATATATATGATATTAAACCCGTATGAGATATATGGTATGAAAATATTTTCTCTCATTCTGTGGATTGCCTTTTCATTTTGTTATTTCCTTCTAGTTTTATCACTCTATTATATTATGCATTCTATTGTAAGAAAAATTTTCCCTTTCCTTATTTATTTGAATTAATGGATTCTAATTTTTGTTAAGTGAGTTGTAATCCAGTGCTATCAGTTAATTCATTTTGAAACTCAAATTAACCCAGATTTGTCCAATGAGTGCCCTGAAAGTCCTTCTGACATATCTCCTATGTTAATCTGTTCTGGCTACCATAACAAAATACCACGACTGGATGGCTTAAACAACAGAAATTTATTTCCAGCCATTCTGGAGGCTGGGAAGTCCAAGAGCAAGTGCTGGCCAATTTGGTTCCTGGTGAGAGCTTTCTTCTTGGCTTGCAGGGGGCCACCTTCTCTCTCTTTCCTCACATGGTGGGGAGAGAGAGTTCTGGTGTCTCTTCCCCTTCTAATAGGGGCACCAGCCCTATTGGAATGGGACCCACTTTTATGACCTCATTTAACCTTTATCACTTCCTCACAGGCCCTATCTCCAAATACAGTCACATCAGGGGTTAGGGCTTCAACATAGGAATTTATAAGGAGACACGGACATTCAGTCCATGATATAGTTTATCATTTTCTTGAGCACTTCCTTACATCTTAATATGACAAAGTATTCCAAACCCTTTTTGTATTTCTTTGTCTCAGCCTTCCTTTATCCAAAGAATTCTGGTTCTTTCTAGTGAGGAATGGTATTTAGAAACAAGATTTGCAAGGCAGTACTGGGGCAGGTCATCTAATGTTGAGGCTATTCAGGCAAAAACTAGTTAAGTAGAGAATTCATGAACCCAATTAGAAAACCTTTCTGTGGTTCCTGGGTGTTGCAGTAGGTTAAGCATCCGACAACTGGTTTTGGCTTAGGTCATGATCTCAGGGTTGTGAGATGGAGGCCTGCTTTGGGCTCCACACTCAGCATTGAGTTTGCTTGAGTTTCTCTCTCCTTCTCCCATTTTCCCCTCCCTCTCTCTTTCAAATAAATAAATAAACCTTTTCCAACCCCACCCCAAACCTTTCTTACATTAGAAAGTGTAAAGGGCATTTCTTGATTCTTGTCTAAAATATTCATATATGATATGAATGCAAGGCAATAGAGTAAGAGTCATTCTCCTGGGCTTAGTGGAAGTGAGGATCTATTGAACACTGAGTCAGGGGGGTAGAGAATTTGTGAGATGGTAAGAGATCAAGACCCCAGAATAAGATACAGGACTGTGGGGCACCCACTTTTCAGACAACTGATCAAAATCAGGAGACAAATAGCCTCATTTTGAAGTCACTGGAGTGACTGTACCATGTGTACTTAACTAATCATAAAACTCAGTTGATATTCCAAGGCTAATAGGGTCTTAGAGGCCATTTGTGGTTTTTGGCTCAAGCTCCATTTCAAGGATTCCTCCAGGTAGGATCAGATTTCCATGCCTTGCAGTGGATTTGCATAGTCTTTGTCTATCCTAGATCTTTATACTACTTAGCATCTCTGATTATTTAGGATGAGAGACAGAGTGGAGACAGAAGGAGACCTGGTCCTAGTACTTACTGATTATATATGTTTTGGTGACTAATTGACCTGCTGTGTATACCTGAGTCCCTTCTCCTTTCTGGGCCTCAGTTTCTTATTTGTAGGATGAGAGGCTGAGGCTAAATTATCTCTAAGTTCCCTTCTAGCTTTCAAGTTCTATGAAACTTTCTCTGCCTAAAATCTTTAGAGTGCAAATTAAGCTTGCAGATCAAGATAAATTACTAGAGGGGCTGGGTGCATTACAGAATCAAAGTCTTCGGAGCCCCAGCAAGCCTGCTTTTTGGAGAGTGCTTTCTTTTTACAGCTGTGAAGAGAGGAATCAGCACACTAGCTATAACTTCATATGACTAATGGTAACCATGGTGACCACTAAATATTCCTTCTAGACCTTGCATCTGCACAGCTCACTGAAGCAGAGGAAATAAACGTTGCTGCTTTGAAAAATGATAAAAATAATCTGAAGCAGCGACAGGCTCAGAAGGAAAGGAGAGATCTTATATCTGAAGGTCAAGCCATTTCATCTCTATCTCTTGGGGCTTTGTTTAATCTCAGGAGACATTTGGTGCCAACTGAATAGATAGATCACAGGCCTGAGGGATTTTAACATTAGACTTCTGAAGTACTTGACTAATTTTTATTTTTTTAATTTTTTAAAAAGATTTTATTTATTTATTTGACAGAGAGAGACACAGCGAGAGAGGGAACAAAGCAGGGGGAGTGGGAGAAGCAGGCTTCCTGCTGAGCAGGGGGCCTGATGTGGGGCTCCATCCCAGGACCCCGGGATCATGACCTGAGCTGAAGGCAGACGCTTAATGACTGAGCCACCCAGGCACCCCCTTGACTAGTTTTTAAAGAAGCTTCTGGGGTTCTGACAATATTTGCTATGTCGGTGTGATGACCCATATGTTGAAGTACTGAAAGTGAACATCAGAACACCTAAAGAGGATCCCACAGCCTCCCTAGAGTTCTTGATGTCAGGTCACATTACTGGTTTAAGGCCAGAGTGGCGAGAAGATTGGCCAAGGTCAGGTCATACTCAGAGAGCAGGAATATGCACAAGGGAACTGGGCCACAGAAAGCCTGCAAATTAGACAAAGAGAATGGATAATAGGCAGCCAATGCCTTGGGTAAAACATGAGGCAATTGCCAGGAAGACCCAAACTAGTGGTTCAGGCTAGGAGGGCCCCACAGGAAATGTAAATAGGTGGAGGTGTCTGTGAGGAATTGGAGAGCATATGCCCTGTCTAAAGAGGACAACCTGTTGATTCCATGGGAGATCATAGATCCAGAGCTCTCATTTTTTAAGAGAGTCGAGAAATCTGAATTTTTTTTAGAATATGAAAGTTCTTAATTACTTAATGTTGACATGTCATGAGCTATCATTTTGCATCCTCTGAAATTATAGTTACCTTTTGAAAATGAAAATAGGAAATGCCAGAGAAATGGGATTCTGTGTAATGATGTGTACAATGGCCATGAGACCACGAATGTTCCAAATTCAAGCAAGTTGACCTGGGTCTGTACTGTCAGGAAGGTACAACTGTGTGTGATGGTCTTGGAAGAAGTTTACATTTAAGTGATTACATTGTGCTTGGTTTGGAGAAAGAATATATTACCATGGCAGGCTTAAAAGGGGTCCAGAATGATACACACTGCAGTCTGTCTCCAGCAGCAGAGGCTATGAGCACCTTTCCAATTAGCTAGTCAGTCTTCCTAAAGCCATTTCCCACAGCCCCCCTCTCCCAGTCACTGAATTGCAATAGACACCAGCACTAAGAACCCAGCATTGAGCCAGTCTGATGCTTTAGGCTAGCCTGGGGTCTGCAGATAAGTCATAAACACCTGAGTAGAGTGGGGAGTGAGGGGGAGAAAGCAAGTGGGTGGTCTCTGACAGAGGAGAGAAGCCAACATGTACAGAATTGACCATGCGTGTCTACTGTATTACCCCACCAGGGACTAGTCTGGGTATTGACTGCTAAAACTTAGTGCCTGGGCTTCGGTAGGGAGCAGTGGGTCATTTCACCCTTTTGAAAACTGGGGGAAAAGGAAGAATAACTTGTATTCATAGGGTGGAATAGAGATAAAGAAACATTTCACAGAGAAAGAGAGACCAGCCAGTAAAAGGTTCTCTTGTGGGAAATTATTCTAATGCATGGTAGCCTTCAAGTATGCTACCAAACAAGTTTTTACAGGAGTTATGAAACAAAAAGTCTCACAGACTGAATTAATACACAGATCGAATCATGTAGGCACGGTATAGGTGGGAGGAAGGGCCACACTACCTGAATTCTGTGTTACATAGTATGGGTATGTCCCAACTCTCTGTCATGCCGATCTTCCCTCCTGATGATGTGGATGTGTGGAGCAGGATTGAGGGGAAGCAAGGGGATTCAGCAGGTGGAAGATGCTCAGAGCCGGTGCGTATTTCCTCTTTGGGAGAGATGCAAGGGCAGGTATACCGAACACAGCTGCTGTCCCTGATGAACCTGATGGATGCTTGCGTCTTCTATGTGTGTTTGCTAGGCAGAGGATATGTGGGGCCAAAATGGGGCCATAATGGGTATCAGCAATGTGTGGGTGATTCAGTGATAATAGAGCCATCAATCTAGAAGGGACATGATTTGTGCTTTACTGACACTTAAGTCTTAACTGTGTAGTTTCTGAGCCATTGACACTGGCGGTGGATGAGGGCATCCTGCCCAAGTTTTGGATAACCCTTACCCTTTACCAGAAAGAACTGCAGTTAGAAGGCAGGGAATGACAGAAACATATTCACTGCTGCCTTTGTGTAGAGAGACTGTGATGCTTCACTAAAATATAAAAAAAGTAACCAGGATCAGGGGTGCCTGGTGACTCAGTCAGTTAAGCATCTGACTCTTGATTTTGGCTCAGGTCATGATCTCAAGGTTGTGAGATCGAACCCCATGTCAGGCTGGGCGTGAAGTGTGCTTGAGATTCTCTCTCTCCCTCTCCCTCTGCCCTTCCTCACCTCTCTCTCTCTCCCCCTCTTAAAAAAAAAAAAAAGTAACCAGGATCAGAAAGAGTGTAATATGAGTTCCCCCTTAATAACTAAACCAGCATTAATTTCATGGGGGCCTTTAGGCCTGCAAATGTCTTACATTTGCAAACAGGAGAATAAATGTATGGAGTAAGGAAAGTGGAGGACAGAAGCCAAGAGCCCAACCAACATTTAAAGGGCAGAGAAAAAGGACCACGTGCAGGGGATAGAGCAATAGCAGCCAGAGAGCTTGAAGTCCCAGGACAAGTTGCTGTTACAGAAACCAGGATGCTCCATAAATCCCGCAGAAATAAACAGGACTGCTCGTGATCTAAAGATGAGAATGTCTAAGTGAGTCCACCCATCTGGCAGGGCAAGGGGAGGGGGCCAGAGCTAAGGTAGCTCCCGCCCTCTAGGATGGAAGGTAAGGGAGAGAGACTGCCTAATCCCGAGCTCCTCTCACTCACTTGGGGAAGAGTGGCAGTGGGGTGTCAGGAAACCAGAGTGCCATTTTGGTTCCCCTCTTTGAAATCCCATCACTCCAGAGTGGGGTGTACAGCATCCCACTACCTGCCCCTTTCTTTCATTCTGCACTTCTAAGGGGTTTGCCTATGTTCACATTCTTTTTCAGATGTCTAATTCTGACTCAGAAAATTGCTGGTTTCAACTCTTTTGCCAGATGGCTGAGGAAAGAGCAATTGACTGTTAGTGCTAAATGCCTGTGTCAGAGCCCAAAGCAGCCGATACCAATTAACATAAAAAGCAGAACAGATCTCCTAACGTGCAAGTGTAAAAAGGATGGGATGATGAAACCTTATCTTGCCTGAAAAAGGAAGTCACACTGCCTCCCTTCTCCTCTCAGATGCTGGTCACACTGTTGTGTTGAGAGGGGAATAGATTTGTGAATGAGCCGGGACTGTCCATCAGTGCTCTCAGAACAATAACCTCGCTTCCTTTCTGTTTAGGGGGAAGGGAGTGGTCCTCCAAGTCACATGTCAGAAATCTTTTTTGGTTTATTTGTTTGGGTGGATGTAGCACATCATTGTAGTGTTCAACATAATTTCCTGTCTTTTCAAATGAGATTTTGTTCAGAGAAGTAAATGGTATCAATCTTTAAGTGGATGATGTAGATATCTTGATTTTTTACATTTTCTTTTTTAAAATTTATCTTTTTGATAGGCACTACATTTGGAAAGGAAAAAATAAAAATAAAAGATCTACATGAAGACATTTTATTTCCATTTACCCTATTTCTTTCTTCCCTAAGTAATCATTTTAGTTATTCTCATGCTTCTTCTTCCGGTGTTTCTTTAATATGGGTATATAAGCATAAATGTTATACATTTTTATATGTGAGTATATATGTATATTCTTATTCCCCCTTTTCCCCATAAAATATGGTATATTATATATTATATTGTGCCTTATTTTTTGTTACTGAACAATGTATTTAGAGATCTTTCCATATAAATACACAGAGAACTTCCTCATTCTGATTTTACTTCTACATCATCTTCCACTGTATGGATGTGCCATAGTTCAATCGACCAGTCTTCTATTTTGGGACACTTGGCTTGTTTCCAGTTTTTTGCTATGATGGTTCTCTAGTGGATAGTCTTGTGCATATATCCTGTGATACGTGTATAAGAGTAACTGCAAGATAGATTCCCAAAAGCACTATTGTGGTTCAAATGCATCAGATACTCTTCCATGGAAGTTGACCATTTTGCATTCCCTCTACTACAGTATGAGATTGTCTATTCCCTGCAGCTTTAGTAACTGAATGCTGTCAAACTTCTGGAGTTTTTTGTTTGTTTGTTTATTTGTTGTATTGTTTTTACTTGTCTGATAGGTAATGAATTAGCAGTTCAGGCTACTTTTAATTTATATTTTTCTTATTCATCTTTCTTCATATAATATTCTTGTTTTGGTTTATTTGCTTGTTTTGTTTTCCTCATATTTCACAGAAGGGTCATGAAATGATGATGCTGGGAAAAAGTCCTTTACAGGTGCTCCACTATTGGACTGTAAGGACTTCATAAGATCTTGGGCTCCTTCCCATGTCCTCATGTGTTAGTTTTTTTATGCCGTGTTTCCTTATAGTGACTAGTATTAATAACTAGTATTAATAACCAACACTTATTGAGTGCTTACTATACTCCAGACATGATCCTAAACACTCTACATGTTAATTCATTTGCTCTTCCAAAAGCTAAACTCTGTGAAAGAGAATAATTATAATCTCTATATTCAGATATGGAAACTAAGGCACAGAAAGGATAGTAACTGATGCAAGGTTACAAAGGCAGTCTGTTCTAGGGTGAATAACTGTCCCATTTTTGGGGGGGGGAACAATCTCAGTTTTATCACTGTAAGTTCCCATGTCCTTAGAAACCCCTCAGTCTTGGGACAGTTGGTCACCCTCATCTGGCCCCAGAGTCTTTGCTTATCATTGTTAAACTCTTCTTAAGACGAAAAGGGTCTATGTGCTTGTAATCGGAGGGATGGGGGAGATGGCACTAATGGCGTCATGCATGAGACTTAATTTACAGATTCCTGTTTTCATTAAATTAGCCTGATGCCAAGAGAGCAGGAAGGAAGAGTGGGGCCATTCCCTCAAGTCAGGCAGCAGCAGAAATGGCCATACAGAGAGGGCAGTTAATGCAACTGCTGTCATGAGAAACCTGTGTGGGGGTTTAGTAAAAAAATGATAATTGTCTTGTCACTGGTAAGTAAAGAATTTTCATGTATTATCTCCACTACTCCTCAGAGTGGCCCTATGATGTACGTGCTATAGCGTACCCCTTTTACAGAGAAAAGGTTAAGAAACTTGCCCAAAGAAAAGTTGATTGAAATTTAAGCTGCCTGCAAAGTCCATGATTTTAAACATTATGTTTTACCTAAATATAAATATATTGATTTTTTTTTCTGAGCCTTTTTTTGGGGGTATTTGATTATTTTTTTAAATTTAAATTCATTTAATTAACATATAATGTATTACTAGTTTCAGAGGTAGAGGTCAGTGATTCATCAGTCTTATATAACACCCAGTGCTCCTTACATCCCGTGCCCTCCTTAATGTTCATCACCCAGTTACCCCATCCCTCCCGCCTCCCTCCCCTCCAGCAATCCTCAGTTTATTTCCTAGAGTTAAGAGTCTCTTATGGTTTGTCTCCCTCTCTGATTTCATCTTGTATTATTTTTCCCTCCCTACCCCTATGCTTCTCTTTTTCATTTCTTAAATTCCACACGTGACCTCGGCTGCAGCAACTTCTTGCTAGACACATCTCCAAAGCAAGGGAAACAAAGGCAAAAATGAACTATTGGGACTTTATCAAGATAAAAAGCTTTTGTACAGTGGAGGAAACAGTCTACCAAACCTAAATCTATTGATTTCTACCTGGACCCTTAGTAGCTATCAGTAGGAAAGACTCTCAGACAAGGACAGTCTGAATCTTTGGGCTTGCTGCATGAGATGCTGGCTTGTGCTTGTGTAGAGTGGTCTAATGGCTGAGTGATCAGAAATGCCCACAAGAATTTCTAACAGCTCTGGGAAAAATCTGAGAGAACAGGCCTTGTTTAAATGTGTTGGTGCTGTGAAGAACATCGGGAAAGGTTCTGCTTTCTTTCTGTCATCTGGAGCCAGGTAGTATTGCATATGTCTCACTAAAACCCTTGGGTTTAGGCACCTTCAGTACAAAATGGGGATAGCTGCTTCTTATATGCTACAAAAATAATCTCTTGAAGAATCTTCTAAGATTCACTACTATCCATAGAGCCCTGATTTCTCAAGCTACATTATCCTTGAGGAAAATCAAGCCCTCGTTATGGAAAAATTTATACCAAGTACATAATACATATAAATTGATATAACTCAAGAATGCATTTGGTTAGAGTCCTCTGATAGAATTTCTAAAATAGCTTCCCAAAGAGGCCTTGACCCAACCCCAAGAACTTGTGAATATGATATCTCTGTTTGTTTTATGACACAGTTGACCTTAAATTAAGGAGTTTGTCCTGGATTATCTGGTAGGCCCATTGTAATCACATGAGCCCTGAAAAGCAGAGAGCTTCCTCTGGCTGGTGGCGGACAAAGCCAAAGTAGGAGAAAGGGTAGAGAGATTTGAAGTACAAGGGGCATTTGACATACCATTATTGGCTTTGAGGATGGAAGGATATTTGTGCCAAGGAATGTGGGCAGCATTAAGGAGCAGAGAGGAGACCCCAGCTGATAGCTAGTAAGGGACCGGGGAATCTCAGTCTTAAAAGTACAAGAAATGAATCAGCCAATAGCCTGAATGAAGTGTCTTCCCTAGAGCCAGCCTAAAACTCAGCCTAACAACACCTACATTTTAGTCTTGTGAGACCCTAAACAGAGAACCCAGTAAAGCCCACTTGAATTTCTAACCTGCAGGACTGTGAGATAAGAAATGGGTGTGGTTTCAAGTTGTTAAATATGTGCTTTTTTTTTTAGATGGAGCAACAGCTAACCCATCCAAGTCCCCACCCATATTTCCTAGAATCCTCATTTGCTAGCTCATGCCCCTGTGGCCTTTTGTGTGCGTCCTAGACTGAGGAAATATTCTCAACATCTTTTTCTTATATTTTCATTTTAAGCAGGTACAAAACACTGGGAGTCTCTGATTGTATTATCCTTTTAAATGAAACTCCTGGCAGAGTGCTACCACTTGTTTTTGTCACCATTTCTGTCCCTCACATCACCATTGCTACAGGCCCTGTAGCAATCAGGTCCTTGGTACCTCATGTCTCCTACTCTCTGACACCACCTAAGTCGACATCTTTCTGGCTCCTTCTTAAGTCAACGGAAACTTTCTCTCCAAGCTTAAGGCACTTTTTTCTTTGCTCTGATGGCCCGGTCTATTTGTCCTGATTTTTTCCCATGCAGATATGTAAATCAGAACCCAGTATGACCTAGGCCTACTTAGGGTATGTCCCATTTATGTGCCTTCTTAACACTGGACCATGTCATATTGTATTGTCTTTGATTTTTTTTTTT
>NC_138373.1:121544770-121596756 GCF_054177405.1 Leptonychotes weddellii | reverse complement strand
CTTTGATTTTTTAAATTTACTTTTTGTTTTATTTTTGTCTCTTTATTTCTTGTCTCTTCTGTTGGATTATAAAGCCATTAAGGGGAACAGTTTGTCTTGGTCATTGTTGAAACTTTAGTGAGCATGCCAGAGCCTGGTGTATAGTGAGTATGCAACCAACACCTGAATGAAAATGAGATATTAACCCATTCCCAGCTAGGTAGTAAGGTAACAGTTTCCACAGATGGATAGACACTTTTTTTTCAGATGTGGATGATATCAGAGACATTTAACCACTTTTCTAAAAAAAAAAATCATAATCAGGAACATTACCAATAAGGAAAACCATTGGTAATCAATATATAAGAGCACATATAAGCTCTAACGGCCTCTCTAGTGAGCACAGTATTTATGGTGTTTCAGTCAATTAATATTTTTTTCCAAGTGCCATGGTTTCGGGAAGTACAATAACAGCACCCATTACATAAAAAACCAACATGCAGTGCTTGTGCTATGTAACTTTTTGGGAGCAGCCATTCTTAAAATTTTCATTGTCTTCAATGACATCAATTCAGATGTCATGTTTTCTGCTTCCCAATAACTAAACATTTTTTATTCTATTTTTAAGTTTTAAATAAGTTTTAAAAGTATCTATTAGATGATAGGAGAATATAAGATTTATGAAAAACCCAGATCCTTTTTGTAGGCTGAGTGTTGACAGAAAGACATTATGGGGACAGAGTGAAGCAGTAGAGGTGGAGTCCTAAGTGATGTGAAACTAAGGTTGGAACTGGAGTCACTGTTGTCAGGAGTCAAATTTATACAGATGCTAGAGTTTACAGAATAAAGTGAAAATGGGAAAAGAAGTACCAAGGTCAATAGTTAAAAATAGGGCAGGAGTAAGGCTGTCAATGGCAAATTGATGTTTGGTATTATTATAAGGGTTGAGTATTCTTTCTGTCTGGACATAAAGCATATTAGTCCTGTCCTTAAGAAGTTCAAGTCCTAAACAGGTATTAGCTGGTACTAGGTACTGTGTGTGTGTGTGTGTGTATATAATTGTGTCTATGGACAGTGAAAGACTCACAATTCATGGAAAGATGTCCATACAAGATGGAACTGAGTGGGAAATTGTTTTTGAATGAGAGAACAAATTTTTTATGGATACATGTTGATTTCTTCTTTTTATAATGAGTTTTACTGCTTTTATCTAAACAAGTTATCTTTACAAACTTGGGGGCTAGGAGAAGAAATCTTTTTGATATGAAGCATTATTTTAGCTGTGAAAAGGACAAAAAGTCTTTGGTTAAATTATCAATGTAACCCTTGGGCCCAACTCATGAAAATATGTACACCAGCAACTTAGCTGTTAAGCTGTCTCCCATGCCTGCTCAGTCAATGTTTCAGAGTATGCAATTAGCCCAGTAGTACTATTCCACAGTGCTTTCAGAGCTGATGTTGGAAATTTTTAAGAGTATCTCTGTAAATAATAAAGTCACCATCCCATAGGTTTCAGCACAATGTGTGTTACATCTCGTTGGAAAATTTACTGACATTACTCAACTTTCTTCTACCCCCTTGGGTTTCTTCCGACACTAACTCTGGTCCATTTCTCTCTTAAATATAAGTGGAAGAAACTGAGTTTAGTTTTAACTGCTAAAATTGGTGCTTTGGTGGGTAAGCTTCACCAATATTATTGATCAGATGAAATTGTTTTGTAGACCTCAAAGGAATTTAAGTTCCATTAGAAGTCTCTCACTTAAGAGTTTTAGCTAGAATTTGAAATCTCTTAGGACCTAGGAATAAACAGAGAGAACAGAATACTTGTCTTTTTCACTGTGGGTGCAGGACTCATCTTTTCATTTGGGCAAAAAGTTGCTCTTCAGTCTTTCAAATTAATACTATTATGTTTTGATTACATTAAGAGCTTCATTGCCATTAATTACTGATGGAAGTGATGATGGTGATACAATCAGGTGGCCTTAACAGGTTTTAAGCTTTGTTCCTCATTCCTAGGTAGCCCAGCATGACTTTTTCCTGGTATTTTTCATGTTATCAAGGTCTTGGATCATTAAGAAGAAAAATGTGAATGGAAAAAAAAATCTCACCAGAAATTGTAAGGTATATTAATTCATAAAGTAACTATTTTTGTGATCCTTGGGCACCATACTTTATCTGATCAGACACTTTCATTAGAAACAAATCTGTTGGAAACAGTGTTTGCATGGTTGGTAACTGAAAGAATTGGTAGACAATCTTAATACCATGATTTTGGGTTACTATATACTGTAACATGTAAAATATAAGCCCTTCAATGTCTGATTTCCTTTTTTTTTTTAAGACTTATTTATTTATTTATTTGACAGAGAGAGAGAGCACACACAGGCAGAGTAGCAGTTAGAGGGAGAGGGAGAAGCAGGCTCCCCGCTGAGCAAGGAACCCAATGCAGGCTCGATCTCAGGACCCTGGGATCATGACCTGAGCCAAAGGCCGTTGCTTAACCAACTGAGCCACCCAGGTGCCGCTCAATGTCTGATTTCCTAAAAGGGTGAAGACACAGGGAGTATCATTCATTTCCTCTTTATTTATTTAGTCAATAAATACTTATTGAGTAGCCATCATGTGCCTAATACTGTGTTAGGTGCTGGAAATACATCAGTAAAGAAAATAGACAAACTCCCATGGCACTTATATTTTAATCAGGAAGACAGACAGTAATGAAATAAAGCAAGAGTACTGTTGCGATAAAAGAAGAGAATACTGGGGATGAGATGGTCTATTCACTAAAAAAATGTGAATTCCTAAGAAGGTCGGTCGATAATGTGCCTATAATAACCATAATAAAACATGGCACGGTAGTATATTATATAGTTACTGACCATCTGGGTTCTTGATAGTTACAGCAATGACTTTCTTTTTCCACAGCTTTTGATTTCTATTTTTTTCTTTAGGTTTTCTGTTTTATAGAGCATCAAGGTGAGGGAGCAAGAAGACAGAATTGCAAAGCTTTTGATCTTACAGTTTTCTTAGACATGAATTCCTTTCCCTTTGTAGATGATAAAACTGAGGCTCAGAGAAGTTACCTGACTTGCTCTGGGTGTCACAGTGAATTACAGCTAAGTTCAAGTAGCTCATGCTCATCCCTAAGGATTTCCAGTGAGTGGTGCATCTCTAGGTTTTTAATTTATAAAACCCCAAATTTGGACTTCTGTCGTCTCACATGTGATCAACCCTGAAATATCCCAAGTTCTTCAGGCTCCAGAGAGTATCTTTTATTTAATTTATTTATTTAATATCTTTTATTTAAATAATATTTAAAGCTTGTAGAACAATGTCTAGCATACAGTGCCAGAGAAATGTTAGCTATTATTACAATTATACTCCTATGGTCTACTTCTACAGTGAATTATTCAATATAACAACTTATAAGCCCCCTTTCCATCCCCAAATCAGGAAGGAATCTAGCCTTTAAAGGGCTCTCACATGCTTCTTTTCTGTCTGGCTTTGTCAGTAGACTCTAGTTGTTTCACAACTGCTTCTCCAGGCCTCCGGGAGTCTCTTCACTTTGGTTAAGTCTCATCATGGACACAGTTCATTTTCCAAGCACTTCTAAGACCAGGCTAAGTAGTTTACAAAACTTTACCAACAATGGGGAATAATAGAAGAGAATTAATCATCAGAAAGGGAGCTACACAGGATGTTAGCTAGCCCTGGAGTTTATTGGTCAAGACCTCTAGAAGAGGTACCTTATTATCACCTCAATCTTCCAACCTTCCCCTAAGCCCAGTCCTAGCACCATATTGTAAGGACCAGTTTAACACACCATGGCCTTTGACCATGCTCCTCCTACCTGGAGCCCTGGCCATTAGGTCTTCATTGGCTCTAGAAAGTCAAGAAAATCCTTTCTTCTCTAGGAGAGGCACTTCAGTCCATGGTGATAACCTTTCGCAAAATCATGCAGAGCAGTTTACTATTTACAGTCTCATATTTTCCATTCCAGATTTGAATTTAGGCTTCATTTTTACATAATCATAATTCTCTAAGTAAGAAATTTTTCCAAGACAAAAGAATACACCCCTACCCACTTTGAATGAAAATATAAACCAAACCAAACCCAAACAAAAAGCTGTTGGCAGCTTTGAAATAACCATCTTACATACCTAACAATTAGCTACCAAAATTTCCATCTTACTGGGTCAAGTCTCTGAACATCTTCTTGCATAAATTTTCCCACTTCTTCTCTGCTAGTTGCCTTCCATTACCATCTTCAAAACTTGTTTCAAAACCTAACCATTCCTGGAAGCCTAGTTAGCCTCATGACCCTTTAATCAACACTTTGTCCTTAGCACTTACATATTTAGTTTGTATGATGCCATTTTGCTGTATTTTGTCATTTGTACATGTGTGTTCTCCCAATTAAACACAAATACTTTAAAGGCTGTTACTTTGTTTTAAGATCCACTAACTCCCTGTTTGACAACAGTGCTGATGCCTATTTAGTCCTCAACAAATAGGACCTATTTCTTGTCAGCTGAAATCTATTGTTTAACCCCCAAACATTGCCAGAGGCTTTAGATATGTTGCATTGCTCTTCCTATTTTGATATCTTTCATTTCCACTTCCTACAAGCTCAGTAGCCACTGCTTGTCATATGGATTTGGGCATGACATCCAAGTGAACTTGTCATTCAAGAGCAGTGTTTAATCTCCTATGACATGAGAAAATGTAACTTTAAATCTGGGCTATGATTTTTCTGTTATATAACTTCATGGGAAGATAGAATGCTGAGATGCCAGAAACGGAACTGGAGCCAGGGAGCTACACAGGCACTGCTTGATCCAGGAGGACTGTAGAGTCTTCTGTGGGAGGGCAGGGGGAGGCTGGTGATCTGAAGTGGGTAGTTAGTGGGAACTGTAAGCAGAGCCTGAAAAACCAGTGGAGGAGAGTGTAGGGGCAAAGGGATCACACCTACCAATGGGTCTTATTGAGGGCAGGAAAATGAGCTAAGGAATAGAATTTGAGAAGCCTTGGCCACAACATCCTCAGGCCTAAGCGTGGCCTGAAAACAGCTTGCGAGGTGGGAGGTGGGGAGATGGGATCAAAGAGAGGGGACTCAGTTTTGCAGGTCCACACTGAGATGGAGAAATAGCTGAATGTGGTGTCTGTTATTTATAAAATAAAATGGTAACATATCTAATAAACGTCATCATTACCCACCTCTGTGTCCAGCTTATCCCATCCTTCTTTTAATACTTAATACCATGTGAAAAGTTCAGGGAACTTTGATTTTCCACTGTTTGAATTCATAAATATGCTCAAAAATACTATTTTATATATCCAAAGGTTTTGTTCATTTGTTTATTCAGATCATATTTTTTCTTATAAAGAGGAAAGTTATCTCTGACTAGGAGGAAACCACAGTAATCCATAGTAGAAATTTAGAATGTACACATCTATGACGATCTTAATATTAAGCAAAACTACTCTGGGTGTCAAAAAATGCACATATCTATACTTATTTGATGAAATTGATACATAGCTAAAAGAATACAGGGAGGGTTCATCTAGGGAGGATTCAAATAGGTTAGATTTGACCTCACCTCTACTCTTTTTCCTTTTAAGATTTATTTATTTATTTGAGAGAGAGCGTGCGTGTGCACAAGTGGGAGGGGCAGAGGGAGAGGGAGAGAGACTCTCAAGCAGACTCTGTGCTGAGCATGGAGCCCTATGTAGGGCTTGATCTCACAACTCTGAGATCATGATCTGAGCTGAAACCAAGAGTCAGACGCTTAACCAACTGTGCCACCCAGGCACCCCAATCACCTCTACTCTTAGTTAACTTTTGATCTGAGCAAGTTACTTAGCCTCTTCAAGTCTCCATTTGCCATCTGCTAAATGAAGCTGGTGATAATAGTATTTAATTTTATAGGGGTGTTGAGAGCTTAAAATGAGTTAATATGTGTAAAGCTTGTAGAACAATGTCTAGCATACAGTGCCAGAGAAATGTTAGCTATTATTACAGTTATACTCCTATGGTCTACTTCTACAGTGAATTTCTGCTTAAAGTACTTGGAAGTAAAGATTTCACTATTAATTAATTTTACAAATATTGAGAGTTGAATTTTCTTCTTTCCTTCTGAAAAATATGTGTGTGATATATATATGTGCATATGTGCATAAATATGTGTGCATATTTATATGGTGATTTTTGAAGTGTGTTCTTATTAATTCCTATAACACTCAGTAAAGGATTGAATTTTCTTTTTCAGTAATGCTGAAAATATTCTACTCATGGGGCAAGTTCTTTCTCATCTTAACCACCAGGGATAGAATGTAATTCAATTGCAGGAGCAATTTCAGTGAAGGTGTGAGCCCAGAGTTCCCTTTATATTAGGGCCAAAGGAACAGTTTAATTTTCTCTTTGCTATGTTTCAAACACATCTCAAACTGTACTGGGAATATCACTGTAAAATAAAGGGGCTCTTGCAACTCAGCACCTCCTACACACAGCTAATTAAATAGAATGAGAGGCAAGGAGCAGACAAGAATCAAGCTCATAAACATTACACATTTTTATTAATAACATACAAATGATCTTAATTAAACCTGCACTTTCCATGAGTAACAATCTCACACACAGGTTTGTTCCCTTGTCCAGGAGCTTTCTGGTGAGTGGAAGTGTCCTGGAATTTTAATATAAAGAGACTCTCTCTTGGCTCAACGGACTGTCCCTGTTCTCCCTCTCACCGTAGCTTTTCCCCACTTCTAGGACCCAAGTGACTAAATCAAAGACCCATGTTTCTTCTGAGATCTAGATAAGCCTGAGTTCCTGGAAACAAGTCTTACCATTTAGAAAAGATTTCAAACCAAAGCACATATAATCCATAAAAGTCTAAATTAGGTTTCTTTATGTTAACTATTCTTATTGCCCTCTTTATTGTACTTGAATTTGTGATTATATACTTTATCCTGTGATTATTTTTTAAAAGATTATTTCCCTTTCTAGATATAGGCTCCTGAGATCAGGGAATCTATCTTGTTCACATTCCATTGTCAGTGCTAAGCTCACCTCTGACCTATGATAGGTTCTTTGTGATTTGGTGTGTTTGTGTGTGTGAGGGAGGCAGGCTAAAGCTAGGGATTTTATGACTGCTTCTTCTTTTTTAAGTTGAAAAATAATTTATAAACAATAAAATTTATACTTTGAAGCATATACTTTCATGTGTTTTGGCAGATGTATGGAGTCATGTAATTTTTACCATAATCAGGATAAAGTACAGTTGCATCACTCCCAAAAGTCCCTCATGCACCTCTCTGTAGTCACTTTCCTACTTTGCTTTCATCCCCAGCCCCTGGCAACCATCAATTTGTTTTCTGTTCCTATGCTGTTACCTTTTCTAAAATATTATATAAATGGCCTCATACAGTGGATAGTCCTTTGTGTCCTACTTCTTTCATTTAGCATGATGCGTTTGAAATCCATCCACATTGTTTTGTGTATCAGTAGTTTGTTTCTTTTTATTCCCAAGAAGAAATATAGTGGATTCTTAAAAATTATTTCTTGAATATATAAAAAGAAATAAAGACCTGGAAGCACATCTATAAGTGAACTAATTGAGAAGGTCTAAGCATCCTTATCTTCAAATACTTGCTGAATCCCTGAATAATATTTTTATTACCCTTTAATGGTGATCGTAGATTTTAACACCAGGTCTTATTTTTACTTTCAGATTTTTTGATGGAATACTTTGCTAAGATAATTGAACTATTTAAGCCCCATCTCTAGTGAAAATGAGATCATTTTTTATTCCATGATACCTACCAGTTAGCATCTGGATATTGTCCCATGAAATCTTTAGTGGACACTCTGACATAAGTTTGAGGGAAGCTGATATTTTTCAGCATAGATTACCTCCTTTGGGACAGTGGGCACCTCATTTTTCAAGTAAAAATTTCACATTTTAGCTAAAATGGTGTGAAAATGATCTTATTTGGATGTTAAAAAGGAGAATTTCAAATATATTGCTTGCCTAACCTTAGCCTTAGAAAAATAAAAATCAATTTTGGATGCTTCCTAAAAATTTTATCTCAGATCCTTGAAGAGTATTTTCCTCGGTGCTTACTAGGACCATGACAAGGAGAAACTTTGATATTTCAAGGAGTGCTAACATTGTCATTGAGATGAAAGGGAAATCAGGTCCGTTCTTTCTAGAATGACATAAAAGATCAAGGAGAGACAAAATGTGTAAGAACACTAGATTAAGAATGAGATGTGGAATCTACATATTAGCCAAGTGATTTAACCTCTTGGGACAGTGGTAGTCTCTGGTAAAACAGATAAATAATGAAATCTTGCCTATCTCTCAGGTTGATGTTTCTTTCTTTTCAAATGGTACTACAAGTACTACGCGTAATCACATCCTCTTTAGATCGTCTGTTCTTTCACTAGAGGACATGTTGCCCTCTCCCCTAACTCAGCAGTGGAGATCACTGTGGGGAAGACTCTTTCTTCACTCTGCTACTTTGCAGGAATGTCTCTACGAGCACAGTGGAACCTTATTACAAAAAAATAACCTTAGGTTTCAACTCAAAAAGAATATATGACAATGTATAAGCTACTTTGTAAAATTCTCCACATTTGCTATGGAAAATTACTAGATACACAGAGATTCTCCTAATATCTTTCCTATTTACTTACCATGTCCCAGGCACTGTGCTCAGAGTATGCCATGTATTATCTCACTTAACCTTCACAGTGAATGATGAGATAATTTCTTGTCATTTTATAGATGAGTGAATTGAGACTTCCATTTTCTTTTTGGTCTTCTGTCTAGTTGTTCTTGTTGTAGCTGGTTTTCATGGTTGCAATTATTGTGAGGCTGTTGGTTTTCAAAGCTACTGCAGAGCTCAGGAAGGTGGAATGGGAATAGGGCAAGTTAAAACTTGACAAAGCTTGCTATTCTTATCAAGATGCAGCCATTTTTTGTTGACTAAACACTCTTCTGATTGTTGTGAGCCTTTGGCTAATTTCCAGAGTTCTGAAAAAGTTGGTTTTGATATGCTTTTCCCATGTTCTCCTTGGAGCAGATTTTGGGGGGGTCCTTTTTGTACCATTCCCACTGATGTCCTGGGAGTGATAGTTTTTAGCATGGGAGGTAATGACTAATCTGAGCCGTTTCTTTAAAAATTCTCTTGTAAATACATTATAAATACATAAATACATTTTAAATATTTTAAAATTGATCAAAATTTGGTCAAGGACCATCTCTACCAGAATCACCTAGAAATTCATTAAGGATGCAAATTACTGAAGCACCCCAGTCCTATTAAACCAGCCTCTCTAGGGAGAGAACCCTGAACCTTCTATTTTTCACAAACTCCCATGTGATTGATGTACATGTACAAACTAAAATTGAAAAATCATTGCCATATGGTATTCTACAATTGACATAATTTAGTGCTTACACACTAGATGTTGGGTTGTAAAATTGATTTGGGGCATCTTAAAATTCAGCAACAGGAATTTTGCCAGATAATTACTTTCCTTCAAATTTTCATGTATCAGTGATATTTCAACATTGTCCCTACATAAGTATCATAATACGAAAATCTCTAAGAATTGTGTTATTAAGCACCTATCTCCTGCTAAGTGTTCATGGGCTTTTATTACATCATTTAGTCATCAAAGATATCACTTTTTAACCTCATTTTAAAGGTGAAGAATCTGCCCAGTGTCATATAACTAACAAATTGGAAAAACTAGGACTTAAGAGAAGTATCCCTGAACCTCAATCCCGTGCTTTTTCTGCTTTACTTTCCTGGATCTCTTAAGCTACATCTTTATTAGGCATTTCCCACTTAAACATAAAATGATTGGGGCGCCTGGGTGGCTCAGTCGTTAAGTGTCTGCCTTCGGCTCAGGTCATGATCCCAGGGTCCTGGGATCGAGCCCCACATCGGGCTCCCTGCTCGGCGGGAAGCCTGCTTCTCCCTCTCCCACTCCCCCTGCTTGTGTTCCCTCTCTTGCTGTGTCTCTCTCTGTCAAATAAATAAATAAAATCTTTAAAAAAAAACATAAAATGATTATTCTGCCAATAGATTCACAACACTGACTTGTTTGAATTCTTTTTAAAAACTTTAGAACATTAGGGGCGCCTGGGTGGCTCAGATGGTTGAGCGTCTGCCTTCGGCTCAGGTCATGATCCCAGGGTCCTGGGATCGAGCCCCGCATCGGGTTCCCTGCTTGGCGGGGAGCCTGCTTCTCCCTCTCCCTCTGCTGTTCCCCCTGCTTGTGCTCTCTCACTCTGTCAAATAAATAAATAAAAAAAAAGCTTTAAAAAAAAAAAAAACTTTAGAACATTAGATATCTTTCTTATCTCTTTATAATGTAATCTGACACCTCTTCGTCTGAAAGTTTTGGCATAATTGGCAAATACATTGACTTATATGGCACAGGCATGAAATGTGGTATGTGTGAGCAAGGAAGTAAGATAATTTGGAACCTCTGTGTGGGCTGAGGGCTGACTTTCCCAGCAGCTCTAAAATGAAGGTGAAAGAAAGGAATTGAGGCCCTTAAGCAAAGCAGATCAAACCAGTTCAAAGAAAAGGAAATGACTTTCCAGATTAATAGAGATGAGCTAGCATGTACATGCTAAACATCCTATTTTTAAATGACTATATGTCATTTTCTCAAGGCTGTGGAAAATGGGTGTATATTTTAAGAGATGATTGCAAAAAGTACAAGTTTTCTCAATGAGCTGGCCAGTATTTCCTGATGGTATGGTGCTATTTCTTAGAATTCTGAATTTGGGCCATCATGTGTCAAAAAGAGACAACATGGCACAGAAGGGTACCCTGTAGCTCCAGATGTGACCTAGAAAATTGCCTGACCTGACTTTTAGAGCTGTCAGCTTACAATTTTGATCTCACTCTTTCTGTGTCTGTGCAAAATTCCTCCAATCAATTATATAGCATAGAGTACTCAAAGAGGAATCCAGGAATTAATTTTGAGTTAATTTTGTGTTCTGAATTTTATCAGATTTGTTCATGTTCATGTATGTATATGTATTTCTTAGTAGGTGTCAATTTTTAGATAACTAGACTCAGAACTCTTTGAAAACAAAGACTGTTTTCATTCAGGCTTCTACTACCAAAACCCAACACTGTGCCTGGCACATAGTAAGCACTAGAGATATTTGAGGAATGAATGACAGAGTTTATCAACAAGATGCAGATTGGTAGATTACATTCGTCTCATTTTTCTCAACATACTGCTTTGTTTGGAAATAGAATTTTTGAAAAATATAGGTAGTAACTCAGTAAATGTAAGGGTAAAGAATAACATCAAAACAAAAAGCCACAAACCCATCTAGTTTAAGGAAAATAATGTTATAATTAACTTGGAAGACTCCTGAATATACAAACTCTTTTTTCTTCACTGTATGCCTCACCTCCAGAGGTAGCTTCTGTCCTGAACTTTTAGTTTATTATTCAGTCTGGTGCTTTTATATTGGAAATAAGTGTTCCTATTGTCATTATTAAAACGTTGGTCTTTTTTGTAGAGGGGATAAGATTAATTTCTGTTTAAAGCAACAGTTAAAAAAAAAAGAAGAAGAAGATAGCAGGAGGGGAAGAATGAAGGGGGGGGAATCAGAAGGGGAGACGAACCATGAGAGACGATGGACTCTGAAAAACAAACTGAGGGTTCTAGAGGGGAGGGGTGTGGGAGGATGGGTTAGCCTGGTGATGGGTATTAAAGAGGACAAGTTCTGCATGGAGCACTGGGTGTTATATGCAAATAATGAATCATGGAGCACTACATCAAAAACTAATGGTGTAATGTATGGTGATTAACATAACATAATAAAAAAAAAAACAGTAATGGGGTACCTGGGTGGCTCAGTCAGTCAGTTAAGCATCTGCCTTCAGCTCAGGTCATGATCTCAGGGCTCAGGTCGTGATCTCAGGGTCCTGGGATTGAGCCCCATGTTGGGCTCCCTGCTTAGTGGGGAATCTGCTTCTGCCCATCCCCTTTCCCCTCTCCCCTGCTCATGCTCTCTCTCTCTCAAATAAATAAATAAAATCTTTTTAAAAAATTAAAGCAATAGTAATCATTATTGATGGGCTAAAAATCCATAATGGGTGTGATATAAAGGTCAAACAGAATCATTCCCTCAAAATGTGTTTAAATGTTAATAGGAGTTTTTATAGTCTTCCCTCAAAGGAGTAAATAATATCAGAATTTTAATTTCCTTAGTGGGATGAATAAAGGAGAGATTTTGGTGGGGGCTGTTCTTAGTGTCACTATATTCCCACTGGACCTCACATGCTGCCATTGTTAATGAGAGTCTTCAGTGGCTGGAGACATGTTACTTTCTAGAAGTATGGGTCTGTGGCATGGAGAAACGTGGCGACAATTCCTGTTACTGAGATATCTACTCCTGTGGATTCATTGATTATGACAACAGCTATTCTACCTGGTCGATTTGGAAGGCAGGAGCCATGTTAAAAGCCAGGCCTGATAAATCAAAGCTGTTTTCCCACAGAAGATGAAAGAAGTGATTCGCAGTTTAACTCACAGCAAAGTTCATTTGAGACCACAAGAGGGAAAGGCCTCTGTTAGAACCTGATTGACTTCTTTGGGGACTTTCCAGAAGAAGGAAAATTTGCTCTTGTTTTTCTTTCTTATGGGAGTGGATTTCCCACTTTTTCACTGCTCTTTTTCTCTGAGTGTCCAAGTTTTTTTCTTTGCTCACCAAGGATGAACAAGGTAATCCTTTGAATACCCTCAAAAGTGGGCCTGGTCAGTTTTGCTTGCCATTGAATGAATATGATTCAGTTTTCCAATACCTTGATATTAGAGATGTGGTATTGGTGTTCTGCTTATTATATTGATAGCATTTATGCATTAGTTTTATTCATTTTACATTAATTTTATTCATGGAGCTCATGTAGCACATTCATGAGCATCTAATGTGTGCTAGATTCTGGGAACATAGCAGTGTATAGAACAGATGTAGTCTCTGCCTTCAAGAAGTTGATAGTCTATCAAGGGAGGCAGACATTAATTCCAATTCAGGAAGTGCCATGAAAGAGAAGTTTACTTCATCTTGCTAAGTGTTACGGAGATAAACCTCCTTTCCACCTGCTTCCTATTCCCTTGTAGAGGGATACCAACTAATGTGCCATTCCTGGCTCTTCTCAGCCGGGCTTGCCTAGCTTAGCCCTTCCCTCCCATCTGCTTTTGGGATGGGCCTGTCTGTCCAGAGCCTCTGCCTCTGAGTGGGAGGTAGAGCGGGGATTGGGGCCTTCCAGGTTTCTAGCACTGCCGTGACTACATACGGCTGTTTAATTCTGCAGTGTAGGTTAGGAACCCACTGATGCCATGTACCTATGTTACATTCACCAACCTAGCCTTTAGTAGTATTATGTTGGTACTTGATCCTCATCTGCCTGACTCCACTGTCTCTCTAAATTAATTGGGAATTTAGGTGGGAGAGATGTTATTATCGGTTCCTTCAAACTTCAGCATTAAGCATCAATTTTGATGATTATCCTGGGAGAACTAATAAAGTCTAATTTCTGGACCAGTGGTTTTCAAACTCTTCTCAAAGGAAGAAGGTAACAGAACCAAATCTTCTCTCTTCCCAATGCTTTCAGTGAGAGCAGGTTTGCTCGAGTCTATTTTATATATTAGGCTTCCAATAAAAATTCTGAGGTTAGAAGGAGTTTAAGAACCAGTGCCTTCGACTTACAGCTTTCAAATATTTTAGACCACGATCCGGAGTGATGATTACATTTTGTATTATACATACTAATACGTATTATATATGTAAATTACAGACCTTGCTATCTCCATTCCATTCCAATCCATTCAGTTCCTCTTCTTTCCATGTCATTCAGTTCCTTTCTATTTTATACTATTAGAAAAGTTTGGGGGCGCCTGGGTGGCTCAGTCGTTAAGCATCTGCCTTCGGCTCAGGTCATGATCCCAGGGTCCTGGGATCGAGCCCCGCGTCGGGCTCCCTGCTCTGCGGGAAGCCTGCTTCTCCCTCTCCTGCTTCTCCCTCTCCCACTCCCCCTGCTTGTGTTCCCTCTCTCGCTGTGTCTCTCTCTGTCAAATAAATAAATAAAATCTTAAAAAAAAAAAAAAGAAAAGAAAAGTTTGGTTAAAACTCATTAAATTGATTCTGCAATACTCATGACATGAAGTTTGGAAGATTCTGCATCAGACCATGTTCATTTTACCAGAAGGATGTACTCTGACAGGCCTCTTGTCTGTCAATGACTTGACCTTCTCCTGATGGCATCTCTTTTGCCTTATGTGCCTTATTCCTTTCAACGTTTAATATGTTGTTTTCTGAATGCACATAAATTGGGTTAAACTTACTAGGAAATTATGGTCACATCTGAAAAAGTATTTTTTCATCATTGTTATTACTGAGACTTTCAACAATACCAAAATAACGTGTTACCTTTCAAACCTGGCAAACGTTAGTAAATATTTCTCTTGAGTCTCATTTTAAACCTTATTATTACTACTGGCCTTTTTTGTTTTGGATTGTTGAATGGGGTAATTTCCTATCAAATCTAGTTAGGAGAGCCTCTGATGAGGTGCAAGTGATCTATTCCCAGATAGAGAAAAAGGAGTGTGCGTGCCCAGCAAAACTTGGCCTTACTAGACGCCAGGTTGAGTCCTCTTTCCTGCCTCCCTCAAGTCACTGCTTGTTTGCTTAAAATGGGTCGTAGAAATAGGCAAACACAGGTGCTGTCTGCATTGGCAGCATGGCCTCTCCTCCAGGTTCAGGCTCTCCCTGGATGGCACTGGCTTGTAACCACAAGAATGAAGACCTAATCAAGTGAATGCTGGCTCTCTGCCCACCACTAACTGGTTTTATTCAGCGTCCCCATTGTTGATAATAAAGCACAAGTGAGCCTTCAGTTTCTTGTGTGCTGGTTCCACAACCAGCATTTGCTGCAGACTCTCTCACTTGCCGTTTTGTGGTGTCATGGAAAGAACACTTGCCTAAAAGCAGCAGCTAGCTTCTTGTCAGGCTTCTTGTTGCCTCCAACATATTGTGTGTGTCATTTAACCTCCCTGTGCCTTATTTCAAATGCAGATCCGAACCCCTAAACTGGCTAATCTTTGTGGTTCTTTATCTTAGGGATTTGTCAAGGTGTAAAGTAGAAAATGCTTAAATGAAATTCAGGGCTCTGTCTTAAAATCCTAAATGGTTGAAGGTTGTCCTGGATGAGCTAGGGAGTGGGAGAGAGGCAGTAAGACTGGAAGGAGAGATTTCCCGTGACTGGAAGGGAAGGAGAAAGAGATCCTGCTTTCAGGACTTGCACTCTACTCAGGGGATGACAAGGTCTTGGGAGGGAGGTGTTGACAAACAGTGAGGGTGCCCTTAGGTGGCTTGGGTTCTACCACTGTGTTTCCCAGCCCACATAAGATTTCCACCCTTGGCAAAGAAGTAGCAGAGCCAGGACACAGGTCTCTCAGCCACATCTAGTGTGGACTCATGCCTGACAATCTGAGGGACCTTCCCACCTTGGAGCTAGGTAAGACACCAGGGCTTTATATCTTTGCAGGAGGGAGCCCCAAGAAAGCCCAAGGTTTAACTTCTTCACAGTCCAATAAGAATGGGACTTGGAGTCAGAATTAAATGGATTTAAAGAAAGCAAAAACAGTTAATGCATAATTTTTTACATACCTGAATGAATGGACTAAAGTTCATGCATGTGTCACTGTATTCACTGGGTGAAAGCTCTCAGAAGACCCTGTACTTCCTCTCTGAACCCACTAAGCTTCTCTGCCTGGCACCTCTGAGGACATCAGAGCTCCATGGTAGGCAAGGCTAGCTTTGGTGCAGTGTGGGCAAGGCCTGGAGAGAAAAGCAAGATGAGCAACATGAGGCTTGGAGTCCTGCCTGTGGGTGGATGAGCAGCTGGGCAGGCCCGGGCAGGGCTCTGAGAGCCCATCACTGAGGAATCACCACACTGGAGGCGGCATCAAGGTAACAGTTCCAACACTTCATTTGCCAGGGCTCCTGATACATAGCTAAGCCATTTGGGGCTGATAGGTTCTCAGGGCTTTCTCAGCCCCAGGTTCATGTCTGTTTTCCTGATTAAGATCGACAGACTTTCCACCCTTTAACAGAGAGACAGGAACCCTGAAGACTTCTGGGCCAAAGTTTCTCTCCTGCTGTAATGGTTTCCTGAAAATAGAGACTTTGCCTTGGCTCCTAGACCCAGTTCTCCGTCCATACTTCACAGTTCCCAGTCAGTCATGGAAAGAGGAACATGCCTAAAAATAACCACCAGCTGGGTCCACAAAGTTCAGCAGGGTGTGTCCGTAGCTAATGGAAGAAGTTTGAAGTCTGTCTCTGTGGTTCTGGAAACTCAGCTGTGATGCACTTGCCAGAAGGGCCCTTCAAGTCGTGTTATTCTTAGTGTCTCTCAGGGCAGCCTTTGCAAAGGCAAGTTCTCCCTGCCTGCATGTTATTGAGGTCACCCAAGGATAGCAGATTTAGGAAAAATAGGAAGAAGCAAAAGAAAATGTATCTTTAGTGCATTTTCTCAGGCCTGTTTGTTGCCCCTCTCTTTTCTTGCACCCTTCTCAAGCCCTTAGAAGGCCCCCTCCACTCCCAGAGAGAGTGTGGAGCATTGTTTTAAATTGTAAAAAATGCACATCAAAAAATTTACCATCTTAATCATTTTTAAGTGTATAATTTGTATTTCTAAGTATATTCACATTGTTGTGAAACAGATCTCTAAAACATTTTCATTTTGCAGAATTGAAACTGTATCCATTAAATAGCTCCCATTTTCCCCCATTCCCTCCCCTGGTACCCCATTTCTACTTTCTATATCTATGAATTTGATTTCTTTATATGCTTCATGTAAATGGAATCATGCAGTATTTGTCCTTACATGACTGGCTCAGGGTTCATTCATGTTGGAGAATATGAAGGATTTCCTTCTTTTTTAGGGCTGCATAGTATCCATTGTATGTATGTGGCACGTTTTGTTTACCCATTCATCCATTGTTGGGCATTTGGGTTGTTTCCCTCTTCTGGTTATTGTAATAGTGCTGTTATTAACATGGATATGTGAATATTTGAGAATGTGTCAATTCTTTCAAATGTATACCCAGAAATAGGATTGCTGGATCATATGGTAGTTTTATTTTTAATTTTTTGAGGAACTGCCTGCCATACCATTTTTTCCGTAATGGCTGCATCATTTTACAATCCCAACAGTACATAAGGGTTCCAACTTCTCTAAATCCCCACCAATACTTGTTATTTTCTGGTTTGTAGTTGTGTGGTTGTTGGTTGTTAGTAGTCATTCTAATGGATGTGAAAGTGTGGTTGCATTTTAACAGAAGACTTTAATGGTTCAGCCTAAAGGAATAATGATGATGCTATGTCAGAGGCCATGAGGAATTATTAGATGTTTTGATTAGGAGATTCTTATTGCATCCTTTAAATCATATGATAAAGACCTCAGCAGAGTCATTATATTACCTGAGTGACAGCTCCCCTGTCCCTAAAATCTAGATAAGATTACCTTTTTTATACCCCATTCTAGAATTGAGAAAGTCCGATTCATGACACAGGACATATGCAAATTTCTAGAGGGCTTATGTCTCCTGGCCTTATCTCTGACTCTGAGGTTTTGCTTATGTTATGGACTTTTTTTTTTTTAGACTCTCCTGACTGTACCATTCTTGTTTTGTCCCACCTGAACACAGACACAGAGCTGATTCTCCTTTTCCACTGTCCACAGGAATACTCACTCATTCACAGCTTTTCTATAAACAGGGTACTGAAGTTTTGAGGAGGGGTTTACACTGCAGAAAAGCAAGCTATTTAAAATGGAATATTAACACTCCCATTCCTAAAAGTTCTTTGGACCATCCTGCCTCAGAGCATTGGTTTTCCCTGCTGTTCTCAGCCCCAGATCCATGGCTCTTATTCTCCACCAAGCCAACAGACTTCTCTTAAAAGAGAAACAGGAACTCAAAGTGTATCTCCACCTGTAATGGTTTTCTGAAGCTGGAGAATTTGCCTTGACTCCTAGACTTAGTTCTACTTCCACACTCCATAGTTCCTAGGGATGCCAAATTCTCCTCACTCTTGAGTACACAGATCAACTCCACTGTAAGCCCTTTGCAAACCCCAAACCTCAAAACATTCATCTGAATAAAATTCTCGTTACCCATTTATGAGCTCAGAAGACCAGTGGAGATTTTGAGTTTTCCCTTAGTGGAGGAAATAGCTTGAAATAGCCTTGTTTTTCTTCTGATACCCAAGAAACCTTTGTGATTTAATATTGCTGACAACCATTTTGTTTGCATACATTTGGGAAAGCTTCTTGGAATAGTTGAGCTTTGAAAACAAGATAGGATTCTGACATACACGTTTTCTTTTCTTTCTTTTTTTTTTATTTTCCCTTCCAGCTAAAATCAAGGCTAGCTGTGGTTTGGTTAGGAGTGTTTCCTAACACTAACTGTTCATTTCAAGGACTCTCTGCATTACCTGTGGAAGCTAGACTTGCACAGTCACCATGATATTGGCTTTTTTACTTGGGCAACTGTTTCGTGCCTCATTCCCACCGTGGTGGGTGTTTGTGCCAGGAGGCTAACAGGGATATTAGCCTCTGTAGCTCTCAGCTGTGATAATATACCCCTTGAATATTAAATAATAAACCCCTACATGGTTAATATCTCCGCTCCCTCCCTCCAGGCAGGCATCCTAGTAGGGAGTCTGGCCTGAACACTGACAGGTTGTCATAGAAGTCACATTTAGTTGCTTCCTCTTACTATATATGGTAGGCTGGAAATGGTATCACCAAGTTAATCTTGTAATCCTTTTCTTCCTACTAGGAGAGCAATGGAATTCTGTGGGCCAGAGAAATGCTGGCAGCTGGGGTTTGAACTTTAAGCCAGTGTGATAGCACCAACCCTCCTGTCCAGTCTCATTGGCCCTTCAGTGTTGAGAATGATGTAGCCAGAGGGCAACTGGAGATTTCAAGGAGCCAGACTGTAGGGGTCAGTGGGCGAAGGAGAACACGTCATGAGGTGAATGAAGGGGAAACAATATGTCACCCAATTTGAGAACTAAGAAAAAAATTGTTCAAATACAGCCTAATTACACAGAAGTTATCTCAAGTATGCCGTCTACTTCGAAAGAGGTTATAAATAGGATACAGTAATGGGAGCCAACATCTCCTTGTCCTATAGTAAAAGACTGTGGTTTCTGGAATGCATCATCCTCCCTCTGACAATCTTATCTCCTCTACCTGAAACAACTTCTCTACCTGGATTTCTCCCACTTACCTCTCCCCAGTTTCCCCTAGATTCCTTCTTCTGGTCCTTCAGATTTCAACATAGACGCCATTTCCTCTGGGAAACTTTCTTAGACTGCAGAAGTTGGGGCAAGGTGCCCAGTTCATGTCATAATACTTATCACCGAGGATAGCAATTGGATCTGTCCTCACTGATCTTTTCTATCATCTCAAGACTAGGGTCTGTGTCTTATTCATCATTGTACTTACAACACCTAGCACCTGTAATACAAGGCAGCCAGTAAATATATTGGAATAGATGATTAAATATATGGGCAAGTAGAAAATAGCTGTTTTTCAAGGTTTCTTTAAATTAGATCCAAATCCTTTATTAAACATTTTCTATGCAGGAAATCTAGGTTAGGTTTTCCTAAAACATGGAAGGGCTCATTGCGGCTAAGAAAAATGGCTTTATTAAGGACTGAATCTTTGGAGAGTGAACCAGATAAAGCTTGAGCATTCTGTGGAAGAATACAGTAGAGCAGGTTTTTCCCCAAAGGCCAACTTGTTTAGCTTTGAATTTTGCTTTCTTTTACAACTTTGATTAGTGGGTTATCATCAAAATTAAAGGGAATAAAAAACTTTGGTGTGAAGGAATTGGGCCCTGTGAGTATCTTAGTCACTCTTCTACATGATACATAAGTGGTATACAGGTGTATGTCTGCATAAAAATTTACAGATTAGGAATACACATCTTTGAATGCAACAGGCTTCATTTTTTTGGTACATGTTTATAAGAACTGACAATATAGAGTCACTTTGGATTGATCATTTTTTAACTTTTGAGATGAACTCTTAGAAATAAAGTCTGGATATTACTCATTCCATTACTCTTCCAACTATTTTTAAATGCTTATTCTGCAGTGGTTAACTTTGAACTTTACCTTGACATACACCCTAAAATATTTTCTTTATGTCATTACTCCCAAATGGAAATAACAGGAGAAATTAACAATAACAACAAATCACTGATTTTTTAAAAATCTTTTTTCATCATTTGATGATGAATTTTTTTTATTGACACATTTGAACTTTTTTATTGACACATTTTATTTTTTACTTCTATAAAATATATCAGGCATACCAAAAGAACAGAATAACATTTTATTTGAATTTAAATAAACCATTATAGTAACTTGATTTTTTTTCCTCATCTAAAATACTTTTTCCTTTTCAGTGTTTACCAAAAGTATCAGAAAGCCTTACTACTTTATCTGATAAAAGTGTGATTTCTGAGATAGCCACAAAAAGGTACATCTTTTCTAAGAAAAGTTTCAATATAAGATTGCATGGCTTGTGAGCAGCAATTGAGTTTAAAGCTTAGAGTATGGGATTCTGCAAAATAAGATTGCAGTTAAATACAGTCCCACAAAAATTACGCTTCCTGAGTGTATGAACCAGGATTAGAAAAATGAAAACTCTCACACATTCTAGAGTTATCAGTGAGAAGCCATGACGAATATTTTGTTTTTAAAATTCCTCCATCATGCATTTATCTTTAAAAATCTGGGAAAGGATAATCTCAATACTTATCAAAAACTCATATGAAAACTAAATCCTCAATTGTTTTAAAACCCAGAATATGACCTTTTGAATGGGTTCTAAACTTGCAAACGATACCTTCCCATTCTTATTGATATACTTGATAAAAATGACATTAAATTGTATTCTTTCATTTATATGAGGTCAATGAATTGGCCAGGGCATCTGCTCTTATGCTGCTCATTGTCTAGTGTGATTCTCCAACCACCAGAATGGTAGAGTTCCTCTTGATGAAGCAGGACACTGAACTGAATAAATAGAATTATTCCTCATCCTTAGCATGGAAATAATAGGAACAACTTTATAGGGTTGTTGTGAAATTTAGATGTGATAATACACGTAAAATGTTAGAATTTTGGGGGTGCCTGGGTGGCTCAGTTGGTTAAGCATCTGCCTTCAGCTCAGGTCATGATCCCAGGGTCCTGGGATTGAGCCCTGCATTGGGCTCCCTCCTCAGCGGGGAGCCTGCTTTCCCCTCTCCCTCTGCCTGCTGCTCCCCCTGCTTGTGCTCTCTCTGCCAAATAAATAAATAAATAATTTTTTTTTAATGTTAGAATTTTAGTACATGACACGTAATAGGAGCTCAATACATTTCAGCTAAAAAATAAACTTAGAAAATCATAGAACTCAATAGTTGTAGAAGACCTTACAGTTTATCTAACAACCTAACCTCCTCACTTTAAGATCGAAGGATCTGATTCTCAGTGAGGTTAAGTAGCTCACTCAGGGTTGCATTGTTAGCAGGCATAACAATGGAACCTGAGATCTCTTGATTTCTACCTCACTGAAATTTTCACCATAGTAGCTGCCAGAGAAGTTGTGGGTGGGGGAGAATAGGGTAATTGTTCCAAGCACGTGGCAAGATACTCAATAAATGCATATTGCATCAATATCGAACAAAATCATTACCTCAAGGAAAAATTCTAACAGCGTAAGAGCTTTCAAAAGCTTGATGACACGCGGTTGGATGTTTTTATTCTAGATAAGCATAGTCTGATTTCTTAAAGATATCACATTGGCTGGTGGTTTATGTATGGTGTGATTTGCTTGGGTTGAGTCCATGGAAAACACATACCATGAAACAACTCCACCATTGTTCATCCATCAGGTGTGGTCTCCTACCTACTCACCAAACATTGGCCATGAGACATGTTCACTCTGGCAGGAGTTTCCAAGACTACCAAAGGCATCCTTTTGGTTATGGAGATTTGAAAAGCTAAGAAAAGTCTTTCTTATTTTCAACCCAACCTATTTAGTCCCATAAAACGTCAAAGAGGTATGAACAAGGGGCAAGTTCCCAATACCTGCCTGCAGACAACAGAGAGAGTCTGAACTATACCAGCTGAGCACATAAACTTTTAGACTCCTATAAACCATACAATTTTTACTCCACTAGTTTAGAGAACAAGGCAGCAATAACCTGCTATGGTTCCAAAGATGAAAATAAGTTTCCTTTCTGAAAGGGAATGAAATTCTATTGGTGCTTGCTTCTTATACCTTCAAGATCATGAAAGGATCTCGAGGTACCCTGTGGTGTTCTTTTTGTTCTTTGTTTTGTTTTGTTTTGTTTGAGATCAGCCTCAGTTACTGCCTAAAAAGCTATGCACCTCTTTCACTGTCTCAGTCATAGACTTGAAGGAAAGAGTGAAATGACCAACTTAGCAGCCTATGGAACTTAGATGAGTGGTTTCCCAATGTAAGAAGAGAAACGAGAAGAAGGAACAAGAAAAGGAGAGTGGAATTGGGGTTGATAATAATTTTATTTGAGTGAGGATCTATTTCATTAATGATGATATTAATCCTTGAATTTCAGGGACAAGCCTCTTAACTTTTCTTCTGCAACTATAAACATAGTTATCTTTGCTTTTTTGTGTGTAGTGACAGGATAGTGCTGGGCAGTGATTCCTAGTGGACAGTGGTAGGGGCTGATTTGACCCTCCCCCCCCCTTTCCAGGGGACATTAAGCAGCATCTGGAGACATTTATGGTTGCCACAACCCAGGGAGTGGGGTGGGGTGGTGCTATTGGCATATAGTGGGTGGAGGCCAAGGATGTTACTAAACATCCTACCATGCACAGACAGCCTCCCACAACAGAAACTATCCTATCTAAAATATCAGTAGTGCCAAGATTGAGAAACCCTGGTGTAGGAGCTAAAAGCTTAATTTATGTAGTCAGTCTGACTAAGTCTCACTTCATAACTGGTGACCTTGTACACATTACTTAATCTCTGTTCCACAATTCCCCTTCTGTAAAGTGGGATAATAATAATACTTTACTTACAGAATTTTTATGATTATTAAGTGAGTTAATATATATAAATTTCTCAAAACAGTGCCCAATATATAGTCCATACCATGTAAATATTAGATGTTATTTTTGTGCAAAAGAGCATAGGATATATTTAAAAACTATTAGAACAATAGAATCTCTGCACAGTATTTTTGGGGGGGAATTTCACTAAAAACCACCTTAAAAAGTAATGACCAGTATAGACTGACTAATTTGATATGACCCATAAGATACTGGAATCAGAGTGATAATGAACTGGGTAACACTGTCATTGCGCTCTGCTGGTTTCCTACAGCTGATTTAGTGTTATGATACTGAAATGGAAAAGATCTCAGTGCACCTCCTAATATATCGTATATGCTTAGGCAGTATTTGAGTTGAGTTAGTTAATCATGTTTTCAAGATTCCTAAAAGATCAAAGATGTGTGAGTTCCCTAAGTGGAAGGGGAGCTCTGGGATGGGGGACAAGAAAGTCTAACAGACATACAATTGAAAATTAACCACGCAGTTGACAGGGCTGTTGGTGTCTGTAAGAAACAGAGGCACTTGACCTTTAAGAAAACAAAGAAAAAATTAAAAGGCCAGAGTCTGATGAAAGACCTTGAAGACTAAGGGTGGTGATATCTGTGGACAGAGCCAACACATTATCATACGATTTATTCTCCTCTTAATTGTAGAGTTGGAAGATGCCAGAAAGGGAGCATTTAAGTACATATGACAAATTATAGGTGTTCAGCTGGGAAAAGAGGCCTGAATTGGCCGAACTGAACTGTCTGAGTAGTATGCCCAGAAATATATTTAATTTAGTGGTTTTTGATTTACATGAGGGCCTGAAAATATCTCTATTAAACTTAGTTAAATGGTCCTTGACCTTGAGACCCTTGTTTTATGCTCTAGAA
The DNA here is from genome assembly GCF_054177405.1 of Leptonychotes weddellii. Taxonomy (NCBI): domain Eukaryota; kingdom Metazoa; phylum Chordata; class Mammalia; order Carnivora; family Phocidae; genus Leptonychotes; species Leptonychotes weddellii. The sequence continues at coordinate 121,572,695 of NC_138373.1, read as the reverse complement.
AATTTCAACAGTCAGGGGACCCACTCTGGCTTTTCCCTATCCCAGATTCTTTTTCTCAGAATGAAAGTTTTAATGAAGAAGATGTTTAACATTATGGGCTGTAGGCAATTTCAAAACCTCAGGAGACCAACTTTAAATAAAGTCACAGTTTCAGGCCAGCCTGTGATAAGTGCCCATCTAATTTAAATATTTGTGAACATAGCAGAAGATATCTACAGTTTTACTGAGATCTCCCAAGACTGGATAAAATGTGCCTTTATGTTATATACTCACTTCTGAGTTCAAAAGGCTAACGTTCACCTGGTTCTGGTATTAGTAAAATGAAAGAGGTCACAGAGAACAAGTTAAGAGTAATAACTGCCCTTTTTGAATGCCTGGTAGAAGTGTAATCAGGCACTGGGCAAGGTATTTTAGATAATTAAAACATTCATACAACTCTGCCCATTTTGTATACAATAAAATCAAGATTCAAAGAAATCAGGTTACTTGCTCAAGATCACAGAGCTGGTGCCAAGATTTGGATCCAGGTCTGTCTCTGCTTAATGCCTTTTTTGCTTTATCTAGTTTTCTCTTGAGCAATTAACATAAAATACAGCTCTCAGGCACTACCACCATCCTAGAAGTCTTCGAATGATGAGGGGATTTGAGATTGGCCATGTCTGGGGCTGGGGATCTGTCCATTTGGAATTAACTTAAAAACTTCTGTTATGATAGTTTAAAATAGGAGGATCCCAAATTTTGAGCAATTTCACTACTACCTTGTTACTCACCATAATGAGGATATCATCAGAGGAACACAATAAATGTCTCTCAGTCACTGAAAAACAAGGTAGATTCTACCTCCAAAATATATTCAGAGTCTGACTATTTCTTCCCATCTCCTACACTACCATCCTTGTTTAAGTCACCACCATACTGTCTGGAGGATTGCAACAGCTTCCCAACTGGTTTTCTTGTTCCTACTCTCACGCCCCTATAGACACTCTCCTCCCAGCAGTTGGCGTGATCCCTTAAAAAGACAAATCTGCTTATGCCACTCTTTGCTTAGCATCCTCCAACGGCCCCATCATGTATTCAGAATAAAATCCAAACAATTTTGCCTTGCCTTCAAGTCTCAGTGTTCACTCTTCCTACCTCCCAAGCTCTGCTCTGCCCCCAGGCTCTTTGTACTTGCCATGCTTTATAATGACTGAAATATTCTTCCCACAGCTCTGTGCCTGACAGCCTTCTCTCACCATTCAGTTCAAATGTCAATACTGTGGAGATGACTTTCCTCCTGACCAACCTAAATAAAAGTATCACAGCCCAACCCTCATCCACCTGTGGAGTGTACAACTCTCCTTCATGACATCTTCTTTTGTGTTCTTTAGAACATTTATCACCAACTCACATTTTCTCCTTTATATGTGTGTTTATCATCTCCATCTTCCAAGAAGTTAAAAGTTTGTCCTCATTACTGCTATATCTTCAGGGTCTAGAAGCAGTTCCTCGTTCATAGTAAGCACTTAATAAATATTTGTTAATATTGACAAGAATGCTGGGTTGGGAGTCATGGGACCTGTATTTGATCCTGGCTCCATTATTGGTTTATAGAGTGTGTTGGACAAGTCAAACTTCTTGGGTCTCAGTTTGTTTCTTCCTCGATAGATTGGATCAGATGACCTCTATCACCCTCGCCTAGTTCTAAAATGCTGATTCTAATAAAACCCTGACTCACTGCAGGCCACAGAATTGAGTTCCCTGACTCTTCTTTCTTTAGGCCCCAAAGGAGTTATTTTAATATTAATAAGTGAGAAATGATGCAAGCGTAAATCATCTTTGGTGACAAGGAGAGTTTGTTCAATGATGTTAATAATGAACTTTACCAAAAAGTACCAGCCTTGAAAGTGAGTTTTGTACACAGGAAAAACTAATTCAATTTTAATTCTAATTCATAGAAATTAATATTCAATTTAATAAAGTTACAAATAAAAAATCCAGTCCTGTTGGCTTTTAATTCATTTTGAAAATCTTTATCTAGTGAATTTTAGCAACTACTTTGATGGGGTCTTTGAATAATATTTGGTCCCATTTAATTTAGTCATTTAAATACCCTTAAATATTTGAGGTTACATTTAATAGATTTGAGCCCTTCTAAATGACTTTAACTGGCTGTCAAAGCTTTCTATGTACTTAAGTACTTCTTGTAAATCTAAGAAGTACATTTATAAATATGGCACCTTAAATCTACTTAAAAGTTCTAATACTGTATATAAACTTAGTAAGATTTCAACTTAAATTTGCAAATCTAGATCAATTTCTCAAATACATATTTTAAAATTGGGATAAACAGGCTGACCTGTTATTCTAATATGATAAATTTTATTAAACATTACCTACCAAAAATAATTCCAAATATGTACAGCTTTCTTCACAGAATAGTATTCTTTTGTTTTGATGCACAATGTTATACTTAATTTTAAATCTTCCTAAGATTAAGGGGCTGGCTGAGTTGGTTAAACTTCTGCCTTCAGCTCAGGTCATGATCCCAGGGTCCTGGGATGAAGCCACGCCCTGGGCTCCCTGCTCAGCGGGGAGCCTGCTTCTCCCTCTGCCTAATAAATAAAAAAATCTTAAAAATATATAAATAAATCTTCATAAGATTAAAATATACTTACTAGCACTAAGGAAATAGTTACATCATGCCCCTCTTCCCCATTTTGAGATGTAAGCATGCATATTTGTGTGGCTATTAGTTTAAGCTAAATTCTCAGGATAAAGAGCAGCACTGAGCAGGTATTTACACTCAAGTCCTGTCAGTACACATATGGTCAGAGAGATCCAATCCCACAGACTTTATCTCCAATCAACAGCAGATATTTGGTCTAATTCACAAAATAATAGAAATATTTTGAAGTAGCAACTTGTTAGCATCATGGATGACAGAAATACATTCTTATATGTGGAATTGGAATTATTAAAAGTATGTGGTTTGGCTAAAACATTTGAGACAGACTTTACCTTCACTGAAGAGCATATGAATCTTGCTAACCCTTCCTCTTTATCTCTAAATGTATCTGTATGTGTGATAGAATTTGGTTTGAGTCTTAACCTTTGCAATAGAATAGTGGTGAGGTTGTAGGTGAGTAGCTTATTGCTACTGTTATTTACTAAAAAGGAACTCATGATTGTTCCTAACCAGTTTGACATAAGCCAGTTGGAAACATCTTTCCGTGTAATTTTGCTATTAACTTATGGTTGCATAATGAGAAAAGATTCTTTTTGGCAACCTTGATGGAACCCTATTATAGTTGGTTGCTATGTCAGTGAATTCATAACTGCAAAAGAAGAGGTAGTTTCATAGTCAGGATCTTTAATTTTATGCTCAGGGAAATCTATAATCCCCACATTGTTTGATTAGATGTTGTACTTCCTCAGCTTTTAACTATGTAAATGTCCTTTTATTGAATTTTAAAGACTTTGAACTTGATGGAGTCTTGTGTTTTATATTTTACGTTCATAGAATCACATGACTCTGCTTAAAAATAATATGGGATTAAATTTTAGCTCTCCCTCTCTTCCTTTCTCTCTCCTTCCATAACTGCTCAAGTCAGAACACCCAAAAGCCATTCTACTGATAATGGAAATTAGGAGAAGACACTCCTGAATTGTGTACCAAATCCTTAACAAAGCTGGCCCTGGAAATACTTTTATTCCAATTGGTGGAAAGTCATTGGTGTTTTATTCTCCAGAGAAATGTTCAGAAGTGTAGATCCCTTTATAGGACCCTAGGTACACGCTCAGATGTCAACCAGAGCAGCTGTCTTCATTTGAAAAAAAGGAGGCACGTGGTGGGGCAGGGGGTAAGGGAAGGGATGTTGAGTGGGAAAATAGGGGAGAAAATTGCTTTCACTAGTATTTTTCTACTATCAAAATTCTAGACAAAATATATACAGCCAAGAATGGGGGAGGAGAACTGTCAAATGTAAGTCATTTCAAATTTTTTACTACCAAGGATTCCTTTGAAAGAAAGTTTCTTGGGGCGCCTGGGTAGCTTAGTTGTTAAGTGTCTGCCTTCGGCTCAGGTTATGATCCCAGGGTCCTGGGATCAAGCCCTGCATTGGGCTCCCTGCTCAGCAGGAAGCCTGCTTTCTCCCTCTCCCACTCCCCCCGATTGTATTCCCTCTCTCGCTGTCTCTCTCTCTCCATCAAATAAATAAATAAAATCTTTTAAAAAAAAAAAAGAAAGTTTCTCTATTGACCCACATTTTGATAGATTTTCACTACTAAGTAAATGGTTTTTTATTACATAATACCTTATTTCCCCACTTTTATTAATGAAAGACCTGCATCTGATTATTAGAAATTCTGATTAGCCGGTGCTAAGTTAACTTGATCATGTCAGCTAAAGCAGAGAAAATTGCAATGCTACGGGGGATATTTTAGTTAACCTTATTACAAAAGAGTTCTCTCAAAATCACCTGGTGTTTGAAAAGAAATAACAGATTTCCAAGCTCCATACCAAACCCTCTGAAATATCATCTTTTGACTTAGGACATAGGAACCTTCATTTGTAATAAGCCCTGTCCTCATTTTTCAGGTGGTTCACATCTCATGTTTCTTGAACCATCCTTTGAGAAGCACTGCACTGTAAATTTTGAGATATTGAAAATCGCTCCCAGACCTCCCTCAACTGACTTTACAGATCTGGTGACTTCAGGCCAAGAACCTCTGGAAGGGTGGATAATTGCAAACTCAATTTAGCTGTTCAGCCTTAGGCACTACTTGGGTTGAAGCTCAAGAAGCTATGACTAAGCTGACCTTTTGTCATATCTCTTTTCCTCCCTGTTTATTTAAGTTACCATCTTAACTGGCCCTTGAAGTCAAAAGTGCTTTTGTTCTCTGCATGAATGGTTTGATTCACATCACAGGAATATAGCTTCAAAGAAAGAAAAGTCTCTTACCTTCGGATAATCTCTCCCTCCCCCTGCAAATGTCACAAACCAGCTAAATTGGGATTTTAAAGGTTTTCTGTTTTAAATACTTCAGAGTCTTCAGATTACTGCTCTTTATTTCCTCCTTGGAAGAAAGAAGGACAAAAGAACTAACTCCCACTTAGAGTATTTTTAATAAAGGTGATTTCTTCCACATAATATTGTATTTAAGGTGGTAATTCACAAACTGGGAGCTTAAAATGCTTCTTGGGGCCACCTCCAGAGTGTGATTCAGGAGGTGTGGGAGGGGGCCTGGGAACTTGTATTTTGATTAGGCAGGTCTCTGAATCAACACTTTAATGAATGAACCCCAACAGATCACTTGCCCAAGGTTGAATGACCAAGAAGTGACAAAATCTGACCAGGAAGACTGTGTTCTCTCTACCATCTCATGCTGCTGGAAATAAAAAGGGCAGGAAAGAATCAAAGGCAGTCTGAGCTACTTGGCCTTTCTTGAACCAAAGATTCCTTCATTCACCTGTCCCCTCTACAACCCCCCCTCTCCATTCAGTTCATATTTCAGCTGCACTGAATTTCTCATGGTACCTGATCATGCATGACTGTTTTTGTCTTCCTGCTTTTGTGCATGTTGTTCTTTCAGTCTAGAATTCTTGTGTCTAGCTTTCTTCTCCCTGCTGAACTCAGGACTCCATTAAAATGTCAGTTCCTTGTGAAGCCTTCCGAATACCTCAGGCTGAATAGATCCTTCCCTTCTCTGTACCCAATAGATTTTTGTACATGCTAGTATTTTGGTGCTGAGAAACTGGTGTATATTCTATCACCTGTAATTTATTTAAAATACTTCCTTTTTTTTAATACTTCCTCATAGACAGTGTAATATGTCTATGAGCAATTTAGTAATGAGGTCTATATCCTAGGGCCAATTAGATGAATTATCCCATCAGGCACCACCTCAAGAAGTGGCAACAACCAGATTTGAATAACAGATACTTTCATTTTTAGAGCCTGATCATTTGGGGAACACTGAGCAAAAATTACAAATACTAGCTTTCGATGAAATGCATTTTATTTTATTTTATTTTTTTTAAAGATTTTATTTATTTGAGAGAGAGAGAATGAGAGACAGAGAGCAGGAGAGGGAGGAGGGTCAGAGGGAGAAGCAGACTCCCTGCTGAGCAGGGAGCCCGATGCGGGACTTGATCCCAAGACTCCAGGATCATGACCTGAGCCGAAGGCAGTTGCTTAACCAACTGAGCCACCCAGGCACCCAATGAAATGCATTTTAAATAAAAATATAAATATATTAAATGTGATGCTGATACATATGCTCTATGGAATTTTTATATTTCCCTCCCCAAAAAACCCACTATGTAATTGATTTATCATCCTATTTCATACAGTCTGAACAAAGGCAGCTTTAAGAATAGCTGCTGAGAATGCATGATACACTCATTTGCAATAGTGGTGTTCATTTTTCAACACTGTCGAGAAAATTCATCTAAAGAAATTATAAGCCTAAAGAGCTCCTGCATTGGCTATTTGTCATTAAAAGCATTCCCCACAATGAATAGGCATTACAGGTTGTTAAGCATCTCCAGGAACATTGCTCATTGAAATTTGTTGGAAAGATGATTGAATGTTATTTAAGTAGAATTTTACATGCAATAAATGGTACATTTGCAGACTGCTGAAAAAATTGATGAAAAGTATAATGTTCTGTTTTGGACTCTAAACAAAAGGCAATCAATTAGTAGGACCAGTTTGAATAATGTGAAAGAAACAGTGCCTAGAAACTCTCCTGCTGAAAGATTGGACCTCAGGCTGAAATAACTGCTTTTGCATTAAAAAGATCTATAGCTTGGCATAAACAGAGCCTGAAAGGGTATCATGAACAGAATCCATTTCTGGACCTACATCACTACCCAAAGCTTGATTCCTCATGAGCCCACTTTCTTTTCTGGGCCTTGCCTTTATTATGGGCTGCATTTCAACTTCCTTCTAAGCTCACAGCCGCACATTCTGGCCAACCTATAAAGTGTCCTCCTCAGCAAAGATTTTTTTTTTTTTTTAAGATTTTATTTGTTTTTTGACAGAGAGAGACAGCGAGAGAGGGAACACCAGCAGGGGGAGTGGGAGAGGGAGAAGCAGGCTTCCCGCTGAGCAAGGAGCCCGATGTGGGGCTCGATCCCAGGACCCTGGGATCATGACCTGAGCGGAAGGCAGATGCTTAACGACTGAGCCACCCAGGCGCCCCCTCAGCAAAGATTTTAAGTGATTTAAAGAGGGATCGTTAATGAAGCTTAGAGAATGTTATTGGTTTTCAGGACTAGCCATGCAGTGCTCCAGTGTGGAGTTGTCAGTAAGACTCTGTGTTTTGTTGGTAATGGGGATGAAGGAATTTTGATGGTGGTTCTCTTACGTAGAGGTCATCAGTTTTTTTCTGTAAAGGTCCAAATAGTAAATATTTTAGTATTTGTGGGACATATGGTGTCTGTCATAATGCAACTCTGCCTGAAACAGCCTGAGAGCAGCCACTGACCGTCTGTAAACAAATGAACACAGGTGTGTTCCAGCTCTTCATCAAGGGACCAAAATCATGGCTGAACAAGCCCCACACAGAAGTCTTAGATCGTGCATACATATTTACAAGAAATAACTATTATCTCACAGATGATGATTTCTAATTTCATGTTACTTGTATTTTGCGTCATAAATTGAATGGCCACTATTAAACTTGAAGCTCCCTCATTTTTCCTCTTGTGCCTTCCTCTCTAGCCTTCTGTGTTTCTGTCACTACTTCCTAACCTTTAATATTGAATCAGATTAGATTGGTCCCCCTAGGAGATGGAGCCTTTGGAATGTGCCTGTGAACTGTTGTGTAGTTGCTACACCAAGCCAAAGCCAAGAGGACAGGCACATTTAATTTCCAACTAGCTTCATGGATATCAGGTGTTGGTACCATTAACTATTCTGGTTTTTTCCCTTTCCCCAAGCCCTAGGATTTTTATACAGGGGAAACCAGAAGGCTTAGAAAGGAAGTCAATTAAAAAACAAAACAAAACAAAAACACTCTAAAGCACGTTGCACCTAAGGGATGTCAGGTAGGAAAATGACATCCACTGATTAATAGGTAGTAGTTCTCTTAATTAACTTCAGTGAACAGATTTACTCACTGTGTACCTGACACTCTCCATTCCCTCTGTGAAAGAGACTCCGATTTTCACACCTCATAGAATGTTTGGGCTAGCAGGCTACATGCTGGTATGTTTCAGTCATCTGGTAAGTTTTTCAGAATCCTGTTTCCTAGGCCCACTGTAGACCACTTAAATCTGAATCGTTCAGGGTGGGACTCAAGTGATATTCCAATGTGCCACCAAGGCCGGGAACCACTGTGGAGTTGCTCAGAGTGTGGTCCGTGCCCACCAGCAGCGGCATCTCAGAATTTAGAACTATGGACTCTGCCCCACCCCAGACCTACTGAAGCAGACTCTGCATTTTAATGGGATCTCTAGGTAATTCGCCTCCACGTGAGAGTTGAGAAGTCCTGCTCTGGCAGGTCCAGGCACTTTTGTCACCACCTGCTAGTAACATGCATACCAAGGGTGAGCTGTCTTTGTTCCCAAATCTGCTTATCCAGTTATAATTGTAATTATATGAACATCATATAACTAATGAGTTCCATTAGTTATATGATTAGTGCACAAAGGTAACTGTTGCTGTGAAAACAAAATGGAATATTTTGAGACAGTATAGGTTGAGTGTAAAATTACCTATCAAATTAAGCTTGAGATAACCTGTAAAAATTGAGGGGAAAATTCGCGAACTTCTAGATTGACTGTGTAGTCATCTTGCTTCATGATTGCTGTGCCAGTTTAAAAAAATAAAAGGGTACATTCTGGACCCTGAGTTCTGGAGGTGGTTCATACAAGAAGGATTACTTAACACTAATCATTGGCAGATCCAAAGTCAAAGAAAAGACCCTTCCTATACATTAACACAGGTAAACAAATATCTTAAATTGAAACATAAAAGATTCAAAATATGTACATTTTCCGATGTTCCATCTTAATTGGTTTTTGGATTAAATTCACTAACTACTGCCCCAGATCACATTGCATAAGAAAGTTTTTACTGTTGACACTCAACTGATGAATCAACCAGCTTGCCTACTTCCCATTTTCATGGTCCAACTGGTCGTGCTCCCTAAGAGTGGTTTCTGGACTTTTGAATTTCACTGACAAGGAAAATTGCAGAAGTATTTTGGAGAACTCACATAGAGTTGCCACTACTTATTAGACCAGTTAAGGAGGAAAATGCAGCCCTATCATGTATTATCCACGATTTCAGTAGAGAAAAGATATTAACAAGTTAGAAGGACACAATCTCAGGATGAAAGAGAAATCCTCAAATGGCATAAAATTAGCTTTGTGGAAATGAATTAATTTTTTAAAAATTATCTCATTTTACTATGATATGTCAAAACCCACCACAGCTCTGCTGATAATCATATGGGAACCTGCTGTATGGTGCTAGAAAGTGATAGAAGCGTGGGATGGTTGCAGTTTACTCTTTACCATGATGCTACCCTAATGTCCTCTCCTGACATAGGTAAGCCCGTGCTCTTTTGTACCATGGATACCACTGTTAGCACTTACTTCACTCTATTGTAGCTCTTAGTTATCTGTTTATCTTCACCCCTGGGTTGTGAACTGGGACACTTGCACTATGTATCTCTTATGCACAACACAGTACCTGATACATAGTGGTGAGGCAATGCATAGTTGCTCGATGAATAAATGCAGTGGGTCTGCTTCATACACATTTACATCAAAGGGAAATGGAACTCACTGCAAGATATATATTATTCTACCCCTCTAAGACTCTTGTTGAACATTTTTGCTGAATTGTCAATATCGTGGTAATATATGTCAGCAAATAAACATTGTAGTATTGGCCATAGTTGATTGTGTTTTTTGAGTACTTCTCTATTATGAATCCATTTACTGTAGTATATTTAATTAATATTGATTTTCAGACTGAGGGAATTTCAGGATAAAAAAATTAACTGTTTTATTACATTGTATTTTCATTAAGTTGTAAAGAAACGGAAGTACTCTTTTCTTTTGAAAATAAGATACTAAAGGAATAATTAATATCCCAAGTTGGTTCTTTGAAGAATAATTCCCTCCTGTATTTGAAATTATGTAGTTATCTGTTGTCTTTTCATTAAACATCAATAACTAAATGCCAATAAGGCATGTTCATTATAATTAATTACAGTTCCCTTATCTGGATGTTCTATTTATAATTTTGAACTTCAGACACCACATATATGGGATTTTTTTTTTTTTAAAGATTCTATTTATTTATTCATGAGAGACAGAGAGAGAGAGAGACAGAGGCAGAGGGAGAAGCAGGCTCCCTGCGGAGCAGGGAGCCCGATGCGGGACTCGATCCCAGGACCCTGGGATCATGACCTGAGCCGAAGGCAGACGCTTAACCGACTGAGCCACCCAGGCGTCCCTGGGATCTTTTTTTTTGAAACAGGATAACACTCAGGACTGATACTTCCAGTACTTTTATGTTCATCTTCATGTGATCCAAAAATAATGCAATTTGAATTATTTATTAACATTTTTATTGTATTGATTATACTATTAACCTGTTAGCTAACATTCCATCCTTCTTATGTGAAAATTGCTCTTCTGATTTGTTGTGACTCAAATGTGAGAACATTCTGTTGGCATGCTATCTAGCCATGTTCTCTGTTTAGATTCCCTTTGTGACCATTGGAATAGAGTGACTGCTAAATGAGGGTTGCCGCTATGACCATGAAGGAGAATAAGCCAACTGGTGCTTGTGGGGATGGAGCCTAGGATTGCCCTATTTAGCACTACGCTTTGACCCTGCTAGCGGATTCCACAGTTAGATCAAGAGTATGGCCACTGTTTTGAACAGTTAGGAATTTCCCACATGAAGATAACTCATAATGGACTTCTTGGTATCTAAATATTCTCCCTTTTATTTGAAATTGGGAAGTATATTGACTCAATACTTGGTTTTAAATAAGAGTTATCTTTCTTTAGATTAGAAAAATAATTCTGAAAATACCAGGCTAGATTTTTTGCTCTCTCTCTTTTGAGACCTTTAGATCATAACTTCTGATGCAGGAAACCAATATTTTTCACACGTAGACTATGTGGGATAAATGGGTATGTTTTTCTGCTGTACTCAAAGATGTCATTATGGAAATATCATTTAGTGAATCAAGCTGCTATGATGTAGGGGATAAGCTGAGTCAGGAGCAGGTTGTTTTGCAACATTAGTGAAGACAGAGATATCCGCCATTTAAAGCAATCTGTCTGGGCCATGTCATCAGGGAGGGGCTGATGGAATAGGGACAGGGATCCTAGCCCAAGAGTGGTTGATGCATAAAGTACATTTGGAATAACAGCTGCTTAAAAAAAAGAGCCTGGTGATGGGTATTAAAGAGGGCACGTTCTGCATGGAGCACTGAGTGTTATACGCAAACAATGAATCATGGAACACTACATCAAAAACTAATGATGTACTTAATGTATGTTGATTAACGTAACATAATAATAATTTAAAAAATTGAAAAAAAAAGATGCTGCATATTGAAGTCTTATAATAATCTAATTCAAGCTTATTGCAGCTTTATTCCCCCTGAAGTAAAATATTTCATTTTTTGGATAACTGGGGATCTACAGGGGTGAGGATTCTACACATGAGAGGAGAATGACATCATGTACTTGAATTACTTATTTATTCAGTACCTAAACCCAAGGGTCAGGCATTATGCTTAATGATTAGGGTATAAGACAAAAGGCAGAAAAGATACCCACCCCCATGGAACTTACTGCTCTTCTCTGATTTGAGCATGGAGGTCAACAAATACACAGATAAATTTAAAAAATTCTGTAGTTACAGATTGTGATTAAATCCTGAGAAGGGGATAGAAACCAACACAGGGATTAGAGGTTTGTGTTGACATTAGTGCAAATCTTTCCTAACGCTGAGCACCCTGGGGCAAGATCAGGATCTGGGGTCCCTAGGGCTGCTTCTAAGACACTGAAAAGGAGACATTACCTTGCTCATCTGGTTGCTACAGCTCAGAGAGTTGTCCAGAGGCAAGCTGAACTTTCAAAAATGTTCTTCCTTTGTCATCTGCTTAAAGAAGCAAATTTGAATTTTCTAAGCCATTCGGTATCTCGTGAAGCTTTTCCTAATAATTGTTTCAAATGGCCCAAGGGTAAAGTTTCTGTCAATGTTCTTACTACAGCCATAATAGTGCTCAACTGTCACCTTAACGACTTTATGTCCTGCAAAGTTTAATGGAAAATGTGCCACTTCGATGAAACCAAAGAAAGCTGAAAATGGGATATAGGAAATAACACTTGTTACTATGGTGATGGCATCTCTTTGGTAGTTGAAGAAAATCATTTAATAAAGTTACAAAATCTTAGTAAATGTTGGACAGCTTTATGGAAATGTAATAAACTGAAATCATATATCAAAAAGCACTAAACCTCGTTTTGCATTTATGGCACACAGCAAAATTATAATGCGAACGAGTACTAAATGACCTATAAATGTGAAGCACATAATTAAGCATGGGATATGTCAGCCAGAGTCTCTGTGGCTTTTCTGTGCAATATGTTCAAGTTAAATGCAATTGTAAGGAGAAACGTCTGCCTTTTTCTAGTCCTCTGTATATTTTGGTGCCTTTTCTGGTCTGGAAAGGTAGAACAAAAAAACCTATCCATTTGCTTGCAGATAATCAGGCAAGATATCAAGAGAAATGAGCAAGTCTGTGTCCTTGGATATGCATTTAACAAGGTAAATACTGATAATGTTGTTAGGCTGATAGTGTTACTGCTCAGCCTGATCCAAAATGTAATTGCTTTTTGTGTTGCGTGCCACGTCCTCTAGTTTGTGAGGGAACTATTGATTTTATTCATAAGACAGAGCTATTGTTTTGTGTTTTTCTAGACATCACCATAAGAAGCTGAGTTTGAAGGTGTTTTGAATAATATGTCCTGGGATATGAAAGCTTTTCTATTTGTAGGGAGCATTTTATCTTACAAAGAAACAGGTTTCTCCTCAGCAGTGGGTCTAGATTTCCTGCAGAAGGAAACTAAAAGGGACAGAGTCTTCCTACAGTGCAAAGAGGAGGCATTACCATCTAAGAAATTCAAAGTGCTTATTTTTTACTATGTAATTCAGCCAATTGCTCTGGGATAATCAGAGGGAGGGATACACTGCTTATTCATAAGATGGCCAAACAACCAAGTGAACGAGTCCATCAGTTACCACATTCTCAAAATGCAAAACAACAGAACTGACTGATGGTTTTCACAGAGTCAGCCAATGAACTAAAACAAAGCCATCAGTCTAGGAGCTCTACAGTCAAACCTTGGGCTCTAGTCTTATTTTTCATGGTTCATCCTCAGGTTTGGTGTAAGTACCTCATATGCAGCTTTGAAGCTTTCCATGCTCTGTTTCTTTGGTTCCTATGCTTGAGGAGTTCTCAATTATTCTGGATTCGATTTCTCAAGATGGCTCTCAAACACTCTGCGGTTTCTCCTCTTTCCAGTTCTCCAGGGACATTGCTTAGTGCATATTCCTCAACTCCTTTTAGGACTCTTTTGGATTCATAACTTGCTTAAAGGGATCAATTACAAAGAAGAATTGAGAGCAGTGTTTCTTGAAGAGTATTCTTAGGTGAGTTGTTGGTTTGGCAGGAGATGAATGAAGACAAAGGCTTAGAATAAAATTAAGTGTAAAACATTCTGAATAAGTGTTTTACCTTTTGTTAGAATATATAATTTGAAGTGAGAAGTGGTGGTAGATGAGGCTGCACAAGTAGTAATAACGGGAACACTGGTAGAACGCTTTTACATGCCAGGCACAAAGTGGTTTACATGACCCATCGCGCTGAATTTTTTTCTTGTTTTACTTCTTTTTTTTATTGAGATACAATTGACATATAACATTGTATTAGTTTTAGATGTACAACATAATGGTTTGATACATGTATTTATTGCAAAATGATTACCACAATAAGTTAACATCTATCACCACACATAGTTATGCCTTTTTTTCTTGTAATGAGAACTTTTAGTGACTTTCAAATATATGATATTGTATTGTTAGCCAGAGTCACCATGCTGCACATTCCGTTCCAAAGATGTGGTATCTTTGACCACTCTCATCTCATTTAATCTTTACAAGCTTTAAGGTAGGTATTATTATTATGCATACTTTGCAGACTAGGCATGGCATAGAGAGAATAAATAACTTGTTCAAGGTCACATAACAATAAGTGGCAGGACTAGGACTCAAACTCAAGTCTCTTTGAATCTAAGTCCAGTGATTTAACCATTACCCTATATTGAGGTAATTCTGGTCTGGATGTAGCTCTGTACAGCAATCCCTTCTAAAGGAAACAGAATGCTGTAATTGATACCCATCATAAAACTGAAACTTAGAACATTTGGCATCACTAAGTCCCAGGAAGGTGCTGCAATGCACACCAGAGCTTTCCCTGGAGGCCCTTTGGGAGAGCTGATGCAGGGGCCACAACAGAGACATCAGGGCATTGATGGTCAGCCCAGCTCAACACCAAGTTAGAACAGTGAGTTTTGGAAATAAAGCTATGGATCAGGGGCTACAATGTCAGTGTAGATCAAGATAAAGCTAAGGTGAATAAAAAAGGTTAATTCAGACTGAATATTGCAAAGTCAGAATTCTGGCTGATGTGTTGTTTAGTCTACTTCAGTTGGGTCAGGATCAGCACCTTAAAGGAAGCTGACTAAATGAAAGGATTGGGGAGGGGGAGGAAGAGGGAGAGAGAGAAAGTGAGGGAGGAAGGAAAAAAGGAAGAGAGAAAAGAAGGAAAGAAGTTATAGATGAAAAAAGGAAAGAAGGGAGGAAGTTGTATATGATGTATTCGCATTGTAAAAAATTTAGAGCATTTAGGGAAATTTATTTTTTAATTTTTTTAATTTTTAAAGATTTTATTTATTTATTTGACAGAGAGAGAGAACAAGTAGGCAGAGGGAGAGGGAGAAGCAGGCTCCCCGCTGAGCAGGGAGCCCGATGCGGGGCTCGATCCCAGGACCCTGGGATCATGACCTGAGCTGAAGGCAGACGCTTAACTGACTGAACCACCCAGGTGCCCCAAAGGGAAATTGAAAAAATGAAATAAAGAAAAAGAAAATTGACCATAGCTCCTACCTTCTAAAGAAAACCACAGTTAACACTTTGGTACATTTCCTTCCAGTCTTTTTTGCCTCTAGGTAAAAGAGTTACATACTTTTACACAGATGTGCCAAATTATATATACAGTTTAGTGTCCAGCCTCTTTCTTTTAATATAACATAAGCGTATTCTATGTTACCATAATTCTTGGTAAACATTATTTTAATGTCTACGTGATATTTTATCACTTTAGTGTAGAGTTATTTACTTTTTCCTTTATTAGACTTTAGAAGATTAGGATTGAAAAGTTTTTAGCTATCATTCTCTGCTGTTTATTGCTTTTTCCTGTCCAATTTAGGACTCTTTTCTCTTAGAGACCTTCAAGGTGGAATTTGTGGGTTAAAGGTTAAATATTAGTTTAACCCTTGCCAAATTGTTTTCACTTCCTGCAGCAGTGTTTCAGGGTACCCTTTTTACTACATTATCATCAGCATTGAATACTCTCATAAAAAAAAGGACAAAAACAAAAATTAGGCAGAAAATGGCAATGTATCATTTGAAAAATTGCATGTCCTTGATTCCCAATAAACTGGATATTTTCCTATAAGATGATTAGTCATTTGCATATCCTCTTTTTGTGAATTTTCTATACACATCCCTAGCTCATTCATTTTTTGAGATCTTCCCCTTTCTTACTGTGAAATATATATTGTACATCAGAAGAGTATATAAAACATACACACAGTTTAGAGAAAAATTATATAGTAAACTCCTATGCAACCACAGCCCAAGTTAAGAAATAGTATGTAAAATGTTGTCTCCGCCCCCAAGATGCATGTGCCCACCTTCACCACCACCTTCTTCTCTCCTGTGTCCTAGTTACACCCCAGCCCTCTACCCTGGCCCTAGTAAACACAATCCTTACTTTGACTAATCATTCCCTTGCTTTTCTTAATATTTTTATTACCCATGTAGGCATTTATAAACAACTGAGTTTAATTGCATCTATTTTTGAACTTTATATGGATAGAATCCGACTCTGAACTCTTGGGACCACCCACTTGTTCAACATTTCATATGTGAGATTTATTCATGTTGCCGGGTGGAGCTGTAGTGCATCACAGTGTTATTATTTCCATTTATTACAGCAACTTCAAAAATGATAGCAAGTTTTTCTATCATATTTGAGGCAAATATGTTTTTTTTGATTCCTTATAATTTTGGTTATATTGCAACATACAGACATTTTAGACAGGTTTGCACAGTAAAATCCATTGATCTTTTCCTTTATGAATTCTTTCATTCTTTTGAAACGTAGAAACTCCCTCCCCTACAGGGTGTTGATAAATATTTACTCTTAATTTAGCTCTTTCATGCTTTGATTTCTTTTTTTGAAAAAAAAGAAAACAAATTTAATGCTTTAATCCACATGTATTTATTTGGTTTATGATGTGATCTGACATCTAGATTGATTTTTCCTCCAAATAGGTGACTACTTATTGAGTAATCCTTTCCCAACATAGATTTGTGCTTCTTTCTTTGTTTAGCAGGGATGAAGCAGAGCTGGGTTTGTAGATGAAAGGTAAAAAAGCAAGCGTGTCCAGATGTGGTGTTGGACAGAGCGGGAGGGATTTACGTCCAAGGGAGTTAAAAGAGGGCTTCTTAGAAAAGGTGAAGATTGGGCTTTGTTTTACATGGTCAGTGGGAGCCTACTGGGGAAACAGTGGGGGGTGGGGAAGGGTGGATGAACATTTCAGGCAGAGGAAACTGACAGTGCAAAGTAGTTTATGATTATAAACTTGAGCAACTCTGGACTCAGACAAATCTGGCTCTTCAACTTACAGGATCTATGGTCTCCAGCAACTTACTTAACCATTCTGTACCTTAGTTTACTCATCTATAAAATGGGGATAAATAGGTACAACATCATAGGATTATCATAAGTGATTATAAGATAATACACGTAGTTAACATAGTACTCGATATATCCTAAGCACTCAATAAATATTTGCTGCTAATATTACTTAAATATTAGGTATCGCTGTATCCCTACTGCTTACCACTAGGGGTGAGGGTATGTCAGACAATCAGTATGTGTTTGTTGAGTGAATGAATAAGGAACAGAAATTTTACACACCATGATATCCTCAGGAATACGGAAGTAGTTTGATGTTGTTTGAATAAAATTTGTGAAGAAGTAGGTGAAGTGGAGACCAAATCATGTAGGAAGGGCATAGAATATCGTTCCAGGGAGCTTGATCTTTATTATGTAGGCGGTAGGGAGACACTGGATGGTTGTAAGCAGAAGAGTAATGGGGGTATAATCGTGAGCTGGATGTTGTAAGCAGAGGAACAGTAGGGGTATAACTGCAAGAAAACAATTACTTTAGGGTCATGGAGGCCAGTTGGCACTTTTAAAATCTCTAAACCCATATCTTCTGCCTCCTACAAAACACTGGGAAGGAGAGATTTTAATTTTATCTTTGCCTGGGAGTATTCAAAGAGGGAGACACTGTGTCCCTAAATAAACTACTTCAGGCTTCAGGAGACCTTATTCTGTAAGGTCTTATATAGGATCTTCTTTATTTGTAACTCAATTCCCTGTGTGGTTCTGCATTAAAATTTTCTAGTTGCCCCCTATTATCTATATTCTCCTCTTCCTTGGTAACTGAACCCACACTTTTTTGCTGGGCATTTGGCTATCTGGAATAAGGACTACCTTTCCCAGCTCCTGGGAAGGAGCTTTTGGCCTGCTGTGACCATGTGACTGGCCAATGGAATGTTAACAGAAGTATGTGCGGTTTTCAGGGTCTTTTCATAAAGGGAAGGGACATGCCTTTTTTTCTGCTGGGTAGAGTGCAGACATGATGTCTGGAGGTTAAGCAGCCATTTTAGACAATGAAGTGGAGGCCACGCATTACAGAGGGTAAAGCTGCCTGCTAGCCATGGCCTGTCTTCCCCCAAAACTATTTAGAAATGCACTTCTCTCACTGTTACTTTGTCACCTATGTCATATGTAGCTGCAGCCATAAGATGGGTATTAACAAATACCCATTCACAAATATTTACTCTTAGCCATTAGACAACAAATGCACCATTCCCCTCTCTCTGTATAAAAAAAATCCTTCTCAAATAATAGGCAAGGTTTACCAGATTCCTCCTCTATCTTCCTGTTAAGTTCTGCAAAGCAACTTTTTGATCTTTTTCACTCAGATCACGTTTTTTCTTCCTGATTTGCAGTGGTTTTGTTTTTTTGTGGTTTTTTTTTTTTTTTGGCTTCCTGAAATATTTTGATGTTCTTCCCTTAGGTATTCCCCAAAATGGGATTAATTCTGTGTAGGATGAAGTATTGCTTGCTACTGCCTTCAATGAAGAAGAATTTTATTTCTTAATTCCGGAATGGTATTGGCATGTTTCAGTTATTTCCCAAGTGAACATTATAGTTGCTAAGAAAATAAGGTTGTACTTTCCCATGGCTAATTTGTTCATTCCTCACTTGCATGTGTTCAAAGTCAGTAAGTTATATCCTGGTCTGGAGAGTTACCCAGAACTTGGTTCCTTGTTGTGTACACAAGAGACAAAGTATAATAATAATATTGTGGGTAGGGCCAGGGAGAAAGCTGCCAAGGCTGGACAAGATACACTGATAGTTTGGCTTATTAGCTCTGGTATCTAACTCAGTAAAGTGATTTCTTTTTAAATGTGTGTAAATTGATGTCTTATTATTCTGATCAGATAATTTTCATTTCAGTAGGAATTGCAATTCAAAAATGAGTTTAGGTAATAAATAGCAAATAGCAAATGATTGCAGTTCAGAGAAGTAACCATTTACCTATTCATTGATTTTCCAGGAATGGAACAAGAATCACAGATTCTATTGAGATGGATTGTTTGGAATATAATTCAGCCATTAAAAATGAGGAAATCCCACCATTTTTCAACAACATGGGTGAACCTTGAGGGCATCATGCTAAATGAAATAAGTCAGAGAAGGACAAATCCTATATGATCTTACTTATATGTGGAATCTAAAAACACAAATGAAAAACCAAACTCATAAAAAGGGAGATCAGATCTGTGGTTATCAGAGGTGGAAGGTGGAGGGAAGGGGAATTGGAGGAAGGTCAAAAAGTACAAACTTTCAGCTATAAGATAAAGAAGTACTAGGGTTAGAATGTATGACATAATGACTATAGTTAACACTGATGTGTGATAGATAGGAAAGTTGTTAAGAGAGCAGATCCTAAGAGTTCTTATAACAAGGAAAAAAAATTCTTTTTCTTTTTCTTTTTATTGTATCTGTATGAGATGATGAGTGCTAACTAAACTTATTGCAGTAATCAGTTCACAATATATGTAAGTTAAACATGTGGTATACTTTAAACTTATACAGTGATGCATGTCAATTATATCTCCATAAAATTGGGGGTGGGGTGGAGGAAAGATGTCCAACAACAGTAACAAAACGGATTATTTAATTGAGTGAGTATGAATGTTGTGCTTTGCTTGCTGATTTCTTTTTCTAGATTGGATTATTTATTTGATTTTTGTGCCCACTGGACAGGATTTTTTTTAAGCATCAGAATTGATGCTGGTTCACCTCAGTAGGTAAGTGGAAAGATAACTGAAGAGTCAGAGAGGCGTAGACTTTGGAATAAAACACACCTGATGCAAAGCCCACTTCTACAACTTACAAACCTCTTGACCTTGAGAAATCTATTTGAGATCTCTGGGTCTTCATTTCATTATCTGTAAAATGGAAAAAGTGGCATCTTCTCCCCAGTATTGTTTTAATAATTTGTCTTACTTCAGGGTTACTGAAGGATATGGGCAACTCACAAAACAACTGGCCATATGGTACCTACTGATCATACTGTACCTGGGCCATAGTAAACACTTTCCAAGTACTTGTTGAATAAAGTAATGGAAAATACATGTATACATCTGTATACTTTCTGTTTACTTTCCCTTGGGCTTCAGTTCCCACAAAACAAATACACCCGGGGTGGGGGGGCACTTAATGGCCATATTGTTAAAGGAAGAGTCGGGGAATAGAGAGAGGGATTAGGTGTGAGGCAGGATGTGTGTGTGTGTGTGTAAAAATCCCAAGCCCATCATAGACTTCCAGTTTGCTTTGGTATTTCACTCACTTAAGGAAATGTAAACAGAGTGCTCTGTCTGGATATTATGACTTTTAAAAGCTATCCACCTATTTCAGGTATCATGTAGTTTATAATTTTGACATTGGCTCTCCCCCACTGAGAGAGATAAATGCTCTCATGTGCAACATTAGCGCATTTAGATTTTTGCTCATGATTCTACACAAGGGCAAGCAAACCAGAGGAATTAAATGGGGCTAGCAGACTGTACATAAAGATGGCCTCCTTCATGGATGTAAAAGGCAGGGAACTCCCTCTCTCCCAAATCGGTGGGTTGATGTTCTGCCCGTATTTTCCTCTCACAGAGAATTTGTGTGATTTGTTTCAGAAGGTTACTTTACATGAATCCTGTGTTAAGGTGATTCCCTTGATTATACATCTGCAAAATTCAGTGTCTGCAAACCACAAGCTCTAGGTAGTCACGATGTTTAAAGCATACAGATTTCACTTAGGTACAAATTGATTGAAATTCACAGCACTGCTTTAGCTCCATACTGGTAAGTTTTATTAGGAAGCTTTGATGATATGTGTAACCTTTTTCCTCCCCTCTGTCTTCTATCCTGTGCTCTGCTTAAAAAGATGAAATGATACAATGTATGAGAAAGAAAATTTTACTTAAGGGCAAAGTGCTATGCACATGTCAGAATAATGATTTACTGATTTACTTCGCTACTTATATTAAAATCTACAACTTGGTCCCAAATGCAAAAGGCACTTGGCAAAAAGGTTTTCAGAATTAACCCTCATTTTTTTTCCTACGTTTAAAATTTTATCTTGGGGAGCCTGGTGGCTCAGTCGGTTGAGTGTCTGACTCTTGGTTTCAGCTCAGGTCAGGATCTCAGGGTCCTGGGATCGAGGCCCATGTCCAAAGCCGAAGCAGTACTCAGTGGGGAGATTACTTACGGATTCTCTTTCTCCCTCTGCCTCTGCCCCTCCTCCTGCTGATGCGCTCTCTCTCTCTCTCAAATAAATAAAAGCACAAGCCATGGAGTGGGGGTTGCAGAGGGACAAGCAGGTTCCCTGCTGAGCAGGGAGCCTGACGGGGCTTGATCCCAGGACTCTGGGATCATGACCTGAGCCGAAAACAGCTGCTTAACCAAGTGAGCCACCCAGGCGCCCCTAAATAAATCTTTAAAAAATATTTTTTATCTTAACAGTCAAGCTCACAAAGGGCCTGTGCTTGGTCTTTTTGATACTTGGTTCCTTGGGGTTCTCACTGCACCAAATTGGACTATATACACTCTGGTTTTATAGAATTTCTATTTTCACTGTATATGTTGCCTGCATTAGAATTCAAAATTCTGAAGTGTGAGATTACCATCCTAGCTGAGCTGTGGATGATGTTGTCTAAGAAAGGAAATAATTTAACATTTGCTCTATTTTCATGGCTTTCCTTGAATCATTTGATATAGTTCATTTGTCCTTTTATTCATTGAAAAATATTTAATAAGTCTATATACTCTGCTGTGGGCTCTCCTGGCTCAAGGAAAGGAGATTATTTTCTTAATTTTAATTATTTCTCATATTAAAATGTAAAAATATTAAAGATGAAACAGATGGAATGGTAAACTATTAATGAATCTCATGGAGCATGGCCCCTAGATTATGTTATGATCTAAACGTTGGTTGAATTACAATTCAGTATCAACAAATGATACTCAGTCATTCACTCAAAAGGACTGAATTATGATACAAACATACGTGTCTTCCAAGTTAGTCAGGACGCACCAGACATAGCTCCAGGTTGTCTTCTGGGAACATGAATCTAGACTCAGGATTTGTGGGTCCAGTGGGTCAAGCGAGGATCCCATGAGGAGCTGTAATAATAACTGAATTTTTAGTTCCTCTAAAACATATGGGCACCTGATGGTATCAGGTAGCCCTGCTTTGGGGATCATTTAAAGTAGAGTGATACAAAAGCAAAAGGTGTGTTCTTCCCACTTCTCTGGGGACCACAACTGTGGCACATGAGGATGTCAGTGTGCTGGTGGCCACACCAGCTGGTGACTGCAGGGCCTACAGGGCAGCTGTCACACCCAGGGGGGAAAGGGACTTGTGGGCCACCCCTCTTGATGGGGTGGGGGTGGGGGCAGGGCTATGGAAGACTTTCTGGGGTCAGATTGTTGTAAACGATTGTAAATAGTTTCCTAATTTGTCTCTGCCTTCTGTCTCCTGATTTTGCTCTCCATTGTGTATACCACTGTCAGTCTTCCTTCCTACAACACAGCCCTTGTCATGTCATTCTCCTACCTGACAACCTTCGGGGGTCTCATTTAATGAATTAAACACAAACTCCTTACTCATATCCAAAACCCACAAAAATAGGCTTCGATCTGCCTTTGCAAGTGCACCCATGGTCACTTCCAGTACTGACAACCTCTACTTCAATCATATCCTGAATATACCCTTGGCTCTTCTCTCTTAGAGCTACTTATCATAATTTCATACATCCTTTTAAGATCCACTTAAGGGGCGCCTGGGTGGCTCAGTCAGTAAAGCGTCTGCCTTCGGCTCAGGTCATGATCCCAGGGTCCGGGGATCGAGCCCCGCCTTGGGCTCCCTGCTCAGTGGGGAGCCTGCTTCTCCCTCTGCCATTCCCCCTGCTTATGCTCTCTCTCTGTCTGTCAAATAAGTAAATAAAATCTTAAAAAAAAAAAAAAAAGATCCACTTCAAATACATCCCACTCATGAAATCTTTTCCAACCCCATAATCCCAATTGGGTATGAACCTTCTAACTCTCTAGTATACTAGTTTGTCTCAATATTATAGCGCCTGCATCCCTACTCGTCTTCTTATCATTGTGTACGTGGCTTTGTTCATATGTTGTATACCTGTGATGTTCCTGGCATTGTGCTAGACATTTTATTTACATTATTTTACTTAAATGTCAGGACTTCAACTTCACATCAACTATATAACTGCATAGTATCTCCATTTTATAATTAAGGAAACCAAGTTTGAATAACTCACTCAAGGACAAGTGCAAGTTCAAATCCAGATCCATTTTACACCAAAACACATGCTCTCTCTATTAGGCTATGCTGCCTTTTTGTGATCCAGGGCTCTCTTTTCCTCATATGTATGCCTCCTGGAAGTGATCTGTATGTACTGGACGTGGGAGGATGTAGGCTACTTGCTGCTGGCAGTTATCTTATACCATATAAAGCCCGAGATTGAAGCTGAGATAGAGGAGCACTGAACCAAGAAATGAAGAGAGCAGGTTTTGATGACATTACTTGAGTGTCTGCATCAACACCGTTCGATTCTTGAACTATTCAGGTACATGAGCTGGTATAGTCCAGTGTGAGTTCGATTTTCTGTTTACTAATTGGAAGTTACTAAAATGATAGAGCAGGAGAATGTTCTAAGCCTGGTTTTAGCAAGGTATTTGAAATAGGCTCATCGACAAGAGGGTGAATTGCAGTTTGTTTAATATACACTCAAATTATCTGTATGGAAATATGTTAGTCTGGAAAATTTCTCTCTTGGTATTTCACAAGTTTTCTAAATAGAAGAAAATATAAATGAGCAAATATGAACTCTTACAGATCTCGAAAGTAATGCTCAGACGTTGGATACCCTGACTCCAGATAGGTGGGAAGCACTTCATCCAACATAATCATGGATCATGCAAAGGAAGAAAACCTGAGTGGTGTCAAGGTCAGTGTTGGAGATCAGAGAAAAGGTGACAGAGTCTATCTGAGACCAGAGAGGCAAGGGTAAGGGCAGGTAGCCAAGGCCCAAAATACCTGGAGGCAGCATTGGCATTAAAACCAGTCGGATGTAGGTTCAGATCCAATCCTTGTCAATGAGTAACTGTGTGACTTTAAAAATATTGCTTTAATTTCAGAGCTCTGTTTCTCCACTATAAAAATGGAAATAATGATACCTATACCTATAAATGGGCTGTTTTGAAGAATAGGTGGGATAACCTATGTGGAAACAAAGGTACATAGTAGGTGTTTAATACTTATGATTTATTTTAAAACATATGATTTACTAGGAGTTGGCTAATAATTTATTGGGAACAGGGAGAGAAGGCCAAGGACCTCTGAGGCAGGGGAGAGGAAGCAGTTTTGAGGATGAATAATTAATTATTCAGAACATGACTTTCTCATCCAGAAACAATTTATCCCCTACAGCATGTTAAATGCTCTGCTTAACACCCCATAAGAAGGAACAAACTAAGATGATACAATCGAACTTAACAGGGATAGATGTAAAGTTTTATATTTAAAAAATCACTTAGGGGCATCTGGGTGGCTCAGTCCATTAAGCGTCTGCCTTCAGCTCAGGTCATGATCCCAGAGTCCTGGGATCGAGCCCCATGTCAGGTTCCCGGCTCAGTGGGGAGCCTGCTTCTCCCTCTCCCTCTCCCTGCCACTCTGCCTACTTGTGCTCTCGCTATCTCTCTGTCAAATAAATGGATAAAAAAAATATCTTTAAAAAAAATCACTTAGGGGGCGCCTGGTGGCTCAGTCAGTTAAGCATCTGATTCTTGATTTCGTCTTAGGTCATGATCTTGGGGTCCTGGGATCAAGCCCTGCACTGGGCTCCTTGCTCAGTGCGGAGTCGGCTCAAGATTCTCTCTCCCTCTGCCCCTCTCCCTGCATGCGTGTGTTCTCTCTCTCTGGCAAATAAATAAATAAAGAAAATCTTTTTTTTTTAAGAATATGACCAAGAACGATTTAGCTGAAAATGATTTGAACAACAGCACCTTGGTTGACATAATGATGTGGCTGAAATTGGTATTTCCTAGTTACAGACTTTTGGAACATTGGTAATTTTGGTGCCTAATTTTCAACCAATTAATCTACCTTGACTTTTGTAGTGGGAAGTTGGAATAATCCCAATGTTAGTATTTAAATTCTTCATGGTTTTCAAGTACTTAGTTTTTCATTTATAAAAAATGCAAACTCATTATAGAAAAGTTAGAAAATGTAGAGAAGCAAAAGAACAAAAACTCTTGATTTCACTCATCCATAGGTAACCACTGTTATTACCTTGGCTTATATCCATCCAGGTCTTTTCCTCTGCATTCCATCTGTCAAAGGAAGGGGGCTATGTTACAAAGGAATGAATTATCAGACGTTTTCAAGTAGAAGTATGTGAATCTGTCAGAGATATGTCATATAAAGAGTTGTTGTATGGAAGGAAGGCTGAATGTTATAATGCCTAATGTCTAATTTTTTCTACTTTAAGATTCTAAGAAAGAAATACAATAAATGTCATTAAAATGCATACTGTGTATTATTCATTTATATTACATTTGTAGGATTCAGCTGAAAAAAAGTTCTGGAAATTCCAACTCTGATTTGTAAGCCATTCTGTTGTTTTCCAAAGTATTGGCTCCAATGCCTATATTTGATTTCTGTGCTTGAGTAAACCCACCCACATGCCAGACTGAACCCCAGTGCGTTTGACATTTTCCCTCTTGAACAGCATCCAGCATAATGTAGCTTACTGGAAAAAATTTACACGGTATGACTCAGCCAGTCATGCAAGCCTTTCTTTCTGTGGAATTCCTTTTTTTTTTCTCAAAATGAAAATGGACCACATTATTTAAGGATAAACAAATCTGAAAGTGTTTCCAGTAACATCTTTTTATGCATAGGCTGCTGAAGATTAACTAAAAATTCTTGGCTGAGATCTTGCTTCCTACCTAAATGTTTCAGTAAATACAGTTTTATTGCAATAGAATCAACTTCTCAAAATCCCCAACTGAAAATAGAAAATGAAGCCCCATTTCCCAAGAAGAGGAACCATGCTTTCTTCTTCTTTAAGATGTCTCTAAATTATGCATGCGGTGCTGGCCACATACATTTAAAGCTCTCTAAACAAAATTATGTAAGGTAGAATTACTGTTTCTGAAAAGTCATGTAAGCTACATGGCCTAACAAGATCTGGATTCTTCTTTTATTTTCCAATAAATTTCAGGAAAACTTCCCAAATAAGCACATGTATTATCAATACTCATAATTTTAAATCTATTGTTTTTAAGGATTTGTATATTGGATATGGTTTTAGAATTATCAGTGGAGTTTTATGAGGTGAACATGTACATTTGAGAAGTTCTTTAGGTGGGAGGGTTTTGTAAAGAGGCAAGCACTTCTAGAAGGTATATTAACTGCTGTCATAATGTTGACCATATAAAAAGAAAAAAAATGACAGGACTATAAAGGTTGAAATCAAAACAGAACATGGGAATAGAGA
The DNA here is from genome assembly GCF_054177405.1 of Leptonychotes weddellii. NCBI lineage: Eukaryota > Metazoa > Chordata > Mammalia > Carnivora > Phocidae > Leptonychotes > Leptonychotes weddellii. The sequence goes on along the minus strand of NC_138373.1, from coordinate 121,546,164 downwards.
AAGAAGTAAGCTACAGAATATTTGATCAGTAAATAATAACAATAGTAGCTAAAGGTACTGAATGTCCACTACTATACGTGTTGGATACTAGGTGAGATGGTTTATGTACACTGCCTCTTACAGCCATCCTATGAATAAGTATTATCATCTCCATCTTACAAATGAATTAATCAAAGCTCAGAAGAGTGAAGGGTCCTATAACTGTTGGCCAAGCTGAGATTGTTTGTCTGACAACAAAGCTGACTTCCTTCTCACTATACTATGTTGTCTCGGATGTGGTGTAAATAAAACCAGGAAAAGGCAAAGAATAAAATAAGTAAAAACATTAAAGAGAAGTAAAATGTTTTTCTTTTTTTATTCGGATGAACTTACTTGAATTTATCAAAGAGATTCATGATAGCAAGAAAAGGAATTGGGTTGAACAGGCAAAGTGGAACCACGCTAAGGCTGAGGAAGATCTTCCTGCCGTGGTGAATGGCAAAGTGCAGGGACCAAACACTTCAGTGTCCTCTTTGAATTCTTTCCCTCTAACTCTGATTTCTGATCAGCTGCTTTCTTCTTTAAAATCTTCAGGATAGGGACGCTTGGGTGGCTCAGATGGTTAAATGTCTGTCTTTGGCTCAGGTCGTGATCCTGGAGTCCTGGGATTGAGTCCCGTGAGCCTGCTTCTCCCTCTGCCTCTGCCCCTCCTCTGCTTGTTCTCTCTCTCTCTCAAATAAAGAAATAAAATCTTTAAAAAAATAAATAAAATCTCCAGGATATATTCATTTTCGAGAGGGCCTTCAACACTGTCTATACATCTGGTGACATTGTGAGAATAACAACATGGTACCTTATCTGGCTGATGAATGTAAAAGGGTCCCTTTTCTCCTCCTGCGGGGCCACAGTACTTGGTTAGCAGACCACAGTCTGCTTTCAGCAACCACTCGCCCCTGGGAAAATGCTTTAGGCAGGGCAGAAGCTGTACGGCTATATATGGTGGCTTTGGTCTTATTCTTTTCCACCACCATTATCTTGACCTGGTTTAAGTCACTAGCATTTCTTTCCTGCAATATTTATCTTAATTCTTCTCCTTACCTCCAATCTTGCCCTTCTTCAGTACTCTTTCTACACAGCAGTCGATTTGCTTTCTAAAATACAACTCTGATCATGTCATCCCGCCAACAACTCTATAATACACCCCCTTTGTCCTCTGCATGGGGTCCAGACTCTCTGGTTTAACAAACATACCACTCTTTCCTGACTCTACTGCTTTTCTCCTCTCCTCTAGTGCTGTACCCCTCTTGCCTTCTATTTACTTTCATCTTTGGTATCTTTGTGCCTTGAATACCTTTTTTAGTCGTAACTTTGTACCCTTTATCTGTTGATTTCTATTTGTTCTTTTTTTTTTTTTT
>NC_138373.1:121528733-121544270 GCF_054177405.1 Leptonychotes weddellii | reverse complement strand
TTTTTTTTTTTTTAAAGATTTTATTTATTTATTTGAGAGAGAGAGAATGAGAGAGAGCACATGAGAGGGGGGAGGGCCAGAGGGAGAAGCAGACTCCCTGCCGAGCAGGGAGCCTGATGCGGGACTCGATCCAGGGACTCCAGGATCATGACCTGAGCCGAAGGCAGTCGCTTAACCAACTGAGCCACCCAGGCGCCCTCTATTTGTTCTTTAGACCTCAGCTCAAGACATCTCCCTTGGGTCATCTTACTGACCCCAGAAGCTGAGCTCTGCGTCCCTCTGTGCTCACATAGTACCTTTACTCACTGTGAACTGTAGCACTTAAATCACTGTGTTTAGTTAGCAGCCTCTGCATCTGCCTTCTCCACAAGGCAGTCTCCTTCTCCAGGACAGGAGCAATATCTTATTTACTACTGCAGCCCAGGGACCTACCATAGTACTAGACTCAACTGCCAGTTGGCAATATAACTTGCTATTGGATGGATGCAAAATCATTCCTTTAACTTTTCCCAAAAATGTGAAGATAGGGATGGGGGAAAAGGAGTGGAAAGGCAACCACTTTCTGGCCTTAAGATGTTCAGTGTCTCTGCGACAACATATCTAAGAGATTTTTGATCCACGAACTTCCCCTTCTTTCTCATTCTGGGATGCAATTGGAATTTGGACTATTTTCTCACACCTGCTTCAGGGGTGTAAAGTGACTCTAAAGGAATGTACCAATTAAGCAAAGAGCAAGCCACTAGAAATAGCTCTGACAGTGTTATTCATAAAAGGATCTACATACAGAAAATGAATGAAATCTGAGCTGATCTTCTTAATGCCTCATATAGACATAAAATCAGAGAATGTGGCTAGGAGAAAGCCTGCAGGTGGGGTGTTGTTGGTATTTAAGACACCAAATTTTGGAACTTTCAGAAATTCCTTTTCGTGGAAGAATTATTGCCCCCAACAAAGTACTGAATCCCTGTGGTGATTCATTTAGTTCTCCAGAGCCTGAAAATGCCTCTTTTTTTTTTTGCCTTAGGAATAAGGACCCAAGTGGAAAGAGTGTCTGTGAAATTATTAACCCTCAAATCCCTCGTGATTCCCTCTTCATATCTGAACCCCCAGGATAATCCTCCTACTCTCAGGATGTTTAAAACCTACCTTCTGTCCCTCTGAGGGGCGAAATCAGTAGCCACAAAACTGAACGAAGGTAACTGACTCTCCTCCCCACCCGACAAAGACTAAACCAACAACATGACATGTAGGATGATGAAGGGCATGAGCACCTGCTATGGGTACAGAGGAGAGACAGCATTTTTTCAGGCCTTTCTTTTTTTCCTTTATGTCTCATAACTTGCAGGGTTTTTTTCTTTTTTACCATGTATGTTTTCTCCTTAGAACAAAGGTCAACAAACTCTTTTATGTAGGGCCAAATAGTATTTTAGGATTTGCTGGCCATAAGAGTCTCTGTTGTAACTACTCAACCCTGCCGTTGTAGTGCAAAAGCAGCCCTAGACAATATGTCAGTGCCTGGTCATGGTGCGTTCCAATACAGCTGTATTTGTAGACACTGAAATTTGAACTTCATATAATTCTCTTGTGTTGTGAAATATTATTCTTCTTTTGATCGTTTAGAAGTGTAAAAAACATTCTTACTTTGCAGAAGATACAAAAACAGGTGGTGGGCCAGATTAAGCCTTTGGGCTGTAATTTGTTGGCCCCCACACTAGAATATCAACTGGGGAGTAACAGGGTTGGATTTGTGCTTTCAGCTGGTGATCTTGAACTTACTCGTGCATATGAATCATCTGGGGGTTCTGTTAAAATGCAGATTCTGTCATGAGAGTCTTCATTTCTGACCAGCTGCCAAATGATGCTGCTGCAAGGTATGATGTATGGACCACACCTTGCATTGGATCCTTCCATGGAAGAGAGCCTGGATTGGGGAGAGACTGGGTGGGGGTGGAGGGAGCATGGTAAAGATCAGTTTGGTGGCTTTGGGGAAGTGAACTCCAAAGGCCTTGGTTGCTGAGAGGACATGAGAGCTAACGGGGACAGAGAAGTTGGGGGTGACTCCCAGCTTTTGTTGGTCAGTGATACCTTTAGCAGAGATCACAGGGATCCGTATGGACTGGGTACAGAGTAGTGCTAAATATGTTTTTATTGAATAAATAAGAAGGCAAGAAGAAGTTGGAAGGGGATGGGATCGGAGAAGATAACGACCTCAGTCTGAGATAGTTTGGGTTGATTCTGCAGTAACCAAGAGAAAGTAGCAAAACTGGTAATGTTTTGAAGGCAGAATGCTGTGTGACACCTCCTGGTCTGGGAATAGATTGTTCTCCATCCCTGAGAGCTGGAGCTAGACCCATAGCACTACTAGCCAGAAGGAGCACAAACTGTACCCAAAACCTCCTTTTCTTAATGAACAAAAATGGACTGGGAGCATTTTCACCTTGCAAGTGTTCTTATATACATGTTTAACTTTATTCTTATTTTATAATAAGGACTTTAATGACAAAAAGCCATTAAGGAGTCAGAATTTGCTGGCAAACATTTTAAAGCTCTGGCCTAAGAATCAATTTAGTGTGAAAATTATACCATAAGGCCTGTTGTCTTGGGTTTTATCCTCCTTGAGGTCTAATTTAGTTTGTTCTTCTACTGAAGACGTTTTCTTTCATATATCAAAGGAATTGGTTCTTTATACGATATCATTAGTGCTTTCTCAGATGAAACAGGTTTCTTTCCTTTTTTTTCTTAAACCCACTTTTACCCTGGCAAACTCTGATGAAAAAGGATTTACCTGAATTTCCTGGTGTTTTGCTTATCATTGGCCATAAAAACAACAGCAAAACCCCAAACATATGTGATGTTTAATCAACAACCTTCTGAGTCTCTCTCTGTCTCTGGTCTCTCCCCTTTAATCCAATTTACACACTGTTGCCCATTTAATATTTTTGAAGCATATTCTCAATCTTATTACCTCCTTGTTCAATAAACTTAAATTACTCTCTGTGGTCTACAGATTAAGTCCAGACTCATCAGTCAGCCTTTCCATATGCACCACCATCTGATTTCCATATACATTTCCCAGAGAATTTCTTTCCTGTTACTCACTTTCACCCACCGCACCCAATGACCAGATCGAACTCATGCTTCCTCATGGGTCCCACCCTTTCTTGCCTTTGGGCTACTGAGTATGCTGTTGAATCCAGGTTACACTTACCCTTCTCCATAAAGCCTTTCTGATTTCTAAGTTGGGGTTTTTGTTTTTTTTTTTAAATTTCCAAGCTTTTTTATTTGTACAGCAAGGTAGAGCAAAAAGGGAATAGATCTCTAGAATGTAAACTCAAGGCAGGCCTTAGTACATTGTATTCATTGGGGTGTCTCCAGTGCCTAAGCAAGTGCCTAAGCAAGTGCCTAGCGCACAGCAGGTGCTGAAGAAATATTTCTTGAATGAATGAATGAGTGAATAAATGAAAGCATGTGTTTTACCTAAGTTCAGTGATATCATGTGCAAATGCCTGGCACAAAATAGGTGCTTGATACTTTAGCTTCCTTTCCTTTTATTGTCTTTTTTTATAGATGCTATAAATTTCAAACATATCTATTTCTACAGTGCCTAGAATTGAGCGGGAGAGGAAAGAGAAATAAATCTGGTGAAGACCCACTGTCTGTCAGGTACTCCACAGAGTGCCTTATAGTCACATCTCATTTTAATTCTCCACGAGAATTCTATACATTAGGTGTTATTCTTTCCATTTTATGGTTGGAGAAGCTAAAGTTCAGAGAAACATGTCCAAGGTCACAGATCAAATAAGTAGGCAGAGGAGTGGTAGATTACCCTGTGCCTGGCAAAATGGAGCTCGAGGTCATGAGGTCACCAACCCAGTGAACCTGGCTGTCTTCCCCCGTCTGACCGTGGTACTATTGGCTACTAGCATCTTCTTTACAGCCTGGTTTTTCATTTATGAGGTTACCTCCACCAAGTGCACTTGGGATATCTACAAAGAGCTCCTCATCTCCTTGGTCACCTTGCTCTTCATGGGTTCTGGAGTCCTCTTCCTGCTGCTCTTCCTGCTGTTCCAACCGGGCAGCATCACTGAATTCTTTTGTAAATTAATTTTTTTTTACTATTGCTGGAAGTGTCCCACCAGCTGCTCACAATAAAGGCAGATGTGTGACCAATAAACAAACAAAGAAACAAATAAATAAATAAGTGGGAAGAGCGGTATTTTTAAGCCAAGTCTGTCTCACTCCAAAACTCATACCCTAATAATCATTTATACCAGGGTGGGCTATTAGCTAGTAAATTACAAAGTAGGATGCAAAACCTTGCTTACTTGACTTGAAAAATCCACATTTAATTTATTTTAAATAAGGAATTTAAATTAATTTAAAGGAATTTTAAATTAATTCATTAATTTTTAAATAAGTAAGTAAATAAATTCTTACATAAACTAATGAATTATACTAAGGGCAAAAAAAAACCTAATGAATTACAGAACTAATGGATTAAGAATAAGCCACTCTCCTACTAAAGAATCCTGAGTTTGAAATGATGCAGGTTAGCAGAGAATCACCATCTTACTTTTGCTCAAACAACAGGATTAGCTACAAAATGGAAATAAGCCCCAATTGACAAATAGTCCCTTGCTGCCATTGTGGGAGTCCAGAAGTTCTGTAGCCATCACTGAAATTGGCACCCTCAATTACAACGCCTGCCATGCTATTTCAGAGTCCCTGGTCTATGACTGCAGGCCCAGAAAAGCAGCAGCTGAAACCTTGTTTTTTGAGCTGTCATCCATAGCATATCCCAGACTATGGTAATACCAGCACCAGTGGAAAATTTGAACTCAAATATCTCTCTGATCTACCACTTCACACTATTCAAATCACAAAATGAACCAAGCTGGGGCAGAGGAACTTTCAGATGAGAAACTCTGGAGAACTTCAGTTTATTCACATGCCTTTGATGTGAGTTATCACACCATAACAGATAATAAAGTGATTCTGCTATCAAAAGTATCTTCTAGGGGTGCCTGAGTGGTGCAGTGGGTTAAGCATCTGATTCTTGGTTTCGGCTCAGGCCGTGATCTCAGGGTCATGAGATAGAGCCCTGCATCAGGCTCTGCATGCAGCACAGAGTCTGCTTGATATTCTCTCTCCCTCTGCCCCTCCTGCTTGTACTTTCTCTCTCTCTCTAAAATAAATAAATAAATCTTAAAAAAAAATCTTCTAAAATCTTATAGGCTGTGTTCCACACAGTGTGTGACCTTAAACATTTGCTGAACCTAAGACTCAACTGTCAAATAGGGACAATAGCGAGTACCTTATCAGTTGGTTTTAAGGATTAAGTTTTAAAAAAGTATATATGGCATTTAGTGCCATGTTCAATAAGGATTTTAATTCGTAATATGTTATACTGACCACACTACTTTTAGCACATTTGGCAATTTTTCCCATAGCAACAGTTGGAAGCTGGACCAACTGATTTGAAATTAATCCTGATATCGAAAAAACTCTGATATATATTTTATTGGCAGCATGATTATGGGGAACTAATATCCTCAGGGTCTCTCCCAGGTGTGTGCAGCAAATCTCAGATACCTGAGAGAGACCTCAGAGTCTATGAGCTATGATTGATTTTGATCTGACCTGTATAAGAATAAATTCTGATTCTCATCATTAATGCAACAATAGTAAAAGCTACCTTTTATTAGACACGAGGTGTTTGGTATGTAATATCTAATTTAATTCTTACAACATATCTATAGAATAAGGATTATCATTCCCACTTACAGATGTACAACTTGGATTTAAATTAGTTTATGTAATTTGTTGCCCAACATCATAGAGAGTAAGTGGCACCACTGTCATTCAAGCCTAGATCTGCCTGACTCCAAGGAATGTGTTCTTTCCATTGAGCCACATGGCTGTGACACTCTTACCCACATAGTCATGAACCAACATTTTCATCTCACTAATGGTGTTGAGTGGGTACCTCTGCTAGGGGTTGGGGCACAAGGATGAATAAAACATGGTTCTTTAAGGCTTCAACAGTTCAGAAGGAGAGACAAATGAATAAATAGGACTTATAGTGTGAAAAGGGCCTGATTGATGTGTACATTGGGAGGGACTGGATTAGGTAAGACATTGGACGAGGTGATGCCTTAGCTGAGTTCTGAAGAATGAGTCAGCATTAGTCAGGTGAATGGGTGGGGCAGGGGTGGGAGAGAAAGATGTCCTAGGGAGAAGGCACAGCATCTAGGAAAATCTGTAGAAAGAGAGACAGAGGCACATTTGGGCACCTGCAAGCAGTTTAATATGTTTACAGAATAGAGAGAGAGGGAGAGTGGAGAGCATGAAGCTTTGGGGGTGAAAATAAGGAGGTTGGGCTTTTTCATAGTGAATATTTATATTGATTCAAGATGAGATTTCGCTTAGGTAATAAAAGAGGGACAAGAGAGCTAGAGAGAGATAGAAGTCATGGACCAGGGAAGCCAGGCAACATGGAAAGGTGAATGAAGGCTGGAGGAGGCTGATAATTTGAAGGTGTGGTTCATAAGAGACTGGGTATATACCTTGCCAGACTTCTCATTGCTCTGTTTATATCCTGGCCCACAGTGGTAATGAAACTGTGGAATTATAAATGGGACATTGTTCAAAGGCTTATTATATTTAATTCTCTATCCGGTCTTAACCAATGACTTACAATGTAAGTACAGTTTCTGGACCCTGTTTATTCAGAATCCTCTCCACTAATTTTTCTCAAGAGTTAGTCTTTGCTAGATACTGTGGAGTTGGGCCAAGGTGAATTCCTGACAGTATGAGTGAGGTTGAGACACCTGAGTCACCTAAGATCCAGAGGACAGGTGGGTAGCCAGAACACTTCTGTGTTAGCCAGGTGTCTTGACAAGAGCTGAACAAAGAATAATTTCTCCTTCAGGGGCATATGGCTTTAATCTGGGGAGGACAACTCCCTAGAATTTACTAGAATTTTACAGTAAGGATAACAGTGGTGTTTTGGCCACAGATGAAGAATTACTTGGTGCCACCATATCCTGTAGGGCAGTAAGGGACAGCTTCATAAAAGGGTGTTCTTTTTCCAGTAAAAGCAAAACAAAATGAAATAAAGAACCTGAAATGATTAGCTATAGGGAATGCTGTGGATCAAACTTGTGTTTTTATTCTTATAACTTATTGTTGATATTTCATTCCTTTTGAATTCCTGTCCTTATAGGATATAGTAATTTGGAATACAGTTGACTTAGTTACATTTGTTGCACTCATACAGATAATACTAATATTGTACACAATACAATTCTAAGGACTTTCAATATTAGCTCATTTAATTCTTTTATAATCTTATGAGGTAGGAACTATTGTTATCATCACCCCCAGTTTGCAGATGAAAAAATAGAGTAATATGTCTGTGATAAAACAGCTATTTGGTGGAATTGAATTTTGAACCCAGGAAGTTTGGCTCTAGAATCCATGCCTGAAACCTGGAGTTCCTCAGTCTTAATATGAAGTAAAAATACTAGGGAAGTATGTTAAAATTCAGAATCCCAGGCTACACTCTCCAAGATTCTGATTTAGTATCTGGGAGGGGCCTGAGTATTTGGATCTTTAACAAATGTTTCATATACTTGTGAACCACACTCAGAGAAACACTGCTCTAAATCATAACATTAGCCTGTCTTTGTTACTGTTGTTGAAAGACTGCTTGTCCCCTCCTGTTTCCTACTACCTCAGTATATTCTTCAATGCAAAGAAAAAAATGTGAAAATGACATTTTGATGATTATCTATCTATCATCTATCTATCTATCTATCTATCTATCTATCTATCTATCTATCTATCATCTAGCTATTCATCCATCCACCCATCCAAAGGTAGTATTTGGAGTCTCATTTTTCTATCTGAAATAAAAGGGTTATCTGTTTTTCAACCTTACCTTTATCTAAATTTAGGTATTCAGAAGGCACATGTTTTTAGGTTAAAACTAAAATTCACATCCACTTGATAGAAAAACAGTAAAATGGGGACCCGGGTGACGCAGTTGGCTGAGCCTCCGATTCTTGGTTTTAGCTTAGGTTGTGATCTCAGGGTTGTGAGACTGAGCCTTGTATCAGGCTCTATGCTCAGTGGGGAGTCTGCTTTCCCTCTCCTTCTCTCTCTCTCTGCCCCTCTCCCCATGTTCTTTCTCTTTCTCTCTCTCTAAAATAAATAATCTATTACAAAAAAAGAAAAGAAAGAAAAACAGTAAAAAAAAAATGGGGGGCACCAGCTCAGTCGGTTAAGCATCTGCCTTTAGCCCTGTGTCAGGCTCCCTGCTCAGCGGGGAGTCTGCTTCTCCCTCTCCCTCTGCAGCTACCCCTGCTTGTGCTTTCTTGCTCTCTCTTTCAAATAAATAAATAAAACCTTAAAAAAAAAAGATTTAGGAAGAAAATTCTCACCAGTTACAATTGAGCCCTCTATATCGCCAAAGGTCCCAGATAGACTTGTCCTCTCCCTTTGACACACAATAGACGACAGCTTTCCTGTACCAGCTCTTGCCCACCCACCTAACTGTAACTGACTAAGAGAAATGGTGTGAGAAGCAAGAGTTTTGGCTTGGAAAAAATGAGGGAAGAGGACAAGATTAGCTAGAGACTAGAGCAAAGGCATATTAACAAGGATTGTAGAGGCTTATAATTTTTGGTGTACCAAAGGAAGCAGGAACTAGAGAGGGAAGGAAGGGGAGGAGCTTGAGTGAGTTAAGTGTGAATTACTTTCCATAGTCTCCTTTTGTTCTTCAGTGGACTCAGGATCCCATCTGGTAACCAGTCTCTCCTCAGAAGTAGCTTTTTTCTTATTGCCTTTCTCCGTGTGACCTTATTTCAGAAAGTTTTGCATTTCTGGGCCTAAACACCAAAGAAAGACCAATCAGTTTCCCCTTTTTTCCAACTGAAGCTTTGTTTGGTTCTCTCTAGGTGGCCTGGGTAGATTTAACCTAACTAACTTTCCTGTGAGGATACAATTATTTTTGATGTGTTCCTCCTCCTTAGGTTGAGGGTGTAGAGTAGAAATAAATACTTTTCAAAATGAATTAATTAACTTCTGCTTCAGGCCAAGATGGAGAAAGTGGGACTAAGTTTACCCTCCACCCTCAAATAATGAAAAAAAAAACAGGCAAAATATATGAAACAAAAGTTATTAAGACATTGGAGATCAAGCAGCAAAGAACAGTGACACATGAGAGATGGGGAACAAATAAGGTAAACTCTATAATTGTCCCAAATTCCTGCCTTGAATGGGTTTCTGGATTGTTGTGCAGGAAGAGAGAACCCAGGTGGGCCAGTGGACCCCATGAGTTGAAGAGTAAAACTGAAAGGCTGGGGAGGCAAAGGCAGTTTAAGTTTGTGGGGCAAAGTTCTGGAGAGAAGAAGCTACACAGGAGAGAAGCTCAGATATCTGCTGAGGGGCCTCTTCAAGTTTTAAGCAGGATGCTGATGTGTACATGTGATGAGAAAACTACTCTCGGCTGTGGAATGAATTTCCCAGAAAGATTAGCAGGAAAAGTTCTAGGATCTCACAAAGGGCTATAGGAATAGTACCTATTCCCACCAGTCAGATTGGAAAACTTATAACTCATGGGGCATTGGATAGAATACTTAGAAAAATATTGCATCTGGGTGCCAGGGTGTCTCAGTCAGTTAAGTGCCCCACTCTTGGTTTCAGCTCAGGTCATGATCTTAGGATCCTGGGATCAAGCCCCACATTGGGCCTCACATTCAGCAGGGAGTCTGCTTGAGGATTCTCTCTCTCCCTCTCCCTCTGTCCCTCCCTTCCACCTGTGTTCTCTCTCTCTAAAATAAATTTAAAGATATTTGAAATAAAAGAAAAATATTACCTCAGTAGTGGAGAATAATTAGACCTAGACTAAATGCTGCTCTGGTCCAACTTAATGAATCTCAAAAATAGAACTTGAATGTTTCAAATTTTTCCAAGTAATGTAAACTCAAAAATATTTATTTATAGGAATGCAAAAATATGTAGTACACCCCATGGTAAAATTCAAAATGTCTGGCATCTATTAAGAAGTTACCAGGCATGCAAAGAAATGAGAAGATATGGCCCAGAATAAGGACACCAGAACTGGAATAGATGTTAGAATTAGCATAAGGCATTAAAACAGTTATTATAATTATATTTCATAGTCCCACAGCTAGAGGAAAGATATTAAATAGAAACTTGGAAAGTAAAAAAGGCCCAAATTAAATTTGCAAAGCTGAAAACTATAATGCCTCAGATGAAAAATATACCAAATGGGATTAGTAGTGGATTAGACATTGCAAAAGGAAAGATTAGTGAATTGGAAGACATTGCAATAGAATATATCCAAAATGAAAGATAAAGACAAAAAGGAATAAAATGTAAATAAATAAAGCATCAGTGAACTATGAAACAACTTCAAGAAGCTAAAAATATCTATCATTCAACTATTAGAATGATTAAATGAAAAATAATGAGTATGCTAGATGCTATCAGTTTCTTAAAAACTGTATGATCCAGCTATTTCCTTTTAGGTATTTACCCAAGAGTAATATAGCGATGTGTCCATACTTGTTCTTAAATGTTCATAGGAGCTTTATCTGTAACAGCCCAAACAGGATATAACTCAAATGTCTATCAACAGGTGAATGGATGGTATATTGATCCATGTGCATGTTATATCCATAAAATGAACAGTACTCATCAATAAGAAGGAAAGAAGCTAGACAAAAAATAGTATATACTGTATGATTCCATTTATTTAAAATTCTAGAAAATGCAAAGTCATCTATAGTGACAGTAAGCAGATCAGTGGTTGCCTAAGCCCAGGGCAAAGGTAAGGGTGGAAGTTAAGGGTTATAGTAAGGAATTAAAGAGGAACATGGGAAAGTTTTGTAGTAATGGATATATTCATTTTCTTAATCGTATCAATGATTTTGTGGGTGTATACATATGTCAAAATTTAACAAACTGTACACCTTAAATGTGTTTCATTTATTGCATGCCAGTTATACATATAATAAAGTTATTTTTAAAATAACTTTTTCCAAACTATGAACCATATATCTTATTTAGAAGATTATAGAATCACTTAAAAATAAGACAAAATTGGAAAAGTTTTGTTTCTTAATAGTTGGTAAGAGAGGACTTTCCTTCAAGTCAGAGCTCATTGTCTAGAACCTAGATCTTGAAGAGCTGAGGAGGGGCTAGAGGCATAATCTCTAAGCTTTGCCAGATTAAGCTATTCACTGGGTCACTAACCAGGAGACATCTCAGAGCCAACTTGAAAGGGATAGTCACTGAAGGTACAGAGCTGAGCAAATGTACCAGGAGAGAAAAGACAAGAATAGACCAGAGAAGAAAAGGAGAGGGTTATGAACTCAAGAAAAACATTAGGATGCCACATGGTAAGGGGTAGAAGAGTCCGAAGGTCAGGAAGAGGAGGCTGTGTAGCTAAAAGGGATTAAACAGAGGTAGAAAGAGGCAAACCCAGGTTGAGGCCAAAGTGGGAGCCTCTGGTGAGTCACCCCTTTAGACTTATTCTGGTCAATGTTTTATGTGCTCTGCTGGTATGAGGCAAAGCCTAGAAGCAGAAGAAATGCATTCAAGTATTATAAGGTGTTATATAATTAATAAAAATTATTTTCTTGAGGGCACCTGGCTGGCTCAGTCAGAAGAGCATGAGACTCTTGATCTTGGGGTCGTGAGTTCAAGCCCCACGTTGCGTGTAGAAATTACTTAAATAAAACTTAAAAAATTATTTCCTTATATAGATTATGGCAACATCTAGGTTGAAACCCTGGATGGATGTGGTATAAAAAAAAGGAATACAAATTTTGCTTATTTAAACATCAGTGGAAGAATATACCAAAAAAATGTGTTTTCTGGCCTGCTACAGGGTCCCATCAAGGTAATTCTGTTGGTCTGGGATATGAAATAGAAGAGTTTTTAATCTATATACGCCAGCTGACATTTGACAAAGGAGTGCAACTAGATGTGACAGAGACTTTATTAGTGACACTTTATATTTGCAAAGTATTTTAGAATTTATAAAATTATTTCACATATATTTTATCTTGCTCATTTGGAGATCTAATTTTTATTGAAGTGATTAATTATTACACTGATAAAGATTAAAATTATTAATTTATACTAAATAATTTGTGAAGTCATTTCATGGTAGGCAGAACAAGAAAAAAGATTCACTGGGTCATTAGCTAGGTTTAGAAATCATCAAAACAGAACTTTTCATAAGGAACTTTAGAAATAATTAAATCTGAACCATCTAATATATATATCTATATATCCAGTAGCCACACATTTGTTTTAAGTTTAAATTGACTAAAATTAAATAAAATTAAAAATTCAGTTCTTCAATCATGGTATCAATAGTGCTTAATATGGTTAATGGCTACCATATTGGATAGCACAAATAAAAAACATTTCAATTTTTGCAGAAAGTTCTATTGGACAGTGCTGATCTATACAAATTCTCTCCCATTTTCAGTGGCTGAAAACATATTTATTAAATTGAGTTTAATTTTAGGGTTGAGGAATTTGAGGCCCAGAGAGGTTAAATGATTTACATAAATCACACAAGAAGAGCCTGAAAATGAACCCAAATCTCCTGACTTTCATGGAAGTGATCATTTTAGCACCTCACACCACTGAACTTTTACTGGTATGTCTGCTCTTGAATAAGAGGAGCTTGGATACTCTAAACTGGCAAGTAATCAAAGAATCGTTTAGTTTTTTTATTTGTATTCTACACTTCTATTTGAACTTAGGCAGAGCTAAAGTCCAGAAACTTCACTTCAAACAAAGTAATGATGTCACACTATAAAAACATGATCTGGAAGAACTTGGAAGCTTTCCAATTCCCCTATTCTGTCCCTTTATACAAGTTCCCGTTCAACCCACTGTACTCCATGATGGGACCAGACAGTTTGTTTTTAGGTTAACAGAAAGATAGGCAGATCTGCCTCTTCTTAAAATGTCCCTGGATTGCCAGGTGGTAAAGGGCTTGAATTTTCAAAGATTATTCAGCAGGACTTTGAAAATTAAAGAGAGCCCAGATGAGATGTGGGGAGAGCATGCAATTACATTTGAGAAGGTGCAGCCTTTCAACTGGGTGAATTCTTGATGAGACAGCAAAGTGAGTCATTAAACAGTAGGCTGTCAATGAAGCCGAGACCTAGATTTGTCTTGGATCAGATGCAATGCCAATAATTTAACCATCCAAAGAAACCATGGGAGGACCCTTGGTAAACCCTTGGACCTGTTTTTATTACAGACTTATGATCCTTATTTTTCTGAAAATGGGTAGAGAAAGGAGTAGATATATTTTGAAGAGTTACTGATGAAATTCAAGGGTTCTTTAAAAAAATGACCCAGTATGCACGGTCATTTTGGAAGGTCAGTGCTTTATAGCCCTTTTACTGGCCTCAAGGAAAAATGATCACTTCCACATTTGAATTTTGGTAAAAGTTGTTTTTCCTGGACCACTGTTAAATTTCATCCAGCTTTTGGCAAGAACTCCCTTCCTGGACCCTGCTGGAGTGCTGGCTGACACGTTACATCTTCCACAGCGCAACAACTGTTCTATCGAATTCTGGGAGAGCAGCCTATTTTTGTTACCAGACACTAGAGGATGCGTGACATGTCATTAACCTTCAAAACTGGCCCTGCACAAGAGTATTGTCAACAGATGGTGACTCCGATTCTTTCTTTCCTCTCCCTGCCTTCCTCCCCCATCCCCAGGATATCTTCTGGCTCAGAATGCTCCTTGGTGTTTCAAATGGAAATCTGTGTATGTGAAACAGACATTGTGGAATGTGGAACAAAGACTAGAGCAAGGTTTCTTATATTTATAATTGAGACTTACAGAAAATAAATGGGTAGAAGAGACCATCAATAGTGTTCATATGCAAAGACGGGCCAACAGTGATGAAATAAACATTTATGCCGAGAGGCAGACTGTTGCGCATCAGGGAAGGGTGACTGGGGCACTGGATGGAAGAGCTGAAAGCCAGCATGGACTTAGGATTTCGGTCTAGCTATTTAACTTTGAAAGTGCTCATTTTGCCTTTTTCATGTTTATCAGTGGAGGTCAGTAGTAATTGGAATATTAATTATCAACCATCCCCAAATATGTATCTTTGAAAATAGGAAGTTGATTGATTCATTCAGCAAATATGTATAGGGTGGTTTACAGTACACCAAGCACTATGCTAAGCTCTAGAGATAAAATAAGAAATTAACCAAAGTGCCTGTCTGCAAGAGGCTGACTTGTAAACAGATGACTATAATATAGCTCTGATAACTTCCACAGAAACACAGATGAGGAAGGGAGAGGTCTGCAAACAATGCCACAGGGATGCCATAGGATGCAGTTCCAGAGGGTATGGAAAACCACATGGTAAATGCGTCACATCTTTCCAAAGCATCAATTTCATTGAAATTTAAACTCTTTGTCCTAAAATGAGACATACATTAAAAAGTAGAAATAATTTTTAAAATAAATTTCTTTCATTTAGCCCAGGTACTGGTTCATTTTCCATTCTCCTTTCCAGGAAAAAAATTGAGATCATTGGCCTAAGACATGATGATCAGCTTTTTGTGTGGCTGTCACTAAAGCCCTAATAGACCCTCTGCCCTCAGGGTTAGAGGTATCAGCACCATATTATTTACATTCACATGGCACTGAATAGTTTACCACATGCATTCAGTGGATTTTGCACCTCACAGTAAACCAGTGTACCATCCCTACATAAGTGATTAGGAAATGGAAGCTCTGTGAGATTAATTTTTGTCAGTGAAAGTCACAGGGCTGGTAAGTGACATCAGACTGAACCTTGCATTTTCTGACACCAAATCCATTATTCTTTCTACTAAATCATTGTCTCTCTTTCCAATAATTAAAAATTAGAAGATCAAGGTCAAGGATTTCTAGCCTTTTTGTAACTCATTTCCATTTTCTTGCTATCTCTTTGCGTATGGAAAGGAAAAATAAGAAGGAACAGACATTGGGTGATACTGACCAGAAGGTCCTGCCAGGCTGGGTAAGTCAGAATGCTCCACTTAATATCTGGGAAACCTTAGGAAAACTGGCATGGAAAGGAATGATGGGGGAGCTCGGTTAAGTAGAGAGTGCAATGGTGACAATTTAGGAACCTATCATGAAAGATTTCAAGATCTGTTGCTAGATTTTGGTTCACTGGTTAGGCGGCCTTGATACACATTGTACTCCTTGTTCTCTCATGGGTACCTCATGACCATGGACTTGATGATTTGACTTTTTCATCCATCAAAATTAAAGCACAATACTATATAAACTAACATAACTGAAATTTTGGGAGGATATGACATCAGGAAAGTGTTTAAGATCTCCATCTTAAATTAGGTAATCTGGAAACACTGTGGATCGTGTTGATGCTTATTGAGAAACAAATAGGCTAAACCACATATTAATTAGTAATGCTAAATTCCTGGATTGTGTGTGTGTGTGTATATATA
>NC_138373.1:121445313-121528233 GCF_054177405.1 Leptonychotes weddellii | reverse complement strand
TGCCACTCCCCCGCTTGTGCTCTCTCTGTGTCAAATAAATAAATAAATAAATAAATAAATAAAATCTTTAAAATAAATAAATAAAAATATACAAATAGATGGGGTACCTGGGTGGCTCAGTCAGTTAAGCATCTGCCTTCAGCTCAGGTCATGATCCCAGGGTCCTAGGATCGAGCCTTGCATCAGGCTCTCTGCCCATCAGGGAGTCTGCTTGTCCCTCTTCCTCAGCCCTGCCCCCTGCTCATGCTCTCTCTCTCTCTCAAATAAATAAATAAAATCTTTAAAAATATACAAATAGAGGGGCGCCTGGGTGGCTCAGTCGTTAAGCGTCTGCCTTCGGCTCGGGTCATGATCCCAGGGTCCTGGGATCGAGCCCTGCATCGGGCCCCCTGCTCGTCAGGAAGCCTGCTTCTCCCTCTCCCACTTCCCCTGCTTGTGTTCCCTCTCTCACTGTGTCTCTCTGTCAAATAAATAAATAAAATCTTAAAAAAATAAAAAAATAAAAAAAAATAAAAATATACAAATAGAGAGGGAAAAGGCTAGGAAGTTGGTTTAACCTCCATGAACTGGCCCAGGGTCACTAAGACTCCTAAAAGGACTGGGAAGCACATGTTGGGTCAGAGGGGCATATGGGATATCTCTGTACCTTGCACTCAATATTTCTGTGACTCTAAAACTGCTCTAAGCAATAAAATCTATTTTTTGGAAAAAAAAAAAAAAAAAGGACTGAGTTGTTGACAAAGTCTCAGTGATCAAGACATTCCTAATTTAGCCAGAGGACATTAACTGAAGCTCAGTTTTATCCCTAACTGGCTCTGTTACTTGGGGTAAGCTTGCCTTCTTGCCTTTCTGGGCCTGTGTTTCTGTATCTAACTAATGAGAAGATTCCCCTAGATTATCCTCAAGGTCTTTTCCAGCTGGAAAATGCTGTGATTCATGTGAGGAGAAATATCGCTGTACATTTAACAGTCTCAGAGGGAAGCCCAGTTTTGCCAACAGATAAATACCTTGAGTCATTTTGCCATTTCCCCAGGGATGCAGTAACAGGTGTGTTGTTGGGGTGGGGCAAGAACAGAGGAAATGATTATTTTGAGTGGGGAACGGGGGATATAGATGGAGAGGATTAGTAATGAAACTTGTGCTCTGGATCATTTTTCACTGTAACCTTAGCCATACTGTCCAGAGGGAGATCCTAGATTTGCATTTTCTCATTCTGTTTGCAACCCTCAAAAACGTTTGTTCTGTTGGGGCCCTCTTTATAAAAAGAATGCTCCATTGGTCCAGAATTGTAAAAGGAAAACACAAGAGGTGGGTAACTGGAGTCTTGTGGTTTGTTCTACTGCAGTGTAGATGTTCACGTCCTCCCCCAGGCTGCAAGCAAGCAGGCACAAGGTGCCCTTCAAGGCACGTCTGCCTTTCCCTGCATACAGCCCTAATAACACCACAGTGAATATTGCAAGAAAATGATGTGGCATAAAGTAACACCAAAGCAAAAGGAGCCTTTTTGTAAACAAATCCCTGCAGCAATCTTGGACAGTCTCTAAATAGTCTCCCAATTCATTCACTCCAACATTAGACCATCTGTTTGTGAGCCAGCAGAGCTTTTCATTTGGAATCATGACACTGCAGGCAGTTACATGGAAGAAAATCTTTTATCTCAGCTTTCAAAAAGCTCCATTAGGCAGATCCTTTTTCTTCTTTTTGGAACAGACCCCTGCTTTTTGGAGGAGGTATGTTCTTGACAAGTGCTCTTCCCAAATGCACTGCATTGTAATTCAAACCCCAGTAACTTGACCAGCTTTTGACATTATCAGATTGGAGAGAGAAGCACTTCTGTGTGAGGCTCCAGCTGCAGAGGTGAATGTCTGCTACACTCCTCTCAGCTGGTCCTCACCTCCCAATGGCTCATTTCAATTTTTATGTTAAAGCTGCATGTAGAGACCTTTCCGATAGCACAAGAAACAGATGTTGGTTCCTTGACTCAAATCTCTAAGCTCTCAGAATATATGAATACTGGTATTTACGTGGCATTTATCTCACATTTCTTGGGATGGTCTTGACTTCAGATTATTTTTCTTGGTCTTTGATACTGAAAATGTGCTTTTTTTAATATCAGTGGCTCTCCAACTTCAGTGTACATTAGAATCATCTGAGAATGCTTATTAAAAATGAAGACTCACATGCCCTTCTCCAATTCTGATTCAAAAGATCTGAGGTGGAGCCAGATATTTCCATTGATGTTTAAATCTTTTTATTGAGTCGTCACATACCCACAGTAAAGCACTCCACCTTAAGTTCGCAGTTCAATTTTTTAAGACTTTGATGTTTTTAGAGCAGTTTTAGGTTTATAGCAAAACTGAGAGGGAGATACAGATTTCCCGTATATTTTCTGCTCCCACACATGCATAGCCTCCCCCTTATCAACATCACTCACGAGAATAATACATGTTTTACTAAGGATGAACCCACATTGACACATCATCATCACCCAAAGTCCATAGTTTATCTCAGTGTTGGACATTCTATGATTTGGACAAATGTGTAAACACATGTAGCCATCATTATAAAATGCAGAGTATTTTCGCTGCCTTGAACATCTTTCGTGCTATGCCTTGTCATTCCCCTCCCCCTGCTTTCCCCATCCTCCCACTGGCAACCACTGAATTTTTTATTCTCCATAGTTCTACTTTTTCCAGAAAGTCATATAGTTGAAATTGTACAGTTATGTAGCCTTCTCAGATTGGCTTCTTTTACTTAGTAGTGTGCATTTAAGATTCCTCCAGGTCTTTTCATGGCTTGATAGCTCATTTCTTTTTAGCACTGAATAATATTCTGTTGTCTGGATGTAGCACTGTTTATTTCTCTATTCACCTACTGAAGGACATCTGGTTGCTTCCAGATTTGCTTTTGCAATTATGAGTAAAGCTGCTATAAACATCCACATGCAGGTTTTTGCATGGATATAAGTTTTCAACTCCTTTGGGCAAATGCCAATAAGTGTGATTGCTTTATCAAATGGTAAGAGTATGTTTAGTTCTATAAGAAATCACCAAACTGTCTTTTAAAGTGGCGGTAGCATTCCGTATGCCCACCAGCAGTGAATGAGACTTCTGTTGTTCCACAGACTAGCCAGAATTTCGTGTTGTCAAGGTTCTGGATTTTGGCCATTCTAGTAGGTGGGTACTGGTATTTCATTATTGTTTTAATTTGCATTCTCCTGATAATGAATGATGTGGAACATCTTTTCACATGCTTTTTGCCATCTGTCTGTCTTCTTTGATGAGCTCTTTTTTAAGGTCTTCGACCCATTTTTTAAATGGATTTTTGTTGCCTTATTATTGGGTTTTAAGAGTTCATTGTATATTTCGGATAATAGTCCTTTAAAGTCAGAAGTGTTTTTGCGAATATGTTCTCCTAGTCTGTGGCTTCTAATTTTCTTGATGTTGTCTTTCATAGAAATTGTTATTTTTTTAAAAGATTTTATTTATTTATTTGTCAGAGAGAGAGAGAGCACAAGCAGGGGGAGTGGCAGGCAGAGGGAGAAGCAGCCTCCCTGCTGAACAAGGAGCTCAATGTGGGACTCGATCCCAGGACCCTGGAATCATGACCTAAGCTGAAGGCAGACACTTAACTGAATGAGCCACCCCAGCATCCCTAGAAGTTGGGTTAATTTTAATGAAGTCCAGCGTATCAATTATTTCTTGCATGGATCTTGTCTTTGGTGTTGTATCTAAAAGGCATCACCATACCCAGATGGCTCCCACTTTGGAGTCTCATTGTATTTCTGTCTGTCTCTCCCGTCTTGAGGGCAGCAGTTTCCTCTGTGTCCTTCCTTCTCATGACTCCAAGAACAGTTGTTGATTTTTCAGTCTGTTCAGCTTTTTATTTGTTGTTAGGATGGAGTGGCAACTGCCAAGCTCCTTACCTGGGAAACTGAAAACAGGAAGTCCTCCAATCCACTCAATTTTTACATATGTATACATCTGTGTAGCCACCACCTAGATAAAGCTGTGGAATGTTCCAACACCCCAGAATGTTTGCTGATATCCCTTCCCAGGCCAACTCCACCCCACCCTGCCTCAAGATAACCATCATTTTAATGATTCCAGGAGTCTGCATTTTTAACCAGCTGCTCAAGTGATCTGGATGCAGATGCGTTTCTTCATCTTTTTGGAAAATCAGTGGATTTAGTACCATGGTTGGGAAAAACTCACCTGTCATTCTGAGGCTAAACTAGTAGAAATAGTCACATAATGGATAAACTTAAAATGCCTGTCAAATTAACCTTTCTGAGAGAGATTTAGGAAACCCCCAAGTCCAGAGGATGCTGCCAGTCACAGAAAGGCATGCCTGGAATGTGACTGATGGAAAAGGAAACTGTAGCCCTCATTCAGCTGGATTATAATTCACTTGTCATGATCTAGGGTGTTTGGTGGTATTTTATGAAAGCACTCTTGAGAGTGGGGAAGTTTTAATGTCTGTCAAGCACTACTATTCAGGCAAAGGCTATTTTAATTCTATAAAACCTATTTCTAATAGTTAATATTGTTGGAACATCTTAATTAATTCTCACAACAACCCTGTTATTAAGATAGACTTTTATCCCAGAAAATCAATATCAATTTTTTGGATAGGAATATAAATAATGCTGAAGATTTATTGAATGTTTCCTGTGTGCCAATTGTTGTGCTTAGTGCTTTAAATGGATTGTCCTTTTTTCCCTTTATTCCCATATTCAGAAGAGGAAAATAAGCATTAGTAAGCTTGCCCAAAGTCACTAGTATATGTTAGATAAGCTGGAACCCAACCCTAGTCTCACCCAGATCCTAGTCACTTAGCTTCTGTGCTGGACTGTTTCCCTAGATAAATACAATGCATTGATTTCTTAGCTTGGTGGATCTCTCATGTCTTGAGACTATGTAAACTTCCTTGGTTTTAATTTAAGCCTTTTGAAGGATATTTTGGAGGTCTGGTATTCATTCCCATCAGAAGGCATAAACTCCAACCAGGAGATAACATCTAGCATAAATTCATAAATTGGCATTATGGCTTATACATCATAATCTTGCGAGTTTGGTCAGTGGGTAAATGGGCCTCTAAAGGGCTGAACATCTCTGTGTACCATAATAAAAATTAAGTTTTAGAACTTGAAAACTTGAGGATAATAGCTAGCCCAAGATAATTTCACCATGGTAATACCAGCAAACTCAGCCTCATCTCCTAATTAGCAGCCCCTATGCTTTACTTCCTCCAGTCCCACATGAGGTTCTGTCCTAAAGGATTTACACACTCAGTTTTTCTTTACTGGAAGAATTTTAAAGATGGAATACAGATTTAGGGAGGAAATTTATCCTTTCTTTACTTTTGTCATTAAAATATACATACAGTGATGATGAATATTAGTTCTTAAAGGTCTTATCCCACTGTTTTATTGGTTGTACCATAAATTTTAGTGAAAAAAAAAATCACCTCACAGATGTTTTCCTAGGCAGGCTTAATTTCTTTTAGAAATGAGAGTGACAGGTGCCATAATCTCCATTCATGAATAATTCCATTTTCTTTTGCTTGTTTATAGTAAGCAAAATCCAAGTGTATTCTCATAAGTAGATGACCAATACCAATCTTCTGCTTTGTCATCATATTTCATCACAGCGCACACCTGGTACTTTTTAGATACATCTGTTAGTACTTACAGAGAAGGGGCAAATGTCCTTTTCTGACACCTTCTCTTGCTTTAATCTTGAAATCCATCTATGGGATCCGCATTCATCAGTATAAAGAGCAGTTTGATATCAATGCCAGCAATAATCCTATAATCTGGAGATACTTTTATGGGTCTATTCTGATAAATGCACAATCTTATGGCCTCTGAAGCAATTTAACAGGGACTTAGGAGCTCTCTTACCCGTTTAGAATTTATTCAGCCGTCTGTCAATTAACCCATTAGAATATATGCTCTGTAAGTCAGAGATTTTTATCAGTTTTTCATCACTTTTGTGTCCCCTAGGACCTAGAACATAGTAAGTGCTCAATAAATATCTACTGAATAAATTAATCCATCTATCCATCCAATGTTTACCACCCATCTTAGCTAAGGTACATGTATCTTTTTTTTTTTTTTAATTTAAATTTTAGTTAGGTAACATACAGTGCAATATTGGTTCCTGGAGTAGAATTCAGTGATTAATCACTTACATACAACACCCAGTGCTCATCACAACAAACACCCTCTTTAATACCACCACCCATCTAGCCCATCCCCCACCCAATTCCCACCAGCACACCTGTTTGTTCTCTATTGTTAAGTGTCTCTTATGGTTTATTTCCCTCTCTGTTTTTTCTCCTTTCCCATATGTTCATTTGTTTTCTTTCTTAAATTCCACATATGAGTGAGATCATATGGTATTTGTCTTTCTTTGACTGACATATTTCACTTACAATACACTCTAGCTCCATCCACATTGTTGCAAATGGCAAGATTTCTTTTTTTTTTTATGGCTGAGTAATTTTCCATTGAATATATATACCATATCTTCTTTAGCCATTTATCAGTCAGTGGACATTTGGGTTCTCTCCATAGTTTTGCCATTGTTGATAATGCTGCTATAAACACTGGGGTGCATGTACCCCTTCAAATCTGTATTTTTGTATCCTTTGGGTAAATACCTAGTAGTGCAATTGCTGGTTCAAAAGGGCAGTTTTATTTTTAACTTTTTGAGGACCTGCATACTGTTCACAAGTGGCTGCACCAGTTTGCACTCCCACCAACAGTGCAAGAGGATTCCCCTTTCCCTGCATCCTTGCCAACACCTGTTGTTTCCTGTGTTGTTAATTTTAGCCATTCTGACAGGTGCAAGGTGGTATCTCATTGTGGTTTTGATTTGTATTTCCCTGATGATGAGTGATGTTGAGCATCTTTTCATGTGTCTGTTAGCCATCTGTATGTCTTCTTAAGAAACGTGTCTATTCATGTATTCTGCCCATTTCTTAACTGGATTATTTGTTTTTTGGGTGTGGAGTTTGATAAGTTCACTATAGATTTTGGATACTAACCCTTTATCAGATATGTTGTTTGCAATTATCTTCTTCCCTTCTGTGGGCTGCCTTTTAGTTTTGTTGATTGTTTCCTTCGCTGTGCAAAAGCTTTTTATCTGGATGAAGTCCCAATAGTTCATTTTTGCTTTCGTTTCCCTTGCCTCTGGAGACATGTCTGGTAAGAAGTTGCTACGGCCAAGGTCAAAGAGGTTTCTCCCTGTGCTCTCCTCCTTCCTGTCTCACATTTAGGTCTTTCATCCATTTTGAATTTATTTTTGTATATGGTGTAAGAAAGTGGTCCAGGTCTATTCTTCTGCATATTGCTGCCCAGTTTTCCCAACACCATTTATTGAGAGACTGTCTTTCTTCCATTGGATATTCTTTTTGGCTTTGAAGATTAGTTGACCATGTAGTTGTGGGCCCATTTCTGGGTTCTCTATTCTGCTCCATTGATCTATGTGTCTGTTTTTGTGCCAGTACCATACTGTTTTGATGATTACAACTTTGTAATTTAGCTTGAAATCCGGAATCGTAATGCCTCCAGTTTTGTTTTTCTTTTTCAAGATTGTTTTGGCTATTTGGGGTCTTTTGTGGCTCCACACAAATTTTAAGATTGTTATGCTAGCTCTGTGAAAAATGCTGGTGGTATTTTGATAGGGATTGCTTTAAATGTGTAGATTACTTTGGGTAGTATAGACATTTTAACAATGTTTGTTCTTCCAATACATGAGCATGGAATACTTTTCCATTTCTTTGTGTCCTCTTCAATTTCTTTCGTAAGTATTCTATAGTTTTCAGAGTACAGATCTTTTACCTCTTTAGTAAGGGTTATTCCTAGGTATCTTATTGGTTTTGGTACAATTGCAAATGGGATCGATTCCTTGATTTCTTTTTCTGCTGCTTCATTATTGGTATATAGAAATGCAACAGATTTCTGCACATTGATCTTATACCCTGCAACTTTGCTGAATTCATGTACTAGTTCTGGCAATTTTTTGGTGTAATCTTTCAAATTTTCTACAAAGAGTATCATGTCATCTGCAAATAGTGAAAGTTTGACTTCTTCATTGCGGATTTGGATGCCTTTTATTTCTTCTTACTGTCTGATTGCTGAGGCTAAGACTTCCAGTACTATGTTAAATAGTAATGGTGAGAGTGGACATCCTTGTCTTCTTCCTGACCTTAGGGGAAAGGCTCTCAGTTTTTCCCCATTGAGGATGATGTCAGCTGTGGGTCTTTCATATATGACCTGTATGATTTTGAGTTATGTTCCATCTATCTCTACTTTGTTGAGGGTTTTTATCAAGAAAGGAGGTACATGCATATTTAGGTGCACAGAAGGAAAAGTATTGGCTTCCCCTAAGATGACTAAAAGCAGCTTCCCTGCCTTGCCATTTCCTATAACTCTAGTTCAAATAACGACTTAAGTATATCAGACTGATGAAATTTTTCTTTATTTAACCATCCTGCTTCTCAGGAAAATAAATTAAGTTATTCTTCTGATGTAGATCATTTAAGCAACTGTAGTGTTTGTTAAATAGCAGTTTTTGGTCAACTTTCACTAAGCAATACCAGTTTGTTCTTCTAATTCCAGCTTTCATTCATGGAAACACAAATTCATCTGTTTTTGTCTAATAATCAAGAGAGTTACCCTTGAAATGAGTTTGATTTTCTAATAGGATAGATAAGGCATGGCAGAAGAACTAACACCTAAAAGGCCACATTTCATTTTTCAGATTGGGTATTTATGATCAGTTGGACTAAAAGAAAGAGGAGAAGAGAATGGCAGAGAGAACACTTGTAGGGCTCAAGTCCCATCCAGCTTTCCCTGCCTGCTAAGTAGCAATGGTGCTGATCATATTCCTTCTCATATATGCACTACTATCAGGTCATAACAGATAGAGGGCGCAGCCGTGTCTGGGTCTCCATGGAATAGTTTTGATCATGAACTGTCTCAATGCTCACCTTATAACTTTAATTCCATCACTTTCTCTCTGGTGTATTCTTTGTCAAATCTCATTGCCTGGGAGCTCTAGGATACCACTCTAACACATGCCACCTTGTGTTGTTGAATCCTGTACAGGCCTGGAAAATGAGCATATTCTCAGATGTACTAAACGATTCTGCTTTGAATGAACTGGAAGTGCCCAAGGCTAGACAAGGGTGACAAAGTTTGGTAACTCCATGCCCTGACTGGTTGTCATTGAAGCCACTATTGCTACAGAAATCAGGAAATGCTCAAATCCCAAGTCTCATTTGCAAATCCCAAGGCTTCTCCTTCACTCTTAGTGGAATTAATTATCCCAATAGCTCAGAGACATAATCTTATAGAACCTTGAAGCCATAGACAGTCGAACTCCTTGCAAAGTCAAATCTTTGTGGATCATTCAAGTTAATTAATATTGAGTGGTAAATGCTGCTAAAAATTCAGGGCTTCACGTATGGCAGGATTTAACTTATCATTACTCTGGGGTTAGGTTGCTAGATTAGCATGCACTGGGACATGTTATTCACAATGATGAAGTGAATGAAATGAGCTGGAAGATAGGAATATTACCATAGAATGTTATTTTAGCATGCCAGTAAATATAGTTGGTCTCAGCTTCACTTTACTAAGTCTGTGGGGATTTTTGCTCTTGATGTGTGTAGAAAAACTATCTTCTATGAGATAGGTCCTATTCTTTGAACTTGGGTTCTATCAGTCCTGGAAAAGGGCACTGTACTAGGCCCACAGTCACATAAACAGACCATGGTGTGATGATTAAGAGATCAGATGCCACAGAAGACTGCCCTGACCTCTAACCTCGTTCCCCATTTAAACTAGCTGTGTGACCTTGGACAAGTGCCTTAAACTTTTTGAGCTTCTGTAAAGTAAGGGGAATAATTGTACTTATTTCATAGGATTAAGTGAGATAATGCGTTTTTTTCTGAACATAGTACCTGGAAATCAGGAAGTGATCAATAAATATTGGCCATTATATTACTGTTACTGTCATTAGGAATAGAGTTTGAAAGGGGAGTGAGGCTAAAGAAAAGTAGAAGATGGGCAGAATTTGTGGAAAGACATTTGACAAACCATCCTTACATTTATTCATGCTTTAACTGATATTTATTGAGCAATTACTTTGTGCAATGCACTGTTCTATGCATGTGAGATATGCAAGTAGACAAAACAAATATTTTTGCCCTTGTAGAACGTATAGTCTATTGGAGGGGGACAGTTAATAAGCAATAGACACAATAACTAAATAAATTATATAGTACATTAGAGGAACATGAAAAAAAGGAAAAAAGTAAAGTCCATATGAGGAATCAAGGGCATTGAGGGATGGGAAGTGGGGCTAGGTTAAATCTAAGACTCTGTTCATAACCAAAGTGGGTTAACCTCCCTGTTCAGTTCATGAGCCTTTAAAATGAGTGGGTGGGTTTGTTTCTACCAAGAGCACCAAACAGAAAACAAATATTGACTGAAAATTTACTCCGTGCCTGGTACTATTCTAAAACATGACATCTAATACTTCAAAAACTCCTAACAACAGGTAGACATTATTACTTTATCCATTTTATAGGAGAGGGATCTGAAGAACAGAGAAGTTAAGTAAATTGCCAAAAATGACATAGTCAATCAGTATCGGAGCTATGATTCCTGCACCAGCATTCTTCACAGCTAAGCTATACAATTCCCACAAAGCAGTGAGTTGATCTCAGAATGTAGAGTTCCTGGCATCATTTCAGGCTGCTGGGACAACTCTGCCTTTCAAAGTAACAAAGTCGCCTCAAATACAAACATGTCCAGATCCCTACTTTTTTAGTCTAAATATTTTAAAGGTAAAATATATTATTATATAATAATTGCTTTACTTTAGTCATCCATTGATAGAGAAAATACAAGTTGGTTAAAAAGGACTAAGTGACTATGAATTCAGTAGATCTTTCAAATTCATTATTATTATTCCTTTCAACAGTCTCTACTTAGTTTTCTTTAATTCTAAGAACAGATATGTATTCTGCTTGGTATACATTCTGATATGGGAACTCTGCAATAAATCGAGTCCCCCCAGAGGTTTATGACCCATAGGTAGGGCCTTTAAAATAATCTTTTAGTTGGATTTTTGTGGTTGTCTTTCAACTGGGGATGAATGACATAGTCCGATGGGAGGGGACAGACTTTGTTTTCTTTTATATCCAATCTTGTGAGTTTCTCTATATAGGGATCCCAACTGAGAATTCTCTGATTTGAAGCTGTATCAGGCTAGAGGCCTTCCTACCAGCAAACTTGTAAGAAATATATAACATATGGTGTTAAGGACTGAGACTCCTAAGCAAGACCGTTCCATGATTGTATCCTATCCACTTAAGACTGGATAGGGCAGAGAGCGAGCTTCAGATTCTTTTTCTATGAAATGAGAATTACCATCACCACCACCATCATCATCATCAACACCATCATCATCATCTCGGGATTATGGTGAGAAGTAAATGAGATATTACAAGTAAAATACTCATCACAATACCTGACAAACACACAACATTCAATGAGTATTGTCGATCATTATTAATAAACAAAGCAGTCATCAATGTTTTTAATATTTGAGAGAGACTTGCAGAATAAGGAGAAATGATAGCTGGCTTTGATTACAACTTTTTTGCATTAGACACAACAAAACCTTGGGCAACTAGTGATCAGATCTGTTTTCACTCTCAAGTGTTCTGAATAGAAAGAATAACTTGTGGCAGGGAAAAAAGCACTTCTAAACAACTGGCATGGAAATTGTACAGAAGAACAATGTGCTGTGTGATTGGTCAGTTTTCTGACTAGAAGGTAAAGAGTATGCTAAGTAGTGATGTCTATCTGCAGAGAAGTCAAGGAAAACAAGAATCCGAAGCAAAAAGAAGGAAGGAAGGGAGGGGGGAAGGGGGAGAGAGGGAGGGAAGAAAAGAAACTGTAAGGAATAGTAGTAGTGGGCATGATAGTAGGGCAGAGGCAGCTGGGTGACAGGTGGGAGGCATCCGGTTGACTGGGGGGTAAGGGGGGAATGGAGCCAGCAAAGAAGACAGAGATGGCTAAAGAGTGTGTCTGTTTGGCTCCTGTTTCATCAGTCCTTGTAAGAATAGGCAATGGGCGTTTTCTCCTCCCGAGCTAGGTTGAGTGGTATCTGAAGATGATGGTGTAGAACACACACACCTCTGTACAAATAGTGTGATTTTCTATTCAGTCTTTATTATGTGCCAGCATGCTTTTTGTATCACATAAAATAGATAATCCCTATTTTATAGATATAGAAACTGAAGCTTAAAGAGGTTAAGGCCGCTTAGCGAATTAAGAGAAAAGACTCCAGAATCTTTTACATATTTCTTCATTCCTTCATAGCTCTTGAAGCTTCAAGTGGTCAACTCCTTGGTATCAGGAAAACTATCAACTGGAACAACTCTTGTCATTATGTCATATAACTGAGGTTCATTGGAAATTTTAAAAATAGATATATTGCTCTTTTATTGTTCTGTTTACTAGAGTGAACAACCAACTTTTTTTTTAGAAAAGCAAAGATAGGTATCAAATGCTACAAATCTGGCATTTGATAATTTTCAGTTAATTATGGATGGCATTTGTTTAACATTTAGACAATTTGAAAAGGAATTATTGCGTCTTAGCCGCATTAGCAACAAAGGTTTTTCTAAACCCTTGGAACCATGAGTCAAGGTAAATAAAGGTCCCTTGATTAGAAAAGGGCACCAAAAAAGCCTTTGAAAAGTAGTTCAACTTGACTTTGACATTATATTCTTGGGCACTTGTCCAGTTTCAATGTGAGGCTATTGAGACAGGAAGTACAAGTGATAGAACAAATTATGGGTTTCCAGTTAAATCCTCATGTAGAAGCTGAAACTCTAAGGAAAGTTAACTATGAACCCCAAAGATAAATTAAGCAAAAGTTAGAATTGAATTGTGACTTAAAATTCTCTAGGCTTTCCTATTAGTCCTGTACAGAAAGTAAATGACCCAAGTAATAAATGTATTTGCTTTGATCATTACCTAGCACGTTGTCTCATATACACTTTTAAAAACTTTGAGATACTGATGACATATTAATTAATTCTGGCCAAAGTCCATTGGTGTTAAAAATAAAACCAATTGCATATTACCTGGCTAATTTATGACATTTGTCTACCTAAATAATGACTATTTTGAGGAGCTGGTCTGTTGTCACACAATACAAAGAACTATGGCATAAGAGGGAAAACATGCTGTATATGAGGAAGAACAAATAGACAAATTCTGAGATCCAATTTTTATCTCCCTTTTGTTTCCAGTTTTATTTTTCAAGTACTAATCTTGGCATTGCCTTCTGTTTCTGTTGACCAAACAATGACACTGGGGAGCTTGGTGGAAAATCAGAGCGGAGAAAGGAGGGCATTTGGAAACAGGTAGGAGATACTTGCCTCCAGTCAATCCAGCTCCGTGTTACCTAATGAGCAGAGCATGCTGCAGCCCCTCCTCCCCTCCTCTCCAAGTGACTTTCAGAACAGTTAGTTTTGCAGAGAATACCTTTCTTATACTCCAGTGGAATAAGACTGTGTCTGAGATGTCAGGAGTGGATTCCTTTTCTCCTTCCACATGGCTAGAAGACTTTTTTGTAAGCAGATAATTCAGCTCTAGTAGTCAGTTTGATTCAATTTGTGATGGGGCTCACTTCAATTTCCACATCCCAGAAGGAGGAGTTGCCCTTTTCACACTGAGGCAACAGACCATGATGCTGACTAGTTTCATCATTTCTATATAATTAAAGTGAGGGCTTAGACAACGATCCTTGAGTGATGCCTGCATACACAAATAAATTTGTCCACTGACCTCTATTATAGCAGGGAGCATCTGGGCCAGGAAATATTTAGCATGTATAGGGTGTGTTTCTTTAATAAGTAGGTAATGAATTACCTGGACTCAATGTCTGATGTCTACAGACACATTTCCCATCTACTTTGGGACATTTCAAGGCAAGGCTAGATGAAACTATGGGCAGATTGAAGATTTGTGGTGCCTTTTTTCCTGTGTTTACACACTAGCTCATTCTTGTGAATCTATATGGAATGATGACTCCTTCCAGCATTACTAGATATTGTTGTTTGGATAGCAACTCAAGGTAAGAAAAGACAGCCAGAGCATTAAATACACCCATGCCACAGTGGCAGGCAGGCCAGAGACAGAAAGTTAGGATGTACAGTTCCCATCAGCATTTGGAATGTTGAACTAGACAACCAGGCCCCTTGGAGAAAGTAGAGATCAACTTTTGGCTGTCGGTGGGCATGTGCAAATGTATGCATTAAGACAGAAAGCCAGGAAGCAATGGCCATGTACACTAGGCTGTAGGACCTAAGGGCTAAAACAACCCCGGTTGCCAGAGCAGGTAACTAACACTTATTTTAGAAAGCAGTTTAAAGACACTGGTCTCAGGATGCCTGGGTGGCTTAGTTGGTTAGGTGTCTGCCTTTGGCTCAGGTCATGATCCCAGGTCCTGGGATCAAGCCCTGCATCAGGCTCTCTGCTCAGCGGGGAGCCTGCTTCTTTCTCTGCCGCTCCCCCTGCTTGTGCTCAATCTCTCTGGCAAATAAATAAATAAAATCTTAAAAAAAAAAAAAGGACGCTGGCCTCACATGCACTGGGTGTGAAAAAGTCCTGAGGCCTCTCCTATGCCGGGCTGCCAAGAAATCTAACCAAGAGGGCCAGTCATCTTTCCGAGACCAGCCCTTTTTTAGGGCAAAAGAATGAGCCAGTATAATCACAATCACCTGGAACTAACTGCAGACAGAGCTGCTTTTGTTCTCCGAAAGAAATCGTCCAAAGGGGATGCGTTACTTTCTAAACTCCCCTCCCTAGAAGGAAAACAATCTTGTATAATATTTGCTGCACTCTGTTGTTGTAATTTTCTGAAAAATGTCACTTGTGATTTTTGTGAACATTAAAAATAAAGCCTGTACCTCACCGTACCCTGCATTCTCTGACGACACTCATCTTTTGACCTCTTTTCATTAAATAGTGTGAGAGTTGAAGAAAGAACAGACACTTCCAACCTAATGGAGATTCCACTAGACTTAAAACCTTAGCTCTTTTTTCCTTTTTTTTTTTTAATTTTTAAGATTTTATTTATTTGCGAGAGAGAGAATGAGAGACAGAGAGCATGAGAGGGAAGAGGGTCAGAGGGAGAAGCAGACTCCCTGCTGAGCAGGGAGCCCGATGTGGGACTCGATCCCAGGACTCCAGGATCATGACCTGAGCCGAAGGCAGTCGCTTAACCAACTGAGCCACCCAGGCGCCCTCTTTTTTCCTTTTTTTAACAAGTACGTCTCTGAAATAACTTATCATTAAAAAAATTGCAAATCTTACGAAATTTGGTTGAACTCTTACTATTTTTGAAGCAAAGAACTGATTGCTTTTAGTGCTGCTGTAAATATTATGGTTCAGTGGCCCAGTTCTCCTGTTGTACGTCTCCAGCAGGACCAAGTTCACTTTGCAGGGAGCTCTGTGCCCAGAGGGTAATAGGAGGGCAACACAGAGGAGTATGTCTTCTCCATCGGCTCTGACAATGCTATTACACATCCTAGAGCTTTGTATCTGATAAAATCCACAGGTGATGTGCATGTTGGTTGTTCCTCTGCCCAATATAAAAAGCTCTCCTTTGAATATAATATAAAGCTAGTGGCTCTGAGCCACCAGCTATGGGACATGGGCTTGAACTTCGTTCTTCTGGCACTTATAACGATATACTGACTTGAGATCTCTACCTGTGTCCTACCATGACCAACATGATGAGTTTCTGAGTTGACTGTGTAGGGTGAACTTTGCAGTTTGGGCTCTAAAACAGAGAAATTTAGGTAGTCTGAAGTTCTTATCCGGACCTCATTAGCACTATGCTCCTGTATTCTGAAACAATTGCAGTGAATGCAACATTAATTTGGTCCTAATTCTGGGTGGTTCCAACTCAACTTCTCAAGGCCATAGAAATACAAAATAATGAATGTACTGAAATCTGTTCATTTTTTTTAACATATCAAGCTCATTTTTGTTTGGCATAAGGACTTAGACCCCAAATTCCTTTTTGATTTATTCTATCGTCTCTCTTTATTGTCAATTTCAAAAATATATATAACTGTTTTACCATATAGCAGAAAGAACATGGGATTCTAAAATCAGAAAGATCCAGGATTGAATTTCAGTCTTGCCATGTAATTTTAGACAAATTTTCAACCTCTTAAAATCCCCACTTACTCATTTATAAAAATGGAATAAATAATGTGGCATGGAGGAGAGGTAATTAGTTTTAGAAACAGAGGAAATGAGTTTAAATCCCAGTTCCTCAGCCTGTTGGAGCTGGAAAGGTGTTAGTATCCCCTTCATATGGTTGTAATGAGGATTAAGGTCTATCTCTGCCTGTGAGTTCATAAGGGTTAAATGGAGTGGGTGTGTGAAAGTCTCCAGGACTATGCCTAGTGTACAGCCAGGACTACATGAGTATTAATTTCCTTGTTCATTATCTGGGCAGTTAGTTGTGTAGAGGTCAAAAACTCCTTTGTTTTTCAGGAGCAAAGGACCTCTGCTCATATTGTCAATAAACGTTTGAATTAGAGGGCCAGAACAAGTCAGGACACATTTATTGCCTTGCTCAACGGGAGTAGATTCTCTAGTGTCTTAATCTGTGTGGGCTACTATAACAAAATACCATAGACTGGGTGGCTTATAAATAACAGAAATTTATTTCTCACAGTTCTGGAGGCTGGGAAGTCCAAGATCAAGGTTCTGACAGATCCGTGTTTGGTGAGAGCTCGCTTCCAGCTTATAGCTGGCTGGTTTTTTTTGCTATGTCTTCATATGGTGGAAAGAACAAAGGACCTCTTTCTTAAGGGCACTAATCTTGTTCATGAGGGCTCCACGCATAACCTAATCACCCAAAGCCCTCATCTCTAAATACAATTACATTGGGGATTAGGATTTCAACATATGGATTTTGGGGACACAAACATTCAGTCTATAGCATGCAGTAAAATCTTGGAAACATAGGAGAATACACATGATAAGCAGTTTGTGGATATTAGCTTATGATACATAGTATGTTCACCGTGTCATCCCTCTTTCACAACGTATAGTATAATGCGCTGTGCAAAACTGCAAGGAGCATGGCGTGTGACACAGCCTTTTCATCAGTCTCTGTATAGGCATCAAACCCTACCACTCTCTCACCATCCCTCTGGATGACTTTCTCTTAACCTATCAGCGACAGGCATTAAGTATGGCATTAAGTATGGCAAACATATGTTTCCAGACTATATGGCCACCCTGTCATCACGTGTCAGCATGTGAATAAGACGAAGGGCCCCACAGAGGAGTTTACTCTGCTTTCTATGTTGCAGAAGTAACAAGGGCATGGGAGCAGCCTGTTTTCCTGGAGCCTGGAGGGAGCAGAGTCTACCCTGACTGGTGTTTCCAAGGCAGCCTCTGAGAGCACCCGCTGCTAAGAATTGCTTTTCTTGGTGCACCCAATTGCCATATAACTCATGATTTTCTTTTTGTTTTTCCTTAAGCTTGAATTACTGAGGTCCTATACGATAAATCCTGGGAGATGTTACAAATTCACTTCAATATTTAGAGGCTAGATGAAGAAGGATGAGGGATGATAAGAAGGATTAGCCAGTGAAGCGAGAGAAGAAGTAAGAGAGTGTGATGGTCCTGATCTAAGTGACGAATGAGTTTCAGGAGGGAGGGGATGATCACCTATGTCAGATACTGCTCAGGGGTCAGGTAAGATGAAGATTGAGAACTGAGTGCAGATTTGACAACATGACTGTTAGCCTTGATAAGGGCAGTTATTGCTGTTGGGGCCAAAAGAGTTAGAGGAGTGGAATTAAGAAAATGGGAGAAGAGAATTACAGACAACTCTTGAGTTTTGCCATTCCTTTATTTGTGTTGTTGCATTCAGTGTAGGATCGTTTACTAAAATCATTATGTCTATAGACATTCTATATGTAACATAGAATCAGCGCTATCTCTGATCTCTATTTTCTTTAATCACTACTTTAGAAAGAACACAGTGCTCGAGCCAACATTTGGAAGCTAAGAGCCTAAATGACTCCTAAGGTCCCTCCCAACTGAATCATTGCGGAGCATTATATTTCCCAGCACTTCCTGCCAGATTGTCCTTAGGACTGCTTTTATTTCTTTTATACTTGTGAACATGAGGCAGTTTTTACAAAATCCTTTAGGTGTATGTTATGAGGATCCAACAGAGCGAAGCAAGGGCTAAGTGACTCCACACGGTCATAGCTTGAAGAGGAGGCTTATCTCCAGGACAGGATCCTAGGTGCCACTCTATTCTACCTCACTAAATCCCATCCTATTAGGCAAAATGGAAGTGAGTAACCTAAGCTCATAATGGCCTCACTTTCCACATGTGAAACCTACTCTAAAGATACCTTTTAAGGTGTGTCTTATACACCTACCCAAGAGGTGACTCCACTTCCATGATTTCCCTGCTAAGAAAATTTTTTCTGCAATTTTCTGGAAAACACTATTGAGGAAGCTGTCATTGGAAAATAATACGTTTCCCCATCCATATTGTACCTGCTTATGTATATTTTTCCAAACACTTCAATCTTTCTCCCCACTGTATTTTTCTTAGATCTGCTTTTCTAAATACAGTTCATGGCATTCTGTTTTATGTCATTATAACTCTGACTGCTATGGAAAAGTGAATCCTGCAGTGTAGGAAGCCTGATTATAATCAACAGATACATCTGTTTTCTGGAAACTATGCATTCCACAGCAGCCCCAGCATATACGATTCTTAAATAATCTCTTTGTTTATTCCCCACACAGAAGGCAGTCAAATCAACCAGTTTATTCTGCCAGCATCGCAGGACTCCCATGCATTTTTAAACTTTTTTTTTTTTTTTTTGAGCTGCCGTTTTAAAAGTTTAGTGTGCTTTGGGATGTGTCATCTCTTATTTCTTAAGGGTCAACTGTGCTGAGAGAGAGAAGGTCAACCTAAATACTCCTCAGATTTCATTTCGGGAAATTCCAGGCCCCAGCTCAGCTTGTTCTGTACGCATCCACCTATCCAGGCTAGCCCTCTGTTGTTGCAGCTGTTGCTGAGCACAGAGCCCATTTATTCCCAATCAGCTGGAGCTTCCCGTAAGTGTTACCCAGATGCTTTTTCCTATTGCAACTCAACCTAGGTTTTTTTTTTTTTTTTTACAAGATTTATCGAACAGTTTGAGTTTCACAGGGCTTTGGAATACATACCTCTAATGTCTGATGACTTTTCAAAACTCAGATGCAATGCTAGAGGCAAACTATAAGAGATGTCAATTGCCTCACTTAGTTCAGCCTCCATCATTGTGTAGGTGCCTCCATACAGAATGGGGAAATGGAATGAGGAGGTAGAAGGAACACGTGGAAAGTTTCTTTCGTTGAAGGCTTACCCCCTCCATGCCGCAGCAGAGACCTACATAAAATTAGGGCTCAAGGAGAACTCAGAGTTGGAGATTTGACCTCAGCTCCCTGTTCTCAGATAAAAAGAATTTTAGTGACTTGCCCAAGGTCATCTGGCTAATCATGCCATTATCCTCTTGTAATATTTTGGTACTCGATCTTGGGGAAAAAAAAAATCTCAAGGTGATAAACAAGAAATTCCTTTTTACAAAGAAATTTTTTTTCTTCTTATTTAGCCTAGAGCTCATTGAGCATTGTGTTTGATGGTGATAGTTTTAATATGGTCTGTTCTTTCTGACTTGTCAGAAGTCTGTATTTTGATAAGATAGAAATATATCTTTATCCTCTATCTGTATAAACACTCACACACATGCATATGTGTTTTACCTCTAGTAATAGTTCCTTTGTCTGCAGGGACAGGAGCCAAATGTGTCTGAATTTGGGCAAAATGAAAACATCAAAGTAGTAAAATAAACTGATCCAATATACAATATAGGAAGCATTTCAATTCTGATAATTCATGTCTGACCTAAATTGCAAGGATATGAAATGGTACACATTACTCTTCTTTCTTCTTGAAACCTAGAGCAAAAATGATAATGTTCTAAAATAAAGGAAAATGTCCTTTAAAAATTTAGGCCTCCCCTCTTATTCTTCCTTTCCCTTTTGCCTAAAAAAATGCAGAGCTCTTGTTGATCTTCTTGATTTTGAATCCTATGATTTAAAAATATCTCTGCTAGTTTTCCAGGACACTAATCACATCATTTCTGTTTTCATCATCTTTTAGAGACATTGGCTTATTGGGCAGATTTGGGCCAAAATTCATCAGCTGCATCTTTTAGCTTGCTGGCTAATACTAAGTATAAGGAAGGAGAGTACTTTGCTGACATTTTCCCCAGCTCCTTACAGTGTGTTAGTCACTTAACTTGTCAGTGTCTAATGAGGTGCAGTCTGCAGTCAGATTGCATGGCTGGGAATCTGGGCTCTTCCTCTTGTTTAGCTAGGCAATCTTGGGATAGTTATTCAAGCTTTCTGAGCCTCATTTTTCCATTTTAAAAAATGTAGGCAATAATAGCGTCTCCTGTACAGGATTGTTGCAAAGGTCAAATGAGAATATGTATATAAAGTGATTATTCCCTGGTGCACATTAAAAGCTCTATAAAGACTTGCTATAATAATAGTAATAACAACTATTATTATTATTATTATTATTACATATGAAATTAAATATTCTTAACCTGGAGAGAGATGGAGAGGGTCAGATTACCTAGATTTTCCAAAAGGTGCACCTGGATGGAACTGAGGGCCTCAGGGCCAGCCTACACAGGTGTTCAGAGTTCCACTCCAGAGCTGTCAGTCATGGAGTTATTCTCTCCTGCTCTCTTGACTTTCAAAGGACTAAAGGAAGGACCATTGTTAGCCATTGAAGGATATTCATTGGCCAGAGTATATCTGACCATAGTCTCTTCTGGAACAAAAAAAATCATTCTTTATTCATGTTCTAACTTCCCCTCCAGGAAGTAAAACAATGCAATAGACAACAACCTTTTGTCTAGGTGAGTTCAGGCTAGATAAACAGATAACTAGACAGAGCTGTGCCCAGTTTTCTTTTCTCTTTTCTACCATTCTTGTAAGTGTAAAATAAGACTGTTGGTCTGAAGTCCCTGTTTCCAGGGAAAAAGCCCTTTGTGTATGTTTAAAATTCATTTCATGCCTCTTCTCAGTAAACTGCCCACCATCCCCAAAGATGATCACCCTTCTGAAATTTTTTTCTTTTTGTATTAGCTTTCTAGAACTTTATGGTAATTAAATCATAAGGTATGTAGTCTTTTGTTTCTGGCCTTCCTCAACTGTTGGAGGAGTTTGGTGGTATGACTTATGCAAAGGTACTCAGTTTATAAGTTACTAGCATATCTCTCTCTCCTTCTGACCTCAAATGTCACTGCTAGGTAGAACTACTACCATCAGAAGGCTGAAATGTGTGTAAGTGGGTACTCAAAGTGCATTCCCCAACAGACAAAATGATACATATTTTAGTTGGCTACAGTTGAAGTGTATCAATAGTGTATTAATGAGGTAAATTAGAGGTTAATAGACTTCTATGAGACAGTCTAGGAATCTAACAGCCATGGGCATTGGTCTATGTATTTAACAGAGGGAATGGGGAGTGTCAGCTGGTCCAGTAAGCCTGGGACGTGGTTGGGAATTTTCTTGTGCACCCTGGAAGCCCTGTACGTTAGTTGAGTTGTTGAGTTGTTGTTTGCTTACCAAGGGCTAGTTAGTTGAATTTGACTTTTTTCCCAAACCTGTATATGCCAGGTATACTATTATTTTAATATCATGTTTTAAAAATCATATAAATTGATAAAATGTGAATGCAAAAATAAAGAAGCTTATTGATTTTATGGCAACTAAGTTTAATGTTATGGAAAGGCACAATACATTTAGTTGGCTGAAAAAAATCCACCCAATTAGGTATGGATAAGACAACTGTTAAAGAGGAAACCTGTTAGAGGAAAAATCATGACAATCTAGAATTCTGCATAATGAGGGCTTTATGCATGTCTTTGTCTTCCAAGGCAAAACAACTTGAAATATATGGGTTATTGTCTGTAACAAACACAAAGCAAAACTGGAGGACCCTTGATCTAAGAAAAAGCCATGGTAGTCCATCGGAAAAATTGGTGGATCTATGTTCATCTATGTATGTGTTGTGTTTAAGCTTTTTTTTTTTAAAGATTTTATTTATTTATTTGACAGAGACATAGCGAGAGAGGGAACACAAGCAGGGGGAGTGGGAGAGGGAGGAGCAGGCTTCCCGCCAAGCAGGGAGCCTGATGTGGGGCTTGATTCCAGGACCCTGGGATCATGACCTGAGCCGAAGGCAGATGCTTAATGACTGAGCCACCCAGGTGCCCCTATTTTTAAGCTTTTTATGCAGAAAAAGTTAAACATATACAAGATAAACAGGAGAATATAATGAACTTCCATACTCATCACCTAGCTTCAACAATTATCAACTTTCTGTCTTTCCTGTACTGTTATTCATACTTCCTCTCATCCCCCCAGCTTCATTATTCTCATCATTTTACTATGGTTCCTTTTGGCTTGAGGTAAAATTTATATACTTGGAAATGCACAAACCTTACCTGTATGATTTTGACAAATAGATATACTTGTCCTATATATGTCCTATATAACCACCCTATCACAATACAGAGCATTTCTATCTCCGCAGAAAATTTCCTCATGCCCCTTGCCAGGGAATGGTACACCCCAACTCCCCAAATGTGAGCACTTTTCTGATTTTCTTTGTCATTTTAGACTATTTTTCTAAAACTTCATATAAATGAAGTCATATAGTGTGTACTTTTGTGTGTGTGGCCTTCTTTTGCTCAGCATAATGTCTGTGAGACTTCACCCATGGTGCTCCAGCACCAGGTTATACCGGTTGTAAGAGTCAGGGGAGTGCATCTCTTCCCAACTCTGCATTCAGTGACTTCAAGCTGAACTAGGAGTATTGAAGTGGAAACATTTACATGGTAGAAATTGGCAAACCCTACAAATCAGGGTTTTCCCTACCCCGGAGAGCCAATTATCAGCACATCACTGGATTCATTCACATGTTGGGTAAATCAGTTGTGCGTTTGTTTATACTGCTGAATAGTATTTTTTTGTAGAGATAGACCACAAATTGTATGTCAGTGTATCATGTAGATATATTGAAAATTGCAATGATACACATTCGTGTTATTTCCATTCTGAAGCTATTAGAAATAAAGTGGCTATGAATGGTCTTATACAAGCATTTCTGTGGACACATGTTTTCACTTATTTTGGATAAATACCTAGGAGTAGAATTATATACATTTTAACTGAAAATTAAATGTTCTAGGTATGGAGGTGTCTTAATTTAAATGATTCTTAGATTAATGAACCAATTTAATTGACCAATCCACTACATAGTCCAGATCATATCAGGTAAAGTACAAATCTCACAAAGGGCTTTTATTTATATGTTTATTTCAAATATTTTAAAGCTTTGTTTATTTATTTTAGAGAGCAGGGGGAGGGGCAGGGGGGAGGGAAAGAAAGTCTTAAGCAGACTCTACACAGGGCACAGAGCCTGACGCCGGGCTCAATCTCACGACCCTGAGAGCATGACCTGAGCTGAAACCAAGAGTCAGTTGCTTAACCGACTTTGCTACCCTGGCACCCCTCAAACATTATAAAAAAACAAAACAAAACACACATATAGAAACAGAATAAAATGCAAAAGAGGCAAAAATGTATAGCTCAATGAATCATTACAAAGTGATTGTCTGTAAAACTACCACACAGGTCAAGATATAGAACATTGCCAGCATCCCAAAAGTCCCTTATCCTCCCTTCTAGTTAATACCTCCTATGTTTTTCTTCACAAAGATTATCACTATCCTAACTTTATAGTGTCACTTCTTTGCTTTTCTTTAGAGTTTTATCACCCACATATGTATTTCTAAGTGCTATAATTTAGTAATGATTAGTTTTCAAAGGAAATCGTGCATTCTTATGTATCTGGCATCTTTTGCTAAAAATAGTATTTATAAGATATTTGTGAAATATTTTTTCACGTTGCTGTTCATAATATAATTTATTCATCTTAATTGCTTTATACTACTCCATTGTATGAGTATTTTCAATTTATTTATTTGTTCTAATGTTCATAAAAACTTGGG
The DNA here is from genome assembly GCF_054177405.1 of Leptonychotes weddellii. Taxonomy (NCBI): domain Eukaryota; kingdom Metazoa; phylum Chordata; class Mammalia; order Carnivora; family Phocidae; genus Leptonychotes; species Leptonychotes weddellii. The sequence goes on along the minus strand of NC_138373.1, from coordinate 121,504,005 downwards.
AGCTCCCAGTTTTGGGAAACTATGAGTAGTGCTACTATGAACATTCTTGTATGTGAATCCTGATGCATATATATATATTTTTCTATATCTTTGAATGGATTTTGTTGGGTCATAGGGTACTATCTTAGTCAGTTTGAGCCACTATAACAAATGACCAGAGACGGAGTAGCTTAAATGACAAATATTTATGTCTCATAGTTCTGGAGGCTGGGAGGTCCTTGAAGGCGCTGGCAGATCCAGTGTCTGACCAGGGCCCTCTTCATGGTTGGCAGATGACCATCTCTTCACTGTGTCTCACAAAGTAGAGAGCAGGGACAGAGAGGAAGCAAGGCTCTTGTGTCTCTTTTTATCAGGGGCACTAATCTCATCATGAGGCCTGCAACCTCCTGACCTTTTTATCTCCCAAAGGCCCCACCTCCTAATAACATTCCTTGGGGGTTAGGGTTTCAACATATGAATATGCAGTCCATAACAGGTATGTGCCTCTTCATCTTTAATACAGAATACTAGAATGTCTTCCAAATGAGCTTATTCATACTCCTACTTGGAATGCATGAGAATTATTTTGCCATATTCTCCTTTGCTTCATTCCTTAATTTTAGCTATCTCACAGGTATATAGTTGTTGATCAACAAAAATGTCCCTCTTTATCTCTTGTAATGATTTTTGCCTTAAAATCTACTTGACTGGGCACTACCATAGCTAAATATTTTTTGTTACTGTTTGCAAAATCTATCTTTTTCATCCTTTTAAAAAAATTTTTTTCTGTATCCATCTGTTGAGACATGTCTCTTATATATAGCATGCAGTCGTTTTTTTTTTTTAAAACCAGTCCGATAATCTGCATTTTAATTGGAGCATTTAACATTTATATTAGTGTAATTTGTGATCTACTTGGATTTAAATCTCCCATCTTATTATGTGCTTCCTATTTGTCCTAATTGTCCTGTATTTTCTCCTTCTTTTGGATTGATACTTTTAAATTGTTTCCATTTCCCTCATCCATTAGCTTAGAATTTATGTACTCTTCAGTGATATCCTAGGGTTGCAGCCTGTATCCTTGACTTATCAAAGTCTAATGCTAATTGTTACTTTTAACCTATTTCCAAAAAATACAGTATCTTAGAGCATCTTAATGCCATTTACTGCCCTCAACTTAAATGCTGTTTTTGTTGTTAATTTTAATTACTATTTCACATAAACAGCATTCATATATATATCTACTTATAAAGTTATAATGTTATTTGCTATTTCTTCTTTTTTTTTTTCCATCTTTTATTTTTCATTTGGTTTCATTTTCTCCCACCTAAAGAATGCCCTTACTTATTTATCTTAATATTGGTCTGCTGTTAATGAATTTTCTTAGTTCTTATTTATCCAAAAATGTTTCTGTTTTACCTTCATTAGAAATATAAATTAGTACTTATTTTCTCTCAGCAGTTTACAAATATCATTATCTCTGGCTTTCACTGGTTTTTTTGAGAAGTCAATTTTCAGTGTAATTATTGCTTCTTTTGAGGTAATCTTTTCTCCTCTGCTATTTTCCAGACAATCTGTTCTTGATTATTATAATTGGTTTTACTAAGATGTGTCTACTCATGTATTTCTTTTTATTTCACCCCTTGGTTTTGTAGGGTTTCTTGAACTGTGTCTTAGAGTGGTCAGTTTTGGAATATTCTCAATGGTTGGTCAAGTATTACTTCTGCCCCATGCTCTCACCCCTCTTTTTCTGGGACTGGGTTTTATACTTGGTTTAGAACTTCTCATTCTATTCTCTATGCCTCTTATCCTTGCTTCTGTATTTATCTTTTTTGTTTGTTTGTTTCTTTGTGCTTCTTTCTAAATTGTTTCTTCTGATTTATATATTATTTCGCTAATTCTCTCTTCATTGTATCTAAGTTGGTGTTCAACCAATCATTGAGTTCTTCATTTCGTTAATTGTATTTCAAATTTCTAGAATTTCTATGTGTTTTTAAAAATGTTCTGTCTTTTCTCATAGTTTCCAGCTGTGTGGAAATTCTCAGTTGTAACTTTATAACCTTAATCACAGTAAGCATAGTTATTTTAAAGCCTGTTTGATCACACCAACAGCTACAGCCCCGATAGGCCTTTTAAATTGCCTGTTGTTTCTGGTGGTTCTCACGTATTTTATGTTGTCTCTTCACATGTGTGGATGTTTTTGATTATGAGCCAGACATTGTACTTAAAAGTTGTTTATAGGGGGCTCAGTCAGTTAAGCTCCCTACTCTTGATTTCAGCTCAGGTCATGATCCCAGCTCAGGTTTGTGGGATCCAGCCCCTCATTGGGCTCTGCAGTCAGTGGGGAGTCAGGTTTTCTCCCTCTGGCCTTCCCCCTGCTCTTTGTCTCTCTCTCTCTTTCTCTCTAAAATAAGTAAATAGATCTTTAAAAAAATTGTTTGTAGGAATTGAGGCTAGTATAATATCTTTCTCTAGAGATGATTTACTTTTGTTTCTGTAGTTGCCTCTGGGCACTTGCAATCCGGGATCCTCAATTTAATGTCTGGGATTGAAAGGATTGAAAGTTTGGCTGTAAATGGAGGGCCACTTCTAGTTCACTGTACTCCCAAAATACAGCTCTCCAGAGTCTTAACCCAAAGTGCATGGGATTTATAAGCCTTTCCTTGTACTATCCAGCAGCTCCTTGACTCCAACTTTTATCTACCTATTCCTGGGATATGACCAGCGTGCTGCTCAGCCTCTTTCAGTGTTAGCAAGCGCCCCAGGGGAAAAGCGAGTCTAAATTTTGACTTGCCTCTCTTGATTTCGCTCTTCTTCTGGATCATAGCTTGGTAATTACTCACTATCTTGTTGAGTCTGGTGCCTTAAAGCAAATCTTATTCACATTTTATACAAGGTTGTCTGGATTATGGACTCTGTCATTGCTGTAAATGGAAGCTCAGAGTTCCTTTAGGGTCCAATTCTACACTATATACAATAGAAGAAAAGTAGTACATGCCCTTGAAAAGCCCACAATATGTTTAGGAATACAAAATGTGTGATGTAGATTTAAAGGAAGAGTATATATATATAGACTCTAATGCTAAAAGGAAGAGAGGTCTGGATAGGCTGGAGTCAATAAGGACTTGGCCTGGTTTTGTTGTGTGACCATGGTCTTCTCCCTGCCTCAATTGGCATTCCCAACAGTACACAAAGGCTCCCCTTTCTCCACATCTTTGTCTTGTTATTTCATGTCTTTTTGATAATAACCATTCTAATAGGTATAAGGTAATATCTCATTGTGGTTTTGATTTACATTTCCCTGATGACTAGTGATGTTGAGCATCTTTTCATGAACCTGTTAGCCCCCTATATGTCTTCTTTGGAAAAAAAGAAAGGATCTGAATAGATCCTCTGTTCATTTTTTAATTGGATTGCTTTTTCTGTATTGAGTTGTATGAGTTCTCTCTTTGTTTTGTTATTAACCTCTTATCAGATATATATGATTTGCAAATACTTTTTTCTCTTTCAGTAGGCTGCCTTTTCATTTTGTTGATGTTTTTTCGCTGTGTGGAAGCTTTTTAGTTTGATATAGTCCCACTTGTTTATTTTTGCTTTTGTTACCTAAAAATTTTGGAAATAGTTTTGATAATAAATGATTAGTTTTCTATTTTATAAAATACCCATTTAATGAACTATAAGCAATTATGAAAAATTAACTTTTTGAAGAATTTTTAGCATCATAGGTAAACATCCTTTATTGTAATGCTAAGTGAAAAAGAACAAAACTCTGTATTCACTATAATTATAGTCTTCTGTGTGTGTTTATGTATGTATGTTCACAGAAGAACAGATTAAAAGAAAGTACATCAAATTTTTAATATTGATTTTCTCTGAAGGTAGGAATACCGGCTTTAAAATATTTATCTTTATGTTTCTCAAATTTTTAAAACTAAACATACCTTCATTAATTTAAGAATTATAGAAATGATGCAAGTCTATTATAAAAAGTAAAACATAAATACATAAGGTAAAAAGTGATAGTCCCTCATTCCCTTCACTTTTTTTTTTTTTCCTTGATCTTTCTCTCTTAAGATAATCACTGTTATAATTTTGGGGTCTTTCCTTTCAGACCTTTTTCTAAGCCCTAGCTTGTGTGTGTGTGTGTGTGTATGTGTATGTGTGTGTGTGTGTTTATAAGTGCAAATGTATATATTTATCTTTCTGGGAAAGGAAGCCCTTCACTCTTAGATTTACTTAAAGGTGAGGGTACATGCTTTCCTTTTGAATTCAGAGATTAATTAAGAAAACTGTAAAATACTTGGCACAATTTTTTCACTTGAGACAAGAAGTAAAGAAAGAAAATAACCTAGTGGTAGGCCTGCAGGGCAGATAATTCTGTAATGGATTTCATTGATTAGGCATTGATGGATTCTAGGGTACAATCTGCAAAGTGGATATAGAGCAAAATGAATTTAAACTACAGGATGAAGCCCATTATTAGTTCATCTAATCAGTTCATGAAAATTATTATTAAAAATAAAATAGAAAATATCAGAATATATCATATGTATTAGGGTAATTATTGTGTGTCCAACATTTGTTCAGGTATATTTCTGCATGTGTGTATTTTTACAAGGTCAAAACGTAAAATTCACCTTATGTGCTGACTGTGAAAATTAACTCTTGTTCTTGGTGTGTGCATGTGTGTAACCCATTGGAGCTCAATAGTAATCCATTCAGTGATGCAGAAGAACAAGTAGGGACTTGGCATATGAATTAGGTCTACAGAAGCCTGGATTTGAAGATGGGAGAAATTGAAGACAAACACAGTGTTTATATATGAATTACACTCTGTTGCATTTAGCTAAAAGGATATAACTCTCAACATAGGCTATAAGAGAACACAAATTTGGGCATGCTCCGTGAGTACAACTGCTCTGGTTTCCTCTGGTTCCCTCAAGGAAGACATGTTTGACACTTGGCTATTGTCTTCATCCTCATGAGGGAGGTCATTCTGCATGGTTGAAAGAAGTGACAAATAAGGTCTTTGTTGTGCTTTTTGCACACCAGGCATGTCACTCAAAAATGACAGAATAATTACTTAAATGGTTGAAAAATTTTGGCTTTCAGTTTTTGCAACATCTCCAGTGCATATTGTGTCATTAGCTTCACATTATGTAATAGTGGCCAGGCAACAAATAGGCATACTCTTGCTACACTATTTTGATCTGCCATATCAGAAGTCCTAAGAGCATGGTAAGCTTGGCCACAGGCCACCTCAAAGGTTAAACCTGACCTTGGAATGAATCTTCTACCTATTGTTCTCATATTATTCTAGTCAACATAGCTCAGACTTCGGAAATGTACTCTAGAGGATATTTATTTATGGATTGTCCAGGAAGGGCAGGAGATAGATTCTAATACCCCTCTCTGGATAAGGAATGTTACTTCCTGGGAACAATGAGGAATTATATATGTGGAGGAACAGAAGAATGACCAAATTTATGCTATATTCAAAATTGGCATAGACCCATATTCCTTTACTTAAATTTATTCACTCAGCCATCTAGTCTGCTAAGTTAAAAAATGTCAGATCTCCAATTCCCCTGCCCTTCCCTCTCCTTTCCCTTTGTTCATGATTTCCCTTTGTTCAACCTCACCTTCATTCACTCTTGAGCATGCATCAATATGGGAAGTTTTGTACAACAGGAACCACTGAGGTTAGCTTACATTGTTGACCACTTTTTTTTTTTTTCTAATTAGGCTATGTAAAACATGCCTGGAGGACTGACAAGGTGGTCCAACAAGGATTTATTTTAATAAAGGACCAAAACACCACTGGTGAGAAGAAGTTAGCAGAACAGATTGTTGGGGAGCTAAAGTCTGGCCAAAGAACATGGGTCTGTGTCCAAGTGTAGGGACAATTTTTGCTCAGCACAATTTTTGTCACTCTGAGCATCCCCTAGCCCCAAGCCACCACCAATTGTTTGGGACACTAAGAATATTTTTGTAGGGCTCTGGTCAAACAATTTGATTTTAAAATGTATTACCAAGTGTATGGGTTGATGTAAGGTGTAGGGATTTATTGATGAAGATATAGAGAAATACTTAGGTATTTGTATATTGTCCCATGAAGATTTTTTTTAATACTGTCCAAGCATGATCTTTTCCTGTTCAGATCCAGAAACTCTCTCTTTGTATTCTTTATTGTCAAATGGTCCACAATTCCTCATCAGTTTCCTATTTCCCACTGTGTGAAAAAGGCAGCAATCCTTTTATTACTCACCGTGCCAGGACCTGACTATCCAGGAGTCATTTGTACAGAAACAGTAAAGATCTTTTTGCTTCTGCAATTCTCTAGAACCACTAATTCAATACTGTGTGCACAATTATTCATGACACTGCATCACTCTTCATGCTACCTATGAATAGTCATGTCCAATGTCAAGGGTTGAATACTATTTCATTGTTGATGAACAAAAATGTAACTCTCACGGCAAGTTGCAATAAAATGTGAGCAATGATTAATTTTCTCATCATGTTAAATTTACCATTCAGAATTTTATACTGTAAACATAGGAAACCAGATCTTTAAACCAGGCCTTCTCTTGACCTCTTTTGGCCATAATCACTGAACTCCTAGAATGGGATCTCTTTCAGTGTTGACTGCATCCCTGCCGTCCACACACCTCCACCAGTAGACAGGATAAGCAAAGGGTCCCTGGGCAGAAAGAATAGAGTGGTAAAAAAAAAAAAAAGAATAGAGTGGTATCATTCACAGAAAGGATGTCTGTCCTTTTTCTGGTGTATCCTCTCTGGCAACCTAGGTGAATATGACATCAGTACGTTGACCAGAGGCAAGAGTGGTCTGTGATCAGAAGGGCCAGCTGACATTGAAGAGCAAGTCTCAGAAGCACTTGGAGGAGATAGGTGAGGCCATCCCTAGAAGGCTGCTTCACATATAGCGTAGAGCTGTGCAGAGGTTGGTGTGACCACCCTGGGTGTCAGTAGTGAGAACACACAGGTAAAGGATGTCTATTGCCACCCTCACTGTCCTTGGGTGCTGGAGATCAGAGTATATTTATTGAATGTCTAATGGTGGTGATGGTGATGACCGGACCAAAGAGCAGAAGGGTAGGAATTTTCTAGGTATGGAAAACAGATGGCCTGTTTTCTTTTAGAAGTTTGCATGCTTCGAAGTGAAGTTTTCCCCTCACATAGCTAATAGGAGCTATGATTTGCATTATAAACTCCCTATTACATGAGTTCTTAAGGGGTAAACCATCTTGACCTTTTAATTATTAATCTCTCTTCTCAAACTACAATTATATTCTTAATCCCTGTCCTGCTAACTGGCAATTTTCTGATAGATTGAGTTTTCATTCTTCCTTATTTCACTAATTGCAACTTATATAACATATAACAATAGAATCTTCAGAACAGCACTTTGCCAACTGCAAAGGTTATCAGATGCTAATGAGCACTTTTAAATGGCTGTTAACTCATTACTTTCAAGACTTTTCAAGTTCCATATTTCCTTTCTTATTTCTCTCTTTTTCTACACATTCTATCTTTAAAAGTATTCTTCAAGATCATTTTAAATATTCTTGGAAAAAAGCAACATATTCGATGGTCTTATATATGTCAAGCATGCTCCTATGGTCATCTTACTTATTCCTTTCAGCAAGCCCTGTGAGTAAGGTGTTCCTGCTCCTCTAGTAAAGGAAAACAAGGACAAAAAGCGCTAAGGGATATGCTCAAGGTCAAGGTGAGGCAAGGATATGAGATCAAGTTTTGTGTCTTCAAATCTTACATTCTCTTCTCTATAGAACTCAAGGGACTATGTTAAGTTTACTGTAAAGACAAAATACATGGAGAAAAGCTGCCACTAAGTAACAATGGAAGGACTTTCCCCCATTAGGCGCCATCATTGGCTTCCCTCATCATTACTCTTATTTCACTTTTCTTTGTTGTTCTACTCACTTGTTGCCTTTAATTTCCTTTAATTAGACATAACTTCTCTTCATCTTTTCCTTTTCCAATTTGCCAGCAAATATACTGGAATCATATAGGAATCATTTAAACTATCCAGATATATGATTTATAAAGTCTACATTTGCCTATTACCATACAATTTGAATTTAAGCACAATAAAAATACCACCTGAGAATGGTTTTTGTGTAAATGGTATTAACCATATCACCTACCTGGAGTACAAGTATAGACATGTCTTATTTTTCCACTTAATTGCTGAAGGCGCCCCTTCTGCCCTTCTGCAGAATGTCCTATGGTGTCTTATTGAGACCCCCATTGCCCTCCTCCCCCAAATTGCCCAAGGATTCTGAGGTTTATTGAATCTTAGGGGTTGAACCTGTTTGTAAGTGGAAAACAGCATGAGAACTAAAGCCTAATCTAGCCACTTTGTCTCAGTGTTGTGAACAGTTTGCACAGATCAGATGGACTTTGGTCCACTGCTGTTGATTGGCTCTGCTTACCCAGATCTTGGATCTACATTTGGGTGCTGTGATTATCTTTTCTTCAGTGCACTTTCTCATGAGCTATTACTACTTAAGTGAACCACCATATCGGAGGGGCTGGGTGGGGATATAGACTTGGTTGTCTGTTATATTAGAATCTGCCTCCCCCAGAGCGCCTGGCTCAGTTGGTTAAGCATCCGACCCTTGATTTCAGCTCAGGTCGTGATCTTGGAGTTGCAGAATCAGAGTTGTGGGATCGAACCCCACATTGGGCTTGGTGCTCAGCATGGAGTCTGCTTGTTCCTCTCTCCCCGCTCCTCCCTGGGCTCTTCCCACTGCTTGTGCTCTCTCTCTCTCTCAAATACATAAATAAAATCTTTAAAAAAAAAAGAATCTGCCTTCCCCATGAGCCTCCAGATATGAAGCAGCCCAGTCCAGACATTTCCTTCTCACTTCTGATGCCCTTAGGGATCTTTCCCGCCACTGAGACAGGTAAGAGGGTTTCTACAAATAAATGTGGTATAAAGCCTTAGAGTATTATTGACAATAAGAATTATTTTTCATGATTTTTATTAAAAGGACTAATTATTTCACATTGTTAGAATTTTATGAAGTACTTTTTAAAATTATATTTTTAGTTCCTTGGTTCGCTCTTTGAAGCATGGTTATGAATTTGCCTATAATTACCATCCATCATCTAGATATTCGGTATAACTCAGGGTCATGAAAGTTTCCTCTAGTTTAACTATGATACCTTGGTCATGGCTTTTAGACTATTTAGGCTTAGGACCCTCATTTGTGAAATGAATATAATGGATAAAAATAATACTCTCTTAGGCTCATCAGGCTCATAAATTCCTTCTACAGTAATATATTATCTCATTGACTCCCTGAGGTTTTAAAAAATCATCTCATCATCTTACAGATTGTATAACAAATAATTATAAATGTTTAAAAAATAAACCAATGATTTATTAAGTATTATAATTTTAGTAGTATAATCGAGAGTCCTGGTTTCATCAGGACAGCCCTGGATTTTACATATTATCCTGGTGATTATTAGTAGTGCCTTCTACTCTCACACTGTTCTGATTTGGATGACAAATCATATGGTTACCTTAATTATTTACTTGTTTAAATACAATCTTAATAATGGTTATATAAAAATACATTTAACTTTTCCTAACTTAACAAGTTAACACTAGCTATTCAATTTTTAAAAATTAATTATGTAACTGAAAACATTACTAAGGGACCAGAAATGTAAAATGATATCTATCATGTTTAGTTGGGAACTAAATATACATTAAAATGCAGATATAAACTTAGCTATATGTGGCAATATTAACAAAACTGCTTATTTTGTTGTGTAGGTCATAGTGAGCTAGTTTGATTCATCATGGAAAAAAACTGCTTATTTTATAAGACTGAAATTCTTGTATTTTGCTCTTAAAAACATAAAGTTTTATTTACATAATCATGTTTTTGTTCTTAAAAGATGAAATGAGAGAAAGGATTTATGTTGTTCATTACCAATCTTTGTTCTCAAAAAGAATATTTTGTTATGGATAATCTTTAATCCCATTAAACAAAAAAAGCCCCATATTCGTGGTGAAAGGTTTTCCCTTTTAACACTGGTTTTTGTACAGCTGGAGACACCTTGATGTGTTATATAAATATTCTGGTCAATGGAAAGCAACATGTGATAAAGAAAATCTTAAGGAAATATATAGAATTATGTTCCTTATGAGTTTGTATTCTCAACATCAGTGTCCTTTAGCTTCCTATCTTTCTCTTTTTTTAAGATTTTATTTATTTATTTGACAGAGAGAGAGAGCACAAGCAGGGGGAATGGCAGAGAGAGAAGTGGGCTCCCTCAGGAAGCCCGATGTGGGGCTCCATCCCAGGCCCCCGGGATCATGACCTGAGCCGAAGGCAGACGCTTAACCCACTGAGCCACCCAGGGACCCCTAGCTTCCTATCTTTAACCAGTGATATACCACATATATAAATTAAGCAATGAATAAGAACAAAAGCAACTGAAAACTGCATAATTAGCAAACCTGTGGATGATGTTCTAATGGTGATCTGCTGGGTGGGGTTCTGACTTGAACTATGATGTATGCTCACTCCTCATTCCCAACAAGACGTGAGGTTTGTTCTCCCTGCTTGCTGGCAGAGCAAGAACTAGCCGCAGGCCCCGATGGCACAGGCAACCACAGCCCAAGCTGAGACACCAGTTGTTCAGACTCCATCTGCAGCTGGTGCTTGCTGCTGCCCTAGTTCCGTGAGAGCATCGCTCTGTGGGCACGGTTTTCTTCAACTATGACGGCTGCTGCCAATGCTATGTTGGCCTCGGGAAAAGGTAGACTACTGTATTGAACCAGTCCCCTCCAACTGTGGGCTCTATTCTTTCCCCTACTCAAACAGAGGTCAGAACGTATATTTTAACATTTTAAGATTTTTAGGATTTTGTGCATTTTAAGGATTATTTGAGGATAAAAGAAGGGAAGTGCAACCTATATAAGACATCTTAAATCACTGCCTCTGTTCCAGATCCTTCTCGGAATTTCTCATGGGGCAAGTTTTTGCTTCACTCCTGGTAGCCAGAGACAGCTCAGCCCCTCCCAGTCACTAAAGCTGCTGTATAGTATTCAGGCTTTAGTGTTCATCAAGATGAGTTCCTAAATCTAGAAAATGAAAAGGTTCTCTTTGTCCTCAGGGACTGACATACATCTCTCAAGCCCTCTTTTCTTGTCTTAGGATCTATCTCTTTGTGGGATGATTGACAGTGTGAATATCAATTTTTTTTTTCCAGGGAGACTTCACTCTCAACCATCGCAGTGAATTAAGACCCTGTGGCTCTATTCAGTACATTCCTTTCCCAATGTCAGAATAATGTAGTCATAAATAACACCACTTTGGGAATGTGAAAAGTTTAGTACAGATGGGACTTGTGTAAACTCAGGTCAGTTTCTTTTCAGTTTCTCTTCATCAAAGAATCAAACTGAATTGGAATCTGGTTTTACCCATGTAGCCTTTAATAATCTGCAGGACATAAGTTAATCACCCCAAACATTTCAGTTGTTTTCCGTTGTTATATTGCCAAAAACCATTCTGGTAATCAAAACAATAAAAAGCTATCTTCATGCCCTTTTGTGGGAGAATATGAATTTGGTTAAAATCAGGCAAAATTTACTTTCATAACCTTCAAAGTATGATGCCTTGTGTGTGTGTGTGTGTGTGTGTGTGTAATGTGTGGTCTGATGAATTTTTAGGAAACAGCACTCCAGCAGAGAGCACAGAATCTGAGAGTTCATCTACTTCATTCTCTTGACGCTCAGCTTCCTTCTGCAGTATCCTGGCCAAGGTGATCTCTGAGACCAGCTCTGCTGCTCAAGGTTGTTACTATATGGATACAGAGGCAGAGACTCTCCAGGGGACACAGAGGGAATGTGGGAGCCCAAGAGAAGAGGATAAACTTGTGGACATTGCAAAGAGCAATTTTAAATATATTGCACCAACAAACTCAGGATCAGTTACTCTTTTGTTAATGAAGAGAATACACATCTCTGTCAAACTTCCTCTTCAGAAAGCAGAGGTCAAAATAATTAGAGTCCTATGGAAAAGGGGCCTGTGTCAAGAAAACGTGCAGAAAACTTAGAGCTGAAGAAGAAAACTATTGCTGGATTTAGGAAAAAGATTTCAAAACAGTGGCCTAGACTGGGGTAAAGATAGGGATGGGAAGGGGGGTGTTGTTACAGAATGAGAGTTGATGTGTTTCAGCCAGACCAGCCCCTAGCATATCACCTTCAGAACCTGGAAGGCTCACAGGATTAAGGGAGTGTGTAGTTCCAGAGGCTCCTGCTCCTAAAATATCTCTGCATTTGATTGGTTGTATCTTAAAATTTTCAACAGGGAAGAAAAACAGCAGATAAGTAATGTAAAATCAAAGTATGGAATCGAGGCCACAAAATTGTGTCCTGTGAGTCCAACAATTTTGTGCAACTATTTTTATGCCCTTATTATCTCTCTCCAGAAAGAGAGTAACAACCTCCTAACTGGTCCACTAACTGGCCTGAGTAATTTTCTGAAATTTGCATCTATTCACATCTTCCCCAATTGAGTCCTTTCATTGTCCTCTAGCTGCCCCTTAGATGGAGTTCGAGGTCTTGACAGGGCTGGCAGCACCCAGTAGTTGTGGCCCCAGCCTTCCAATCCAGTCCTACCTTCTGCCACTATGTCCCCTGCTCCTTCTCCCACCATCTTCTTTCAGTCCTTCTAACAGGAAAACCTTTGTCACCCTCTCATCCCCCCCTTTACATCTATTGCTCCATCAGAAGCCCTTTCACTCTGTTCCCCATCCTGTACTATTTTAGGTTTCAGCTTTGGTCACTATACTTTTCTTAAAATAGTCAAGGCCAAAAAAAAAAAAACAAAACACCTTGAGTAAGTAGTTGCTTGGTTGGTTTTAAATCTTGCCACCTGTGAAGGCTTGCTGCTATGTGCCTATTAGCTCTGTTTTGTTTTGCTTTCTATCACGGGCTTCTTTACGAAAAGATTTGTTATAAAAGAACATTGGTCCAAGGTATTACTGTTTAGAATTTAGTGTAACAAGTATTTGTATTTGGTAACATTCAGTCAATATTCAGTAGGCACAGTCATTTAATCTCCAGTGGAGATATCATATGATGTTGTAAATTACCAGTATTTCTGTTTACGTGGGACATCTGAACCAGTAGGAAGAATATAAAACTGGAAAGCTGGAGGCCTGAGGTTTGGTCTTATTGGTATCATTACCTACGTAGCTAATGTTAAGACACTAAACTTTCTATATCTAATTACATTTAAGTAAATGCATCATCTTTGAAATGGACTGATGCCTTTTCTGACATCTTACATTGTGTGAAAATATAATGAAATATGTGACAACACTGTAAACTACTCTACAAAATATAGATGGTAAGAACTATGATAGGAAAGACAAGAGCCCAGGAGTTAGGAAACCTGTAGCTAGTCCTATTTATACTATTAATTATCTACTTTTTCCCTGATGCACTTTTTTTTTTCAAGATTTTACTTATTTATTTGAGAGAGACAGCATGAGAGAGAGAGCACAAGAGTGAGAGCATGAGCGGTGGTGGGGGGGGACAGAGGGAGAAGCAGGCTCCCCACTGAGCAGGGAACCCAATGGGGCTTGATTCCAGGACCCCGGGATCATGACCTGAGCCGAAGGCAGACAGTTAACCGACTGAGCCACCCAGATGTCCTCCCCAATGCACTCTTATCAAATAAAATAAAGCACAAAATAAGAAAGTTAGGCAGACTGTTCTTTTCAGATTCCTTTTAACTCTTACATTCTGTCAATCTAAGAACCTCGAAATGAGTATTCTCCACACAATCTCATTTAATTTCTACAAGAGTCTCTTGCAGTTGAATCCGTCCTTCCATTTCACGGGTTGCTGTAGTTCAGTGGCTGCTGCAGACAGTGTTGTTTTTCCTTTTTTTCTTCCATCCAGTTATTTTCTGATTGTTTCAGATATGCATCTTCTACTTTGATATATCCACATAGTGTCCTAGAATAGATGTTTAAAAATCTACCCAGGAACCAGTACTTGCCAAAAGCTCTTTGTGTTTTCCTCCACAGCTATCCAAGATGATTTTAGTAATTATATTCTGTAGAGCTCAGTAGATGTTCTGTTACCTGAAATATTTTTTTTCTTGTTTTCTGGCTTTTAAGTTGATATTCAGAACACCTATTCCCCAGTGCTCAGCCTGAAGGAAAGACAGTTCTTGGTTCCCCTGCTAATGCTAAACAAAAAAGGCCAATTCCAATGAAACAGTGGGGGAGATTCTAATTGAATGGTGAATATTAGCATCTTTCAAAGCTAGACCACCTGCCCTTAGGCAGTTTGTGGCTTTCTATTCTTGTGCAATAAAGGGACAGATGCCTAACAAGACAAAAAAGAATTTAGAAAGTAGGGATGAAACATGATTCCTTTTCAGAGGGAAAAAAATCACTTCATTTAAGTACCTGCTTAGTTTCATTGCTGCATTTGAGCCTCCAAGGAGACAAATGTGGAGGAGCTTTTCCACAGTTGTGCCTTCCACTATTAGTTTATCAAATGGGCCTTTTTGTACATGTGCACAATCCCTATTAGAATCTTTGTTCTTAATTTCCTACAAATTGATAAGCTAGCTATAAGGAAATCTATGTGGAAATTCTATTTTCTAACAGTTTGGTCGTTTTTCTTTAATTAGTCCGTTGTGGTATCTCAGATTTCACCAATTTGTGTTTAACGGGATGGGAAAAATACTGGCAACAGCAGGAACCTTCATCTGCCCCATAAATCAGAGAAACCATCACCCAAGCACTCAAGTAAACCTTTTTCAAGTACATGCAATAAGACATTTACTTCAGAGCAGGTTATGAGCCCTAACGTATGATTCAAGCATAGGAACTTAAGTTGATATTAGGGGATAAAAACTGTGGATTGTGTTCTTGCTTGCTCCCTGGACACTGCTATTATAAGCAAGAACGAGGGAAGAAATGATGCTGTGAGCTGATGAAAACAGATGCCAAAAGCAATTATAACCAAGTTGTGATTAGAGAAACAGACTGAGAAGTAATTTTACAAAGTTTCTGCAAAGGTTTGTGCAAGTCACACATACCAGGAACAATGGAATATGCTACAGAAGGAGTAAGTGATGAAAGTGACACTCCTCAGATAGACTTAAGTAGTTACAAAGAGCTGCAGGGTTGAAAGGCTCTGAACCCTTTAAGATGAGTCATTTCCTATATGGAGACATTATAGCTTCAGGGGTAAGAACCTGGACTCCAGAGTCAGACAAATATGGCTGATATCAGGCCTTGGGCAAGCTACTTGTGCCCCCAAAATCGTGCCCCAATTTTCTTGTTTGTAACATGCGATACTAGTAAACTCTTTTTCCTAAAGCTGTTTTGAGGATGGAATTAGAGAAAGCTTGTCAGGCACTTAGTAAGTATTCAATACTAAGTGTCAATAAATGGTATCTACTATTGCTGTTGTTATTAACAGGTTGTACCTTGGCGTGGACTGTCTAGTTCCAGAGCATTTGGTCACAAACTGAGCAATCCAAATACTGTAGTCTCTGATAATCCAGAACTGGCTCAGAAATTGCATTTTCCAAAGACTATAAAGGTTGTAGGTTAGGGACACCTGGGTGGCTCAGTCGGTTAAGCGTCTGCCTTCGGCACAGGTCACGATCCCAGGGTCCTGGGATCGAGTCCTGCATCGGGCTCCTTGCTCAGCGGGGAGCCTGCTTCTCCCTCTTCCTCTGCTGCTCCCCCTGCTTGTGCTCTCTCTCTCATTGACAAATAAATAAAATCTTAAAAAAAAAATGTTGTAGGTTATACTTTCCAAACACTTGCTCTTTGGTAATGTGTTTGTGCCATTCCTCTGATCAAAAGGTGGGGTCTGTTTTCTCCTCTTGAATAGGAGTGGGCTTGTAACCATTTTAGCCAATACAGTGTGGTAGAAGTGACACTATGTGCTTCAGAGGCCAAATTAGAAACAGCAAAAGAACTTTCAGCTGGTTGGCTGGCATGCTCATGCTGGGAGTCCTGTCTGACTCCCCTGAGGCTGCCAGGCTGTGAAGAAGCCAAGTCACATGGAAAAGTCACAGATAGGTACTCTGGTCAGCAGTCCTAAGCTCTGAGTCATCCCCACCCACACACTAGACATACAATTGAACAAGTCAGATGATTCTAAACCTGAGCCATTGAGTTACTCCCAGCCTTAGCTTTCCTAGCTGAGACCTCAGACACCATGGAACAGAGAGATGCCAGCCCCATGGTGCTCTTTCCAAATTCCTGACCAGTAGAATCTTTCAGGATAATAAAATTGTTGGTTTAAGCCACTAAGTTTTGGAGGTAATTTGTTACACAGCAAAGATAACTGAGATAGAAATTCTTCCTAGTTTGGCTGGTTCTCCCACTGTGGATGTACCAATTCTTTTCAAACAATTAATCATCATTTACCATGTGCCTCTTTATACAAGACACCATGCTGCAATATGAATAAGCCAACATAGTCAAACAGAAAATAAACACAAGGATAAAAAGTGTTATGAGAGCCATATGATAAGAGCTGTATAATATAGAGTAATTTAGATATGGCCATAGTATCACCTTGGGCTGAGGCAAAGGAAGGCTTCATGGTAAAGAAGAGGCTTGCATATGGCCTTGAAGAATAGGTGGAAATTAGATAAATAGAAAAGGGAAAAGAAAGAATTCCTGGCAAAAATGTGAAAAAATACGGTTTTGGGAAAAAATGAGATTAATCTGTTAAGAGTGTATGTATCTTATTTGCAAAATAATATTTATAAAAAGGACTGCTTTTTGATATGTTTCTTTTTTAAAGATTTTATTTATTTATTTATTTATTTATTTTATTTTATTTTATTTTTTAAAGATTTTTTTTATTTGACAGAGAGAGATATAGCGAGAGAGGGAACACAAGCAGGGGGAGTGGGAGAGGGAGAAGCAGGCTTCCCGCGGAGCAGGGAGCCCCATGCGGGGCTCGATCCCAGGACCCTGAGATCATGACCTGAGCCGAAGGCAGACGCTTAATGACTGAGCCACCCAGATGCCCCTATTTATTTAATTTTAGAGAGAGAGCACAAGCAGGAGGAGGGGCAGAGGGAAAGAGAGAATCTCAAGCAGGCTCTGAGCTGAGCACGGAGCTGACAAGGGGCTCCATCCCATGACCCTGAGATCACAACCTGAGCTGAAACCAAGAATTGGATGCCCAACCACCTGAGCCACCCACGCACCCCTTGATATGTTTCTAATTCTAAGAGAATTTACTTAGCACTTTATATAGGTTGAATTAACTAGAAATATATCAGTCATGTCTTAGTTAATTCCCACAAGATCGGTGAGCAAACTTTGCCTCCTATAGAAACATAATTTAGGACTTTACTAGAACACACTGAATTTTTTACAAATTCCAACAAATATGTCTTATAATAGAAATATAGTCGTAAAGTTACACATCAATAGTCCTTAGAACCGTTAAATCACATAATCTAATATAGCAGTTTTTGTCCTTTCTGGAAATGTACTTAAATAGAAATTGAAATTTTGATGACAAGATATAGATAGATATGGGTATAACTTAAATTTTATGGTAACTAATATATAAATATTCACTGAACATCCTCATTTTCTTTTGAACAGAAAGAAATGGCTAACACCAACCTTTGTGTTCTCTAGGCTCCATAATAACTTCTCATTAAGTATCATTGAGGTGTATGAGCTCTATGGTAACTATAATTCTGTGTTTTGGAATTTTAGGTTTTCCAGAATCTGCTTAAACATAATTAGTAACTGGACTGCATCACTTTTTAAATAGCAAATTCTGAGACTGAACAGCTCAACTTCCTGCTCTTGCTTTCATTGGGGCCACCTGATCTTTTAAATTTTTCTTTTTGATCTTAGTTCTGCCCTTTGGAACAATGCAGAATAACATGACCCTTCTCCCACATGACAAGCATTCAATTGCTTGAAGGCCCCGTACCAGCTCTGTGCTTTCTCTTTTCTTGGCTACTAATCCCATGTTCTCTCATATGACTATCTTTCCAGACCCTTCTCCATCCCGACTGTTGTTTTCTGAATCATTTTCACAATGTCTTTCTTAAAATGTTGTCCCGAACAATTATAACGTTCTAGCTGTTGGGGGAAATGCCTTGACTTTCAGACAGTACATTTTTAGCTTACCCTTGAGTCTAACCACTGGGAAATGAGGGTTATTTTTGTTGTTGTTGTTGTTGTGCTGAAAAAAAAGTGTTTTAAGATAATTGGATGGTATAAAAAATGTTTATCAGCTTGGATTCTGTGAGAGCATCCCAAAATTTATTAGAAATCCTTAATCCAAAGAATCTTTGAAACTTTGGCATCATCGCAGATGTTAGGTAGCTTTTGTTGGGAGATTTGTGGCTCCAATGAGTCACCTAGCTCCTCCTTGATCTAGAGCTTTTTCCTTTAGGTAACCTAGAGTCTCCATTATGTGCCCATGATATAAAATATACCTGCCTCTGTCAGATGAAGGACAGGTCAAGATGTGCCTGCTGTGGGGCACCAGGGTGGCTCAGTCAGTTAAGCCTTTGGCTCAGGTCATGATCCCGGAGTCCCGGGATTGAGCCCCATGTCGGGCTCTCTGCTCTGTGGGGGGCCTGCTTCTTCCCTCTATGCTCCCCCTGCTTGTGCTCTCTCTCTCTCTGTCAAATAAGTAAATAAAATCTTTTTAAAAAAAAGATATGCCTGCTGTATTATCTTTGACTATTCCAATATTGTAGCCACTAGCCTCCTATAGCCACTTAAATTTGAAATTAAGTTAAAATCAAATTAAATTAAAAATTTAGTTTCTCTGTTGCTCTGGTTACTTTTAAGTGCCCAGCAGTCACATGTGGCTAGTGACTATTGTATTGGACAGCACAGATACAGAGCATTTCCTTCATTGCAGAAAATTCTATTGAACAGTATTGCCCTTGAACTTCACTTGTGCCATCTAGATAAAAGCATATGATATGTGAGAATTTTTTAATATAAAAATGGAGAATGGTATGATAAAATGGATATGTACATAGACATTTTTTAAAACATTAGTTATTTTGTTATTTTCTATAATGTCTAGCTCAATGTTTTACAGAAGAAGCCTAGTGATTAAGAATCTAAGTTTTGGAGACAAACTGTCTGAATTCAGGTCCTGCCTTCACCATTTACTAGCTGTGTGACCTTGGACAAGTTATTTAACCTAGGCCCTCGTTTCCTGAACTGCAAAATACATTTAATGAATTTCTTAAGCTCAAATGAGATAATGATTGTAAAAAAGGCATATGATGTGATGAGCACTGAGTGTTATATGCAACTGATAAATTATTGAACACTACATCTGAAACTAATGACATACTATAAGTTGGCTAATTGAGTTTAAATTTTAAAAAATGGGAAAAAATACTAAGCACAACATTTGACATTTATAAGCTGTCAACAAGTCATCATTACTATTATTATTTATAGAAATGTACTTTTTAGCCCCAAAGTACTAGACAAAAAATGTGTGCATAAACACAATGTAACACTTTATTAAATGAATCATACTTATAGGAAGCAAGCAGAAAGCAACTTTGTTCTTTCCCATTACTGTCCCTGTAAACCCATTCTGCTGAATAGTTCTTCCCTTCCCTTGGTTGAAATCCAGATGATCCCATAGCTTTTCATGTCATGTGAGTATCATTTCTAGGTAATTAAACAGTCTAGTGTACTTCGATTCTTAAGCTTTAATCTCATCTCATTCATCTCATCTCAGTTCTGGCTACAACTCTGAAACTGAAAGGTGGGCTTGGGTGGTTCCTGTTCCCCTTCTTCCCAGTTCTTGCACCCCTTTCTCATTTACTAGGCTTCCTCTGGATTCTCTGGGATGGGGAAGGGGAAGGATCGATGGGAGAAATACACTGAAAAGGTCTTCCTTGGCTCGCTTGGCTCTCCACTGTCTCTGCCATGGAAGACATGCCAATACTGGCTCCTGGTGGGATTTCAGGAGTAGTTAAGAGTGCCCACAACTGTGGCATGTCCGTCTGCCAGTCCCTGACACAAGTGATGCTTCCTATGCTGTCACGTAGAGTTTCCTCCTCAGCCTCTGACTCCTCAGATTCTCTCTGTGGGTGTCACTGCATCCTTCCATTCAAGGTCCCCATAAAGATGATTAAAGCTCAGCTCCCTATGATAGAATCTATATCTGGTTTTCAGAATACACACGTTTTTGTTCCACCATTGGTGAGAGAACACTTAACTTCTATTATGGTCCTCTTTTGTCATTCTGCTTTCTAAGAAATCACGATTCATGTTTAAATTTTTTCATGTTTAAAATTTTTCAGATGCGAGTCAGATACAACAGCCTGGGTCACCTAACTTTCGGGAGACACAGGTATAGCTTTCTAGGTGGATCTCCGAAGCCCACTTGATTTGGTTTGGTTGGTGGGGGAGTAGATGCTCTTCCTTCCCGCATACCATTGTGTGTGGTGGCAGAAATGCATAACCACTGACAAGTCTCTCTAAGGAAATCTTCACCATGCATATTCTTAAAGTAGAGGTGATGAGCTAAACCTCACCTTTGTATGTGTCAGGGGTTCACACATCAAGTTTACAATGTCTTAGCCCTGAATTGATGATCTCTTCTCAATTAAGATTGGCCTAATTATACTTAGCCTTTGGGCCCCTGATAAGATTCTATGACAGTAGAAAAATCAATTTAACATTCTGTTCCAATTGTTCTCATGGAGGTTGTAAGATTGATATTTAGGTGGACAAAGTGGAAAGCAATCAGTTTTCAGGGATTCAGAAGTCATCACTTTGTGCTCAGGATACAGCTGTTGACTAGTACTTCAGTGTATTTAGACAAGGAACAAGAGCAAAAGAGTACGTTTCAAGAGAGTCATACACACTACATTGAAATAAATACAAGGTTACAGTGTTTCTTGGTGAACTGAAGACTCTTCTTGTTTATAGCTTTTTTCTATGGCAATCTGTCTTTTAAAGAAGCTGCCCCTGAACTCTGGCTTTTAATTTTCAGGACTAGCGTGGACATTTATCTCTGTTTCACTGATCACACTGGGTAGTAAAAAAAAAAATGTTGATCCAGTGACAAAGAAAAATGACCTCTTGTATTCCTTGGCCATAACAAAGCTTCTGAATTTAGTAGTTCTGCTAAACTTTACTCTCTCCCTGTCTATAAGAGGGATGCCATGCTCTACTATTCCTGATTAACCATTTTCTCATTTTCCAGAGATACAGCCTGGGAGTTAGGTGACCCTCCAAATTAATGATCATTCTGTTTGCACATAAAAAGAGAGAACATAAAAATAGTGACATAACATATATTATATAATAAGTATTATAATATATATTTGTAATATATAGATAATATTTTATAAGCCCAGACTGATAGTATAGTAATGATAATCATATTAAGTCAGAGATACTTTAATATATACAGACTGACTGGACAATGACAGTAAATCTCCACTGATTTAGATAAAATGAATATAGTAGCTAAATTAATAAAATCAATGCTAGCTTCTACTTACAATACAGTTATATTACTTTTCTGTAAATTATTCTATGGCATTTAGAAATAGTTTACTGTTTTAAATAGGTAAATATTTGCCTTACAACTTTCCACTCTTTTTGTTTAAAATGCCAGCATTTTTTCATAAAGAAAAATAAGCTATAAAACCTGGTTTTCAAATTGTTTTGTTAAATCCATGAGGATTTTCTATACTTGATACTCGTCATGGGGTTGAAAAATGCTTTTAAAATGATCTCATTAATTCTTAAGAAAATGAGATTGAATTCTTATCCATAGATTTGGGGAGGGGGCAGTTTAACTAAGCTCCATAACTGCACAGTTATGAATAATTATGGAGACTATTGCCAGGATTCAGGGATGTACTCCCACAATACCTCACTCCCTAGGGCTGAACTGCAGGGGCATTTATGCCCCAGAGATCCTGTGCCACAGCCCTAGGATTTCATCATTCAAAAGACTTTCAAATCTTGAACTAAATCCGCATGAAACCAGATGCAGCCTACTAGAACAATAACTGGTTGTTATGGGTCTTCTCCGTGGTGACTCCTGCCAACTTTGTATGTCATCACCTTCTGGGGCTTTCCTGACCAAACATATCATTTGAACAGAGTAATGTCAAGGGTTGGTAGCCATGGGCATTCAGAAACAACTAACTGGTACTAGACTTGACTCCCAGTGCATAATGGATCATTGTGCAATCTGCAGCCCAAAAGATAAATTGGAGCTTTTAAAATGAAAATTATCCACACAGGTTTTCTGGAGAAAAAATTTAGGACCTACTTACTGGCATCTCAGAGGTAAGTCCAACTGTTTGCTGAGTATGCCGATCTCCATTGTGTTTCCCTGGTATTTGCCTCACCTGTCTCTTCTGACATGCAAACCAAGCAGTAATAGCATAATATTGACCTCAATCTTTCATACCCTTAGGAGTGTACCCTTCCATTTATTTATTGCTTTTGCAAGCCTGCAATTACAAGGCTTTGACATTTGGGTAAAAGTAAATGCTACAGCAGAAATTATGTGTGAATGATTTTCCAAGATCTAAATATTTAATATTCTGGCAATGTTTTCCATGTTTGAATGAGATTGTGTGAGAATATTATATTACTTAAAAAAAATCTTCATGAAAAGTATAAAATTATTTTCTTTTTCTTCTAGGTTAGGTTTGTTAATTTCTTATATATTTAAAAGAGCCTAACTCTAAGAGGGGAACTCTTGGATGCCTGGCTTTTTTGCTAAGAAAGGCACAGTTGCATAGTAATTAAGAATGTGAACTCCAGACTTCTCCACGTGGTTTTGGATCTTGGCTTTACCACTTAATAATGATGTGACCTCATCAATAAAATGAGGAAAATGATAGTACTGACTTTCTGTAGTTCATTCATTCTACAAATACTTATTGAATGTTGTCTGTGTGCCAGAAAGTTCACCAGTCACCCAGCATGAAAAAGTTAACAACAGATGACCACAAGGTCATTGCCTTTCTGGAATTTACAGTTTTGAATAGTAATGTTGTCTACTGGGGTGCCTAGATGGCTCAGTTGGTTAAACATTGACTCTTGATTTTTGGCTCAGGTCATGATCTCAGGGTTGTGAGATCAAGCCCTGCATAGGGCTCTGTGCTGGGCGCGGAACCTGCTTAAGATTCTATCCCTCTCCTCTGTCCCTCCTGCCATGCTTGCTCACGTGCACTCTCTATGCCACTCTCTCTCTCAAAAAAAAAAAAAAAAGTTTTCTCCTGATGACCACCTCATTTGGTTTTATTCTAAATTTAGTAATGAATTTAGATTTGCTGAATTATTTATACTCTGGTCATTGATAACAGATTAAAATGCTTAGAACGAATGGATATGAATATACTAATTTATTATGCAATAGGTTGGGGGGAATAATGTATAAAAACTTAAAGTAAAAAGGATAGAAAGTAAGACGTAGATAAATGTTATGGGTAGAGGAGTAAATAAAATATAAGGGATTTGTATGAGATATTATAAATGAGTGCATTTTCAATTTAATATGCAGAGAAACCATAAGGAAAGTATTCAACAGATTTGAGGTCTATGCTATCATAGCAAAAATGAAAAGCAAATATTCTTTTGACCTTGACAGGCTGAGATTAAGAGAGAATTGTAGCAGTCAAGATCACAGAGAGTCCAAAAGTAAATCTTTTCATTTTAAGCAGTACATTTGGAAATAAAAGAATAGAAATATGTATTTGAAGAAGGAAAAAATTACAAAAAGCAAGTTTTTCATGAAATCACCTGCTTGATAAATTGGAAAAATTAGAGAACATGAATGATTCTTTAAAAGTTCATATAGCCGAGCTATATTACATTTCTAATTCAAAAACTTCTCTCCTCTCTGTTCCTTTCCCAAGCCTGGTCTCCAGGAGAAAAAGTTAAATAATATAAAGCTGGCCTCTGAACCATTCAGACATTGTATCATGTTATTAAGTATATACAAAATTTAAAATATAGGGGTATAAACCATAATTTCAAAAAATCAAACTATACTCCTTAAAGGAACTTATGATTAAAAATAGTTCCAGTGTCAATTATATTGTAAAGTAGTTTTGAGTGAATCAAGGAACTTACTATTTAAACACACTCCAAAATGAATTCTATCATAAATTCAAACTAATTTTAAGTGAGTAAATTTGTTTTGTTATATGCAAGATTTAGGGGAGTAAACCACTAAATTCTTTTGAACATTAATTGGAGAAGTATGAATAAATTGCAAATACTATGTTTGAAGAGCCTTTCTTTTCTAGAGGTACTCTGCCTCTCTTGCTTCTGTGGAACTGTTGTGATGGGGAAAGAACCCCAAAATTTCAAACCCTGAGAGGATGTCGGGGCTCCTCCTGCTGCTGCTTTGCACAAACAGGCATCCCTCACTAATGAGACTGCCTTTTGAGAAGGAAAAGGCTGCAGCCTTCCAGGTAGCAATTACAAACCCTGGTTAGGACCCTATTAATTCTCCAGACTGCTTAAATATCATCAATCCAAAAAAAAAAAAAAAAAAAACAACAACCAACTGTGACACTGAATTATAAACATTTTTTATTAGCTGGTAAAGTATGGAGATGGTAATATGATCATTGGACAGTTACTGTCATAGGATTACATGTGCTGTGTGATTAGATATATACAGTGCAGAATTGAGAGAGACAAGGTCAAAATACTTTGACACTTTGAAAGTCTAGGGAATACTTGGTTCTGTGTTGTTTGGGGCATTTAAATAGATACTAAGGTATAAGTACAGAGGTCTGTAAATAACTTCTACTATTAGGGGAGCAAGGTGGTAAGCTTTTGCTATCTTCTAAAATAATAGATGAAAGACTATAAAATGAGCCATATTCTGCTGGGTGAGAAGAAATCTTCTGATGAACATTGAGAACCTCTACAAAGAATTTTGTAACTAGCAGAGATGATGTAGAGAGAGCCTCCAGGGAAGATTAATTTCAAGATGTTCTGGGATGGATTTTCAAAGTGATTGAATGCTGGTAAATGTGCAAGTGAAAATTGTTCAAGTGCCATTTCAGCTACCTTTGATTAAATTACATGCAAGAGCTGTGTACAAATTAGACGTAAATACATAATTTGTAGCCATATGGCCTACCTCCAAACTCTGATGAATAAATGGGAATACTTAAAGTAAGAGACATTTGGGGTAAAAATAATTAGAAGAGTTTGGTACTGGAAACAAAGACATTGACCAAAATAATTCACACTTAGTAAAAATATACCCAACACTTTATAGATGGTGTTAATCTCTCAGTTTCATTGATAGATCTTCAAATTGCATTATAAAATGCAGTGAGCCATTCATTTCAGAGAGTCTTGATGGATAACTAATCCTGAATAGACTGCGACATGATAAAAATACAGGAAGTTTTTACCCTTGGACCAATATTTTCACTTTTGTTTTCTCCTCTTCCCAATATTACTCCCCCTGCCCCGCCCCAATACACACACAGTTTGAAAATACTGCTTGAATTATAATACCAGGATTTGTCAAATCATTTATTCAATCCTTCAATAAGTTTTCAAACAATTATTGAGCATCTTCCAGTACTAGGCATTATTCTAGATATTAGAAATATAGCAGTGAACAAATTGAAAAGAGTATCTTTTCTTTAGTGAAACATACCTTTAAATAAAGGGAGACAGATAATAAATAATTGAGGCCAATGGCAACGAGTACTATGAAGAAAAATAAAGGGGGGAAGGGGACAGAATGGTGAGGTGGATACTCTTTTATGCAGAATGATAAAGTGACATTTCAGTATAAACCTGAAGGAAGTGAGGGATCAAACCATGTGAGTATCTGGTGTAAAAGAGCTCCAGGAGAACAGAAGAACAAATACAAAAGCCTTGTAGTGGGAGCATAATTGATTTTGGAGCAACAGCAAGGAAGTCAGCAAGGGCTAGAATAGAGTCAACCAAGGGGAAATGGTAAGAAACAGGTTAAGTATGTAGCTTGGGGGTAAAGAGTTAGGTGGTAGAGCAAAACATGTAGAACCCTGTAGTTCATAGTCAAGACGACGTCTTTAGTCTCAGTAAGAGAGGGACCTATTGGAGTTCTCAGGGGAATAATATGGCCTGACAAATATTTCTAAAGAATCACTCTAGCTGTTATATAAGGAGTAGAATTTAGGAGGTAGAGATGGAAGGAGAGAGACCAGTAAATAGGCTACTGCAACATCTCCAGGGAAAGGTGATGGGAGGTTAAATTAGAAACAACAGAATTTGCTGATTAATTGGATACAGACTATAAGAAAAAAGGAGAAGTAAAAGCTGCCTGCTAGATTTTGGCCCTAGATGACTAGAAGAATGGTGTTATTATTATCTGAGATGGGGAAGACTTTGAGGGGAGCTGGTTCAGCAGAGGGGGTGGGAATCAACAGCTTAGTTTTGGACATGCTACAGTTGAGATGCCTTTTGGACATTTAAATTGGTATTTCAGGTGGGAAGTTAGCTTTATGGAGTTCAGGAGAGAAGTTGGGTTCTGCAAATTTGGGAGTCATCAGCATGTGAATGGCATCTAAGAGATCAACCAGGGACTAAATGTGGACGGAGAAGACAGGAGTCCTGGGGCCAAGTCCTGCAGCTCCCCAGTGATGAGAAAGCCTCCTTCAACTGAAATGGTAGATCCTATTTCAACAATTCTTTGGCAGAGCTGCAAGCTTTGGTTCTGCAGAGGAGGAAGGCTCCCTGCCTACTCAGTCTGCTGATGGGAGGTGCTTTCTCCTGGGAGGATGGAAACAAAGTGGGGTGAGAAAGAGCCTGAGGCAAAACCTCAGCACAGGGGACCTGTAAAGGGGAATTATGTGGCTTGCTGTAAGATTTTTGTAAAGATCAGCCTCAGGGGCTGAGAACCCCTATAGGATGGCTGAGATGGTAAATGGAAATGAATAGCCA
The DNA here is from genome assembly GCF_054177405.1 of Leptonychotes weddellii. Classification (NCBI taxonomy): domain Eukaryota; kingdom Metazoa; phylum Chordata; class Mammalia; order Carnivora; family Phocidae; genus Leptonychotes; species Leptonychotes weddellii. Next base: position 121,477,017 of record NC_138373.1, on the reverse strand, counting down.
GCCTACATTTTTTACAGGATATAAAGAAATAAGTATTACTGGCAGTATTTGTGAAAACACAAATGATAGATAATAAAAAGGTTTAAAAGTAACAGTAAAATTTAGAATAAAAAATAAGAATAATAAAATAAAGATTAAATGATACTGGAAACTAGGTTAAATAATTGACCCCTTCTCCACCCCCCTCCCCCCACACACACAAAAGGAAAAACATAAGATAAAAGAAATTGGAAGGCAGCAAGCAAGCCATGAGCTAAGAGCAATTAAGATAAAATAAAATTTAAAACTGAGGGTCAGAAAGAATAAACTAATAACCCAAACAAGCTGAGTGATTTAAAAAAGAAAAAAGAACATAAAGAATGATTTTAAAGCCCAGGAGGTTAGCTAATCAACACCAGTTGAATTAAATAAGCAGGAGCACACGGTCCAAAGACCAACCTGAGAGAGTCCCTTAAAATAAAGTCCCAAAAACCTGCAACACCTTTCTTGTTCTATGGGCTGTGTTCCACAGGCAGCTAGCTGCCTGCTGGGCAAAGCAGGAGCCTTGACTTTTCTCTCCATACCCCTTCTCTCTAATTCCCAGCATCTTTTCTCTTGGGTTCTATAGCTCATACTCTCCTCACTCTACCACAGGAATGTGTCACTGGTAGCCATCTCTCTCAGTTGTGGTTGTACCCTCTGGCTATGATGGAGTAGCGATGAGCATCAGATCCAAATTAGATCAAGCAGAGTTTCTTTCCTAGAAAGCTAGATTTGTGACCAAAATTCAGTTAAGGCTGGCTTCTTTAGTGATGTTGATGATGATGATGATGATAATAATAATAATAATAATAATAATAAAGAAATAATATTTCTTGAAGATTTATACGATAGACCGTAATCTTTAAATATGTTTTCTCAGTTAAGCTGACATCAGAGAGGTTAAATAACTTGCCCAATGTCACGCAGCCTAAATGGCTCTGGATCCCATGATCTTAGCTTCCATGCATACAGTCTCTTTTGAACAGAGAAGACAGAAACTTGGGAACTGTGGGATGGCCATCTTTTGCCCACATGAGCAGAGAGCAAAGAATAAATTGGCACTAACACGCATAAAGGAACCAACATGAGTGAGGGAGATTCCTGAGCTTCTCTTTTGAGTCTAGGCTCTGTTCTATTACATGTCACAAGCAATGCCTGCTTCACCATAATAAAATTTTCCCATTTGGGGTTAAGCTAATTCCATTGAATTTCTGGAACTTTGCAACCAAGTATCCTAACTAATATTGGTACCCTTCCTTGACGAGGACAAGGAAGGACCTCAAAACTCCAAGCTTCCCTTGTTTGCCATGCTTCTGCTTGCAAAAAAAAAGTGGCCTCTCCTGTTTGGTACCCAGTCCCCTTTCTCTGTCACTCTTCCCACACTGTGGGTCTTTTGAGTACAAAGACAATTAAGAGGCATTTTGTGTGTGTGTGTGTGTGTGTGTGTGCGTGCTCCTAAAAGCACTTTAGATGTTTTGCAAATGCCAGGTCTTAATAAAATGTTTGTTTAGGTTAAATTGTTATGATAATGTTTATATATTTCCTTATACAAATGTGCTTTCTTCCTAAAGTATATACTGGGAATGATTAAAAGTCTATCTTCCCTTGGGCCCCTGCGTGGCTCAGTTGGTTAAGCATCTGCCTTAGGCTCGGGTCATGATCCAGGGGTCCTGGGATCCAGGCGCACATATGGCTCCCTGCTCAGCAGGGAGTCTGCTTCTCCCTCTCCCTCTGCCCCTCCACCTGCTCGCATGCTTGCTCTCTCTCTCTCAAATAAATAAATAAAATCTTTTTAAAAAGTCTATCTTCCCCAGATCAAAAGGTCACATATTATATGATTCCATTTCTATGAAATCTCCAGAATAGGTAAATCTTAGAGCTAGAAAACAGATTGGTAATTACCAGGGACTGCAGGAAGGGGGAAATGGTGAATGTACTAAATTCTTGGAATTGTTCACTTTATAATGGTTAATTTTATATAATGTGAACTTCAATTATTTACAAAATTAACAATAAAAAAATTCTAAATTCTAGAAGAAAAAAAAAGACTATCTTCCATTCAGATGGTAATCATTTGAGCCTAAATTCATTGTATTGAGGACTCTAGGTCAATTCTGGACATGGAAGCAGGGGGCTTCCTGTCCGTTGACACATTACAGTGCTTTCTTCATCTGAAATATAGAAGTCAGAACTCTCACTGAGAGAGCATGGAACAGCAAGATTTACTTTGTTCCATTCCCACAAGATAATCTATATGAATTATAACCAAAGACTTGGAGAGAATGAAACTGTCTTCTATTCTTTATAACTGTAACTTATATGATGTCTTGAGAAGTTCTGTGGGGTCACTACTTCATAATATCTCCATTTCAAGAAGTGTATCTCTTAGTCACTGAGTGTGAAAGGAAAAGTAATTTTCGCCAGCACTGTAAATAATCTGAGGTATAAAATGGGAGGTAGGGTGACCTCAAGAGAGGATCAGACAGTGTCCTCAGTGCTTGAAAATGACAATCCTCTTTCAGTTGGTCCTTCCAGGATATAGACAGTCTGAAAGCTGTCTGGAACTTTAACAACAGTGAAAAAGAGTGCCTTTATCATCAAAGACTAAGAAGTCAATGTAAGTGACCTAGTAATTTCATCTTATGTATAAAACAAAGAGATGTTACTAGAATACCCTATTCATGGATGCCTGTCTCTTAGAGGTCAACTTCTCACCCATTGAATTATAAAAGGAATCAGTTATTACTTTGTGAACCTGACAGGGGATAAGGACCCTCCTTGATTTTTGGACCAAAATTCTCCTAAAGTTATTCCTTTGTTGGTGTTCTTGGACATTCTTAGATACAAAGTTCAGGTGGCTTCTAATTCTTGGCCAAGTTCATATTTATCAAACAAAATAATCAGGATGAACCATAGACCTTCAGGCCTTGAAAGCATGCAACTTCCTCCTTTTCAGGGAAGGATCCAGAACATTAGATTCAGAGAGATTGACAGGCTTTGGCTGGGGCAGAAGAGAAATAGTGGCCACAAACATCTACTACCTGATGCTGCAATGTCCCCTTTAGGCCACAGAGCCCAGTACTTTGGGTCTTTTAAGATTAGATCTTTTTTTTTTTGCCTAGCTTAATTGGGAGAAAATGAAGATCTTTGAAGGGGCCTCTTTACTCCTTAAAAAAACATTATTTTGTATTACCGCAATTCAACAATAAATTTCAGAGGATCATAGACCCATGGAACTTTGAAATCTTTCCCAGGGTTCTCCCTCCCCAGACCTTTCTCTGACACACCACTTCTTGAATGCCATTTCTTCTAAGAGGTTATCTGGCCTCTGCCTCAACATTTGCAGTGATGGGAAACACTACTTCATGAAGCAGCACATTTCATTTGTGTGTGTTTGTGCTTGTATTCTCTTCTCAGATAAATACAGAATTGAGATCACAGCATATATGCATACTTTAGTCTCCTTTTCACAATTCACTAGCTTTGTACTTCCTATATTTTTATACTGATACATGCCGAACATAATACAAAGTCTTCATTGTGGTTATTGTAAATGGCTTCATATATAATTTTCTGAATCAAAATATATATACGTGCCTTAATTTTTTTACTTTTATAAGTAGAATTCAATCCTGTTTTGGTTTGGACGGTTTGGTTATTAGATGATGAAGAGTTCAAGGTTTAACTTCCACTCCTTGGCTCTAATTGTATCTTCTAGAACAGCACTGACTAAATCTAATCCCTCTTCCATGAGACAGTTCTTTTCAGTGTTTTGAAAAAAAAGCTATCATGTTCCTCTTAAAATTTGTCTTTTCCAAGGTAAACATCCTCAGCAATTTCAATTGTTCCTCACAAGTTGTGGTTTCCAGACCCTTCACAGGATTGTTTGTCCTCCCCTGGATGAGCTCCAGTTTGTCAATGTTCTTTATAAAGTATGGTGCCAGAATTAATTATTGTAATAACAATAACCATAACAATAATAACCACCATTTATTAAGTGTGCACAATGTTCCAGGAACTGTGCTAAGGGCTTAGCTCATTTATTCCTCACAAAACTGTCTACTGTATATGTTATTATCCTTACTTTTTTTAGATGAGGAAATCAGTTTTAATATGTTAACTGACTTGTCCAAGGTCACACGGATAGGAAGTACAAAGCTAGGATTAAAATATGCTCTGTGTTTTGAACCACTTTGTAATGCTCGAGAATTTTCTGGCAATGCAAAGTTTAGGACGTGGATATTAAACTTTTGTGAGAACACTTTAAGACTCCATATCTTGTTGGTGATTTTAAGTTTATAGAAAGTATGACAGAGCTCAGGACAGACCAGGACAGGCTTAAAAACATCAATTTATACATTTGTCAAATATTTACTGAGTGCCTACATCCTGCCAGGCCCTATTTTAGAAGGTGATAGTACAGAGATAAGCAAGGTAGACAAGGGTCCTTCTGTTTTGGGGTTCATATTCTGTTGAGGGAGATAGACATTAAAGAAAATAAGACAAAGCAATGTGTTAGTGAGTGACTGTGTTGGGGTCCAGGGGAGAGACAACATGAGATTTGGTGATCAGAGGAGGTCTCTTGGTGATATCTGGCCTTAGGCCTGAATGATGTGAAGGAATCAGCCATATGAAGATCTGAGGATCTGAGAAAAGAACATTCAAGCCTCAGGGAAGGCAAGGGCAAAGGTCCTGTGACCAGGATAAGCTTAGTGAGTTCCAGAAAAATAAAAAGGCCTCTGTGGCTTGGGGCATCTGGGTGGCTCAGTCGGTTAGTAGTCTGACTTCGGCTCAGGTCATGATCCCAGGGTCCTGGGATGGAGCCCGCATCAGGTTCCCTGCTCAGCAGGGATTCTGCTTCTCCCTCTCCCTCTGCCCCTGCCCCCTGTTTGTCTGAGCACTCTCTCTCTCTCTCAAATAAATAACTAAAATCTTAAAAAAAAAAGACTCTGTGGCTAAAAGCAGAGTGAGGGATGGAAGGGTGGAGAGAGCTAACTTCAGAGATACATTAGCCCCGTAGCCCATGCAAAGAGTTTGGATTTTCTTTCTGAGCGTAATGGGAAATCTCTGTTGGGTTTTATGCAAAGAAGTAGATTGATCTAACTAATCTTTCACAAAGATGACATCACTGCTGTGTAGAGATTGGTTTCTTAGGAGCAAGACTGAAAGCAGGGAGATGCATCAGGAGGCAGGCTATTACAATGGTCCTTGTAAGAAATGGTGGTGGATCTGGTCAGGAGGTAGCTAATCCCACTGCGACTCACATCAGTGGAGAAAAATGGATAAGTTCAGGAAAAATGGAGGAAGGGTGGACAAAAATTCCTGGTAAGTTGAATGGAATGTGGTAAGAGATTGAGAGAAATTGGTTTAACTGTTAGATTTGGGGACTGTTGGGAGTGCTGTGCTTACCATGTGTGAGGTTTAGCATATACAGGTCTATAGAGGTGTATGTATAGACCTCTATGTACTTTGTACAGTCCATTTACATATATTAACTAATTTATTTCTCACGTGAGTCCTACAATGTAGCTAGTATTTCCCCAAGCTATGTATGACAAAGAAGCTAATTTAGAGAGGCTAAATAACTTGCGTCACATCTTGTAGGTAGTAAATGGGAAAGCTAAGATTTGGGCCCAGGTGTGCCTGGCCAAAAGCAATGCACTTTCTCCTGTGCTCCCCACAGCTCTGTCAAGATTGCAGCTTGCCCAGGACGTGAGACAGAGTGAAAGAATCCCACAGCAGAACATGTTCTATTGTCATGACTTGATGTTGCCAGGCCTCCCTCTGGTTCCTTGAAGCCTATATCCATTTTTAGAACTTTATGTCTGAGAGACGTAGACACATTGGGTGGAGTCAGAAGTAAGTGCAATGATTAAGCAGATGGAGAGAATGAGTTCTGAGAAAGGATGAAAAGATTGCAGCTTAGCTCAGTGATGACTAAAGGAGACATCAGCCTGTAAGTATTTCAGGGGTGGACACAGCAGGAAGAGAGGATTTTTTATTTTATTCTTTTTCAGAGAGTAGAGAAGAATTGCATGAAGGGACAGGCAGAGAGAGTTCTTGAATCTGCTCTTGACTAAGACGTTCGTGGCTTACCCTAATTTTGTGTCTAAATATTCTCACCAAAGGAATGCGCTATGCTTGAGGTAGTATCTGTCTAGAAAGGCATCAGAATCCACAGAAAACATTCCTTTGTCCTTTTATTCATTCATTTGACAGTTATTTATTAGCCCTCTACTTTGTAAGAAGAGGATTTTTTTTTTGCCAAAATATAGGTGGCCATTTTGAATATTTTTATTTTACAATGAAATCTTCTTTTTAAAATGAGATAACTATTATCATGGCAGTTCCTCCACAATGATTGTCTATCTGCAATCAGAATTACTCATACACTGAAACATATTAGCTATTGTAGTGTTCCAGAGTCTTAAAGGAGTCTAGAGAGAAAGGGTGATGCTGTACCATGGACTCTTATTGCCTGAATAGTGCTACACTCCAAAGAATGAGGAGGCTTAAGCTTCAAACACAGGCTAGTGATTTTCTTGCATTTGCCACAATGTATGTTTGTCTGCACATTTGTTAGTGAAATGAGAGAACAGGGCTGCTTGATAACACAAGGACAACTGTCCAATACACTGTATGCATTATTTTCCCATATACCATATGGAAATTTTGGATATCAGGCTGTGAAGTCAGAGAGCCTCAGTTTATCTGCTATATCTGGGCTGCTTGCAAAAGCTAAAGCTGCTATGGGAAAGGCTTCTTTTTTTAAAAAGCACACCTGTCCTTTTCAGATAATTTTGAAGTATCATATGTTTTTCTGTTGTTTTTGACTCTCTGCCCTTGCTTCTCTAGCATGGCTGCGAGGCCATCCTCCAGCCTGAAGGTTAAAGAGAAACCCAGGTGGATGTGTCCTCTTAGTGGGCTTTGAATATACTCCTGAATGACACTTTTCCCCCCCTGTATTGCTTATAAAAGTTACACCTGCAAAAATGGGACTGAGTCCAGTAAGGCAGGACATAATATTTTGCCTAAATATGCAAAAAAATGAGTGGAACGTTGTCTGTATCCCCGGCTCTGGGCAGCCTAATGGGTAAAATTGCATTTGTCTCCTGTACGTCATCCTTGAGTTGAAAATGAGCCATAAACTCATGGAGACAATGGCACTCTCTTCTTTTGTCTAGGTCTGTATGCTTTTGTGGTTACTGAATTTGTCTTAACGGGAATCTTAATTGTTTCCTTTTTTTGAGGCAAGTTATTAGAATTTATTTTTAATTGGATTAGGATTGATTTAAATATATTGTCCTTGATTGGTATCTTGATTCTCAGCCAGCATATACAATTACAGGAATCCCAAATGTTTGAACTGGTTTGCTCTGAATTAGTAGTAAGTGTAATGTGTTCAGTGTCTACTCTGTACCAGCCAGTGTGCCGTGTGGTTTTTATAGATTGTTTCTAATCCATGCAATATGCCCCAATGCAGGTATCAATAGCCCTTTTTTATAGCAAAGGGAAAAACAGGTGACAGAGAGACTAAGAAACTTGCTAGAAGTCACAGAGCTGGTCAGTGATTGAACTTGGATTCATACCCATTTCTGCCCTGCCTCCTTGAAAAGACCATTTGATGACAGGTTTGCTTCAATTCTTATCAGAAAGAGGGAGGTTATAAAGTAAAAAAGATTAACAATAATGTTTCCCCCATTTTTATAAGAAAATGATTTTGTAGATTAGAAAATGTTTCTGGTTTTTGTTGGATGTGCAAAGAGGCTCAGGTGCACTTGACTACAGGAATAGCCCCCGTGATTCAGGAAACTCTGGTTCTAGTTTTGGTTCATCCAGCTCTGAATGGCCTTGGCCTTGAGACTCCCAGGTCCCAGATATCAATGAGTATTCTGCGGAATACACATATGAATTTTTGTCCTATTCTGTGTTCTTGGAGGAATAGCATATGGATCAGATTCTAATGTAAGCTTGTATGAGAATTTCCAGACCGATGGAAAAGGGGGGAACAGACAGCAGAGCAATAAATTTAATGGAAAAAAAAGGAACAAAGGAAAAGGAAAATTTCTGAAAAATGTCAGCAGAGGCTGTGATATCTAAAATTACTGCTGGTAAGGAATAGAGTCAATGATATTATAATAGCGCTGTATGGTGGCAGAGGGGAGGACACTTGTGATGAACATAGCATAACATATAGAGAAGTTGAATCACTATGTTGTACACCTGAAACTAAAGTAACATTATGCATCAACTATATTCAAAAAACTTTGATATAAATAAATAAAATTTTTTAAAGTACTAAATAAATGGAAATATATATCATGTTAAAAATAATTTAAAAATAAAATAAAATTCCTGCTGGGCTGTCTGCAATTATAAACCATTATTTCAGGAAATCCTGTAGAATTGCTAGCATGTTAGGGCCAGAAGCTCAGAGTGGCACAGGTCTGGTTATTAAGGACAGTGTCAGACACTTTTCCCTTATTTTTTCTTGGCAACCAGAGGAGGGCCCACTTCTGACTACCTTTCCTTTTGCTCCATTAGCTCCGTTTCCATATTCTCACAAGAGTCCATGTGGTGCCACCGAGTGTGGGGCAAACACCAGTTTGTCAAATTGTTGAAGAGCAGCGTTTCCTGTCTGAGTGTATCACATGGATCTGATTTTGATTGGTTATATTATGTACATTGACTTGGATTCTAGACATTTCTCTTAACTAATTATGGAATATCAAATCCCAAACTAATGATGTAATGTATGGTGATTAACATAACAATAAAAAATTTTAAAAAAAGAATATCAAATCCTGCCCCTCCCCCCCAAAATCACATTTGACAAAGCAAATTTTTCCAAGAAGGTCAGTCATGCTCACGTAACAATCTATGCCTGATGTTTGGATTACTTGGCAATTTGGCTTACTCACTTCCATCTTCCCCATATTCCTCCAGGTGCAAATTGGAGAGAACTTCCCATTACCTGTTTTTCTATTTTTACAACTTGGCATTCACTTTCTCTAGCTACCATATCTGATTGAGGAGCGGGCAACAGGCTGGCGCAGTGAGCTAATGCAACAGGCAGAGAGCCTCTGCTCAGGAAATGAATGAATTCTCTCCTCTAACTGTCAGACAGGGCAAAGGGCAGGGTCATGCTCAGGTGGTCCTAGCCCATTCCTACCCAGCTGGTCATGCCTTCCTTGCAGATGACAGGTCTATTCTCTTTCTCACCTGCCACATCTATATTTCTTTCAAGGGCACTTCTGAAGAAAGACTCTAGTGTCATTTTCGTGAGCCACTCCAGCCCTCTATGACTTTTCACTTCTCAGATTTCTCTGGCATGTTTTGTCAGGTTGGACTCTCAATGAACACCTACTTGATCACTTTGAAGATTTTATCATTTATAATGCATTCAGTACCAGTATCGGAAATTGCAAGTCAAACTGGCTTAAGCCCTAAAGATTTATTGGCTCACATAACTAGAAGTTCAGAAGTATATGGGTGTCGGGATAGGTTAGATCTAGGGGTTTAACTGCATCACCAAGAACCTGGTTTCCTTTCTTCTTTCTAACATTCAAAGGTATCAATTTTATGCTAAAGCTGTTGTGCTTTTGTGGTCCCAACATGACTGCTGACAACTCTCAGGTCTACATACTTACACTTTGCAAAGAATAAATGACTATTTACTTCAAAGACCCAGCAAACCCTCCTTCCTGTCTTGCTGGTCTAAATATGTATCTAGGCCTAGGTGGTATGAATACTCTGATTCTTTTTTCTTAGGTCCTAATAATATGCCCCATCTTTGGAGTCAGAGTTGGAGTCAGCATCCCCAAAGCTCATGGGCAGCCTCCCATGACAAAATATGGTTAACAGAGGGGGTCTGGATGGTGGAAAGGCAACCTCAAGGTCCATGTCATTGGACAAGGGCAATCATTTGCCTGTCCTGCCTTGCAACTTCAAAACTCTCCATCTCCAGGATTAATTTCAGCCCTGTCTGGCTGTATAAGATTTGTCTTTATATTAAGTTTGGGTGTACTTGAGAAGGGTTTGCTTTCTGTGGCTGCATACTGACTCTCATACCAATATCTACTTCCTGGTGACTCTCATCTGCTTACCTTGGTTTCCTAGACTTTTCCATTACTCCAGTTACCCACAACCTGGATCTCCTAGAGGTTCTGGGGACAGAGTTTAAAATAAAAGATTTGGTCCTTGATTTAAAGGGACAAGATTTTTTTAAATCCATTGGTTTCTAGGAATGCTTAGAAATTGTGAATGCATTCCAAATCACGGTGGGCTGACAGAGGAGTGCTGGAGCCAGCTCCTACTGGCTCATGAGAACTGATCAAATTTTCAAGCACTTTGTGAGCTAGTTGTTAAACATAGCCATTATTAAAAATTAATTATATTTATAGTTAAATAATGTTTAAAATAAAGTTAACAAATACACCAAACTCATCATTTCCTAATTATTTTACTACATTTTAGTATTATCTATGCTCCTAATAATATAATTAAGTATTTTCATCTATCGTACATGTATCATACTGTACATAATACACTCTCTATATATGTACACTTTGTATATACTATATAAGGGTAAGTTGCATACTGTGCGACTAACTGTCCCCAACTTTGCATTCAGTGACGTCATGTTAGTAGCTAAAATTGGCTGAATAGGAGTATTTACACCATAGAAATTGGCAAACATTATAAATCAGGGATTTTGGGGGGGGGGTTATTAAACATTTACCAGCATGCTACTGGCTGGTTCTCCAAATACAAAATAGGAATGATAGCAGTATCTACATTATTAGCCTGGTAAGAGGTTACAATGACATAAATCATATAAAGAATCAAGCTCCCATAAACCAGTTGATGAATCTTGGCTATGACTATCTCCTTCCCTGCTTGTTAATAAGAACATATTTAATATCATACGATTTTTAAGTACTGACTCAAGGCACTCGTTAGGAATATGAAGTAATATCACACTGTGAGGATGGTATAGTTATAGGAAGGCATAAAGCCCTGTGGGGTATATGTTAGAATGACGTTATCATCTGATTCCTATGTGACAGGTGGGTTTCTGCTGAGCCTTTGTCTGCTTCCACCTTCTCCTCCTCTTTTCTTTTTCATCTTCCACTTCCTATAGTTGCTAGAAGGTGACCTATGCTTTGGTCTTCAAAGGCATGGAGGTACCACCCAGGCTGTAACTTTGTCTCTTATCTTACTAACTTCTTAAAACTCAGCTGCTACCTCTCTGTGACCAACGAGGCTGCTGCTTTTTACCACCACAGTTGTCTTCCTCCTGACACCGCCCCTGCCCTTCATCTCTGCAACTTCCTTTTCTCTGCTTTATTTCCCTCTTGCCTTTTTGGTCCCCTCTTGACACCTCTTTGTTTTGGCACAAAACAGAAACCATGTTGCGAAGCTAATAACCATTCTCCTTCTGTTCGGTAGTTGGGTCATTGGAAAACCATTAACCTCCTAGTGTATACAATGCACATGTACTTGATACATAGCCAGATTGAAAAAGCACTTTGCATAAAGTTCTAGAAAAAAAAAAAGTGACAAATATAGAGATGTAGGAGCTATAGAAGAAAGAGAGAAGAGGTTACATCTCACAAGGAGTGGGGGAAGGGGAAGACATGTAAGGTTAATACCCCTTATTTGTGGTTTTGGAAACTTTCTGGGTACTTAGCAATGTTGATGGAAAAATAACTGGAATTTTCATTCATATGATGCCTTATATATCCTTAATTATTTCTTGAATGTCTTATCTGTCTATTTGTATTGTACTATAATTTTATTAAGGACAGAGGTACTTCTATCCACCCAACCCCATCTCATTCCTAATGAACCCACATGTACTTAATGGTGGCTTGTGGCTAAAACTGTTTGCATTAAATTTCTGTTGCATGAAAGAATGGATAATTAACCCATGTATTCTGACTTGATTTGAAGATGATATAGCCTCTCCTGAAGAAAAATCTAATTATATGTTTAGAGAGTCATAGAAATTCAGGGGTAAAAAATACCGTAAGAGTTACTTGATTGAATGATTCCCAAATCTGGTTTTATATCAAAATCAAACAGGGGTGGATTAGGGCAGGGTAACTTTAGAATGCAGTCTCCTGACCTCCATCCCAGACTAACTGAATGAGAATCTGTGTGTTTTGTGACAGTTTCTGCTGGGCTGCCTGGTTTGGGACCTACAAATGAAGTTTGACTTCATCTAGAGTCTGAAAACCCTTATTGCTCCTCCTTGAGATCATAATAGTAACATCTTTGCAAACATGGGGTTTGCCATCTGGATGTCCCTAAGTGTACAGTATTCAGGAGTCATCCTTGCTCTCAGTGGCCAAGTGAAATGGCTTGCACCCTTTCCCCACATCTCTGGGAGTGCCTGAGGGAAGACTTGTGCTTGACTGAGTCTTTCCATGCTGGAGCCTGTTCCTCCAAACTCTCTAGACTGTCTTCAGACTTGCAGTGCTGTCCTCCTTTCTCTCCACTCTGCCCCTCAGTGCTAACAAAAAACTATTGCGATGGATGTTTACTGAAGTCGGGGGGTATTGATCCAACAAGAATGTATTGAGAATCATTCTGTGCCAGGCAATGCACTGAGAGTAGAATATAACCTCCCCATAATCAAAAAACAAAATAAAATAAAATAAATATGACCCTACCTTCATGAAGTATAGTTTATTGGGTGAGACAGGTATTATTAATCCAACAGTCATAAAAATATATGTAAAATTATAGCTAAGGCAGATAGAGAGCGAGCATCTGGAGATGTTATGAAGGAGAAGTACATAGTGCAAAAAGAATAATAAGGAAGAATTGGACTCTTTGGAGACCTAAGAGATGGCTTTCCTGAAAAAGTGATAATTAAGCTGAAAACTATTTAAGGTTATAGCATATGTCAGGGCCCTGTGGTGGGAAGGGTGGGTGCTGAAAAGAGAGCTGTATGTTGCCGGAGGGAAAGTAGAAATGTGACACATGCTGAGGCTGCTGAGGAGGATGAGTCTGCAAAGGAGACAGAGAATCCAGAAGAGGCTGGAGGAAAGGAGGGACAAGGGAGGCACACAGAACCCAAGGGCAGACAGCATTTAAAGAGGAACTGATCAAATATCTCAAATGTTTATGAGAGTCAAATACGGTGAGGTCTTACAAACACCCGTTGGATTTAGGGTCTTGAGATCATTGGCAACCATCACCTGTGGTGATGGAGATGGTATTGAGGTATTGTGTGTGTGGGGGGGGTAAAATATACATAACATAAAATTTACCATTTTAACCATTTTTAAGTTCTGTTTCATTAAGTACATTCACATTGTTGTGCAACCGTCAGAACCATCCATCTCCAAGAACTTTTTATTTTCCCACACTGAAATGCCATACCCATTAAACACCCCCATTCCTCCTTTCCACCAGCCCCTAGCAGCCACCATTCTATCTTCTGTTTCTATAAATTTGACTACTCTAGATAGCTCATATAAGTGGAATCGTACAATATTTGTCCTTATTTCTGGCTGATTTCACTTGGCATAGTGTTCATCCATGTTATAGCATGTGTCAGAATTTCCTTTTTCAGGCTCAATAATACTCTGTTGCATGTATATATGACTATTTATTTATCCATCAATGGACATATGCGTTGCTTCTGCCTTTTAACTATTGTGAATAATGCTGCTATGAACATGGGTGTAGGTAAAGATATTTGTTTGATCATGGCTTTTGATTCTTTTGAATATATATCCAGAAGAGAAATTGCAATAGAATGGTAATTGTATATTTAAGGTTTTGAGGAACAACCATGCTGTTTTCCACAATGGCTGCACCTTTATACATTCCTGTCAGCAATGCACAAAGGTTCCAATTTCTCTATATCCTCACCAACAATTATTTTCTGGGTTTGGGTTTTCTTTTTTTCTTTTTTTTTTTTTTTATAATGGCCATCCTAATGGGTGTGAGGTGATATCTCATTGTGGTTTTAATTTGCATTTCCTCAATGATTAGTAATGTTCAGCATCTTTCATGTGCTTACTGAACATTTGTATATCGTCTTTGGAGAAATGTTTATTCAATTTGGTTTAACCAAGTTGTTTTTTCATTGTTGAGTTTTAGGAGTTATTTATATACCTAATTATTAATCCTCTATCAGATGACTTGCAAATATGTTTTTCCCATTTGTAAGTTGCCTTTTCATCTGTTGAGTGTTTCCTTTGACGTGCAATACATTTTAAGTTTGAAATAGTTCCACTTGTCTATTTTCGTTTTTGTTGCCTGTGTTTTTGGTGTCCTACCCAAAAAATCATTACCAAATCCAATGTCATGAAGTTTTCCCCCTATGTTTTATTCTAAAAGTTTTATAGTTTTAGCTCTGACATTTAGGGGTTTGATAACTTTGAGTTAATTTTTGTATATGGTGGAAGATAAAGTGAGAAGATTGGAAGGATTCATTCATTTTTAAAAGCTAATCAGAAGGATCCAGATGGGAGACATTGAGTGCATTAAAGGGAGAGGTCGTTAAGTATGATAAAGTTCCTGTGATGGCAGAGCAGATGAAGGGATCAGCCTTGGAAAGCACGAGGGACAGCTTCTGTGTTGTAAAGTATTGAAGGAGGTGATCATGGGAGCAGAGAAGCAGATGAATCTTAAGACAGCCCAGTACACAATTGAAATCTTGGGATAAACTCTGTCCTAGAGTTTGCCCCTGCTGCCACAAGGAATTTCTTGCTGGCCAACTTTCTTTCCATGTCAATACCTATTGATATTTGGCTCAAAACCATCACAGCCCCTTCTTCTCTTTCTCCTTCTCCCTTTCTCCTTCTCTTTCTTCTTCCTCCCCCTGTGCTCTTTCTTTGCATCTTTCCCCTTCTCCTTCCCCTTTTCCCAGTTCTCAGACCCCTAATCCCTTTTCTTCCAGGCTTCCTAAAGAAACTCAAACTCCCTCACAATGTGTAATTGGCAGAAAAATACAACACCTTCTGCAACTAGCCCCCAGTCATTCAGACAATACCTAGCAAGCCCAAGATCATTTTTTATCTAAACGGGGATGAACTATGCCTCTTCCCAAGAAGGTGGAAGCCTCTTCAATTCTGTTTATTTTAATAAAATTTGTCTTTCCCAGTATACCCACATTATAGAGTGGCCAAATGATAACACAAATATCTAAAATATATGGCATAATACTTCCAGTCTTAAAATGACATAATAAAATCATTTCACCACATAATCCTCATAAATTACTCTAAAACAATAAGAAAAATGGTAAAGAGAAGCAGAAACCCCATCTTCAGTAAAACTGGGAGACAGCTATAACTCTGAACCACAATCTATAAAAGCAAAAAGCAGATGGAAAAATAATGACATAGTACCTGATTCACTTTCAGCATCTGCATTCGGGTAAGTAATGACCTTGCAGTTCTTCTCTAAGGTATGGTTTCTATATTATATTTACATCAGTGAAACTGAAGGACCCATTCAAGTGGTTTTTCTAAAACAAGGGTGATCTGTCCAGCTGTAAATCTCTTGCTTACCTAGTGGCAACCAACTTTCAAGATCTCTAAAAAAAAATATTAGGGTTAACCTCAAAAAAACAAAGACCCCAATTTCTCTAAATATAGCAGATAATACCCACTGTAAAAAAAGATAGTCCACAAGGTTATAGCCCAGTTTTTGGTTTAGCTCCTCTTTTGGGAATGGAGGGCTTCCTGTCATCCAATATGGCATCCACAGACTGTCAAATTGTACATGTTAACCTTTCAGTTTAAGTAAAACAGAATTCAAGAGAAAGATAGCTTTGAAAAATCCCAAGATTCTGCCTGACTTTTTTTTCATTCGTTCCTTTAGGCATTGCTTTGAGTCCAGGTATGTACTTTTGTGGGGCTTCTTACTGAGCCATGCCACAGTGGCAAGAGTGCCAAGTTGGATTAGTCTATAGGACATTTGGGAATTGTCTTTATCAAGAGAGTTTAATTGGTGTTCTCCAGGGTAGTGCAAGTCAGGACAAGATGTTCTTACTCCTACATAATGAATATTGATCCAGGAAGATGGATAGCAAGTGGTTCTACCCCTCCCTCCAATCCAGTACTTTCCATAAAAAAGATAAAATAAAGCAGATGACCAGACACTCAGAAAAGAGAGAAGCACAGAGTCAGTTCTTCTTTTGTTCTGTTCCTATATTAATAGTGATAAAAGAAGTTGAGGAATCCCTCACACGGTTCTCTCCTGCACAATAAATGTTGAGGTGAAATCCGTTTTGATCTGTACCAAGCGACCCTGATGCCCTCAGAGGGGGTTCCACTCAGGAACGTCTACAGAATATTTGATAACTAATAGTGCTGTGGCTTCCAGAGATGTGGCATGAATCCGAGAAAGAAAAATTTAGCCATTGCACTCTGGGAATTGACTGGCCTAATTATTCTATTCAGACCTTTCACTGTGCGAAAACGATTTATTCGTCTCTCAACCCCCACTTATGGTTAATGGAACAAATGAGAAACAGGGAGTTTCCAGTAAAGAAGTGGAATGAATTGCACTGGGGGGTGAGCTTCAGTTACCACTTTGGACTAATTAAGGGCTGAGGCTGATTTTAAAGAGTGAAAATTCCGATGAAGGAACATTTTAAAAATAATATAACCTTACTTTCAAACATGAATAATTGCTACCAACAGTGGTTAGAAAACAGGCAGAGGTCATCGCAGGCCTGCTGGAGGAACAGGAGCGGCTATTTCCACATCTACGTGTTACTTGCCAAAGCCATTGCTCAAGTGCTTCTACAGCTTTGCATCTTTAAAAAGGATAAAGCTCCTCTCTCCAAGAACAATAGTATCCACACAGACTCTCTTTGTGGCACCCAGAAGTCAGCTTCTTCATTCCATTTATTCATTCACTCAAATTTTTTTTGAGAACCATCTATGTGTCAGGTACTGTTTTAGGCGCTGGGAATCTATCACTGACTAAGAAAGAAGAAAATCCTGCCCCTCATGGAGCTTTGGAGAAACAGGCAATAAACCAGTAAATAATTACACTGTATAGTATGTCAGATGTGTTGGTTGAGTGAGAAGAAGGAAACATGGAAAGAGTATAGAGGGAACAGGGTTGTGGTTTTAAATAGGGTGGTCAGCATAGGCTCTTTGAGAAGGTGATACCTGAGCAAAGACCTGAAGATAATCAGGAAGCCACATATACATCTGGGAGGTGACTATTTCATGCAGAAGGAATAGCCAATGCAAAGGTCCTGAGGCATGAGCACATGGGGCAAATACCAAAAGCAGCAAGTGAATTTATGTGGATTGAGTAAGAGAGCAAATAGTATCTCTATCTCCTTCCTTCCTTCCTTCCTTCCTTCCTTCCTTCCTTCCTTCTTCCTTCCTTCCTTCCTTCCTTCCTTCCTCCCTCCCTCCCTCCCTCCCTCCCATCCTTCCCTCTCTTTCTTCCTTCCTCCCTTTCTCTTTTCCTTCCTTTTTCCTGCTTAAAAAAATATTTTTTTCTGGGCGCCTGGTTGGTACAGTCAGTTAAGTGTCTGATTCTTTTTTCAGCTTAGGTCATGATCTCAGGGTCCTGGGATCGAGCCCCATGTCAGGCTCCATGCTCAGCTTGAAGTCTGCTTGAGATTCTCTCTCCCTCTCCCTCTGCCCTTCCTGCTCTCTCTCTCACTCTCTCTCTCTCAAATAAATAAATAAATCTTAAAAAAAAGAAAGAAAGAGAGTAGTAGGAGATTAGATAGGAGAGGAAATGGGTGGTGACAGGGATGGGGGTCGGGGATTGCATAAGGCCCACTAGGTGATTATAAAGACTCCATTCGTGTCTTAGATCATGGAGGTATGTGCAGTAAGAAGTGGATCTTAGGAATTTTTGTATGAAAATTACATTTGGTCAAAATTTCCAGCCACTGGGTAATCTTAAGCATGCTGAGAAGAAGACTTCTCAAATAATAACCACCTAAATAGTGGCTGGTGAGAATTGTCCTGGGCTTCTCAAGTTGCAAATCTCAGTTTCAGTCAAAATTACCAGTCAAAAATAACCAAGTGAACTGAGAATGCATAGTCTCCTGAGAGAGCATTGTTTAACTGTGGGAATATTTAGGATTCGTATAAAATGCTTAAAATAATCAGAACCATAGTACTAATATCATTATGGTAAGAATTTATACATAATTAGTATTTTATACATTTGAGAAAAATCTAGTATCTTAGAATGACAATCTTATAATTTTAGTTTTAAGTATGTAATTGAATAATTGATTTGGTGGATATTACCAAGGTTATAGACATCACTAGAATATTAAAAGGACTCAAGTTTTATCATATTCATAAAGTTAATTTAACTTGTCTGAATTCCTTAAGTATTTGGAAGGGTTTATCAATCAGATCTTTTTAACTGAAAAGGAAATAGAATATTTTAAATTTATAAATGGTGTTTACAATACTTGAAGGTGTTTAGGTTATCAAGTTGATAAGTGGGAATCAAGCAAGATTATTCAAATCCCCTTAGCCAGTGGTTGTAAATATTTGCTAGATTCTCTTTTTTTTAGAGAAAGATTTTTTTTAAAGATTTTATTTATTTATTTGACAGAGAATGACAGTGAGAGAGGGAACACAAGCAGGGGGAGTGGGAGAGGGAGAAGCAGGCTCCCCGCTGAGCAGGGAGCCCGATGCGGGACTCGATTCCAGGACCCTGGGACCATGACCTGAGCCGAAGGCAGACGCTTAATGACTGAGCCACCCAGGCGCCCCAATATTTGCTAGATTCTTAAATAGAATAATCAGCTAACCGTAAAAGCTCAAGGATGAATTAGGTTTCATCATTTGTAACTTTCACAAAAGTGTGTTAATAAAATATCCTAAAAGTCTTTTTTGCACTCTAAACTACCCTGAACTGTACTGGAATGTTCATATTTATCAGCAGTTGTTTACTGTATGGTTTCTAGAATTCCATTTCTTGGCCTCTTCCCTTCCACTGCTCATTTTTCCATTCACACCTTCATGTAGAGCATGTATTTTAATGAAATTGCTGTTTAGAAAGAAGATAAAAGGTTTTTGGGATCTTGACAAAATTCTGGGCTGTGCCTGGGAGTGGGTATGTAGCAGTATACATTCTCTTGTTTCCTACCATTTGGTGGCATTCCTTTGGTAATAATTGTTCTGGAATACTGGAATGTAGCCTAGGCAGAATTAATTTTTAAGGTTACAAGTTACACACATCTCTTCTGGAATAATTACTTTTCCATTATGCACCTTATCTCCTAAAATTTACCACTTTATAGCAAGAAATATAGCTTGTGTGATAAAGAACAGTGTGCTCCAGCTTGTGTCAGACTAATGAGATACCAATTAAAGGAAATATTTATTCACCTGAACTAATTGAATAACTATGTTGCTCCATTGGGAGGGGTTTTTAACTAGTCTTGAAAATTACAGTATAATCTACGTCTTGAATTTCTGGTTTTGGTGCATTTGAAAATACAGCCACTACTTGTGATAAATCACTTGTTCTATATCCTTTGGGTTCCATAGCCATGTTTGGGTCAAATTTCAGAACTTTTAGGACCTGACTTTAAGAATGGAAACAGTCCCCTAGAGTTTTTTGTTTGTTTGTTTATACATACTTATTTCTTTCCAAATATATTATAGGCAAGAGAGGAATTGTGAAAATCTAAAGAGATGAGCTTAAATACTTCTTGAAGATTTATAAATTTAACTCTTATGTTCATCCTCATATTTTGCTGTAGTTCCTTATGCAATTTGTCAGTTCATGATTTTTGATGTTACAGATTTTATGGCTTTTTGTTTTGAGGGTGTGTGTGTGTGCGTATTTCCTAACTGAGGCACATACTTTTGCAAATATTTGTGGAGGAAGTGGTAGAAGGGGACAGCAAATGGAGAAAAGGCTACCTTAATGCATGCCAGTGAAATAAAACCCGGAGAAACTATGTGTACGGGAATCATCAAATACTGTCAAGAACTGGTGAACATTTTTTTAAAGAAAAAAAGTGTTCAATAAAACTGAATGCTTGTTGTAATGGAGACAAAAATTGGGGCCTTTCATAAGTATTTTTTTTTAAAGATTTTATTTATTTATTTGACAGAGAGAGACATAGCAAGAGAGGGAACACAAGCAGGGGGAGTGGGAGAGGGAGAAGCAGGCTTCCCGCTGAGCCGGGAGCCCGATGTGGGGCTTGATCCCAGAACCTTGGGATCATGACCTGAGCCGAAGGCAGACACCTAACGACTGAGCCACCCAGGTGCCCTGCCTTTCATAAGTTTTAATCTAGGTTTTTTTCAGGGGGGATTCCTGGTACCATCAATATTTTCACTTGGGGAAAGAGCATTTCTTGATCATAAAGCCCTTCTTACTGTCCCTGCCCCTAAGCTCCGTCTCTCTGAGCCTATCATGAGTTGTTCTCCCCTTCATAGTTCTTGAAAACTTGTACCTATCTCTGTTTTGATGCTTATCACCCAGTATTGCAATATTTATTTATATTTCTTACTTCTCCACTAGACCAGAGGATTCCAAAAGTTGAGAAACTGCTTAAACATATAACAATTATCAATAAGTGAAGCCTGTCATTATAGGCAATGTATGGAATGGGAAAGAAGAGAATCAGGAGGCCAAGATGGCAGGAATGGGAGAGTAGGAGAGGATGAGGGTTCTGTGGGGACAAAGTGTGAGATGTTCCCAGAAGCTTCAGGGTGTCTGAATATGGCAAAGGAGCAAGTTTAATGAGAATTCTCAAGGATCATATATTCAAACACACAAGAACTTTTGTGGGTAATAAAAGAAAAGATCAAATTTTCTCGATTTAAATGCAGTACAATCCCAAGACTGGACCATTGGGGAATTCGATCTTTGTATGCCCCACAGAGAGATCTTTGTTCCTGTTGTGTGAGTTCTCAATACCTAGTACAATACGTGGCTTATAGTAGATCCTCAATTAATAGTATTGACTGTTGAACCAAACAGCTTTATGTGTGTCATTCTCTGCTATGCATGGATTTGGTTTTGTTCGTTGGAGTGGATGTTTTCAGATGATTTCCTCCTTTATAGTTTGCATATTCTGGTTCCACAATAAATATCAGGTGATGATTAACTGTTACTAACCTTCTCTTCAAGAAATTTGTACAAATAATACAGAAGTTGCTTTACAGAAGTAAATTTTTCACTTGACTTTTTAAAGAGGCCTTTAAGGTTTACATCTATATTCGTAGCCCAAGAGTTAGAAGTAATGTAAAAGCTTTTTGCTATTAAAATGATTGATAATCAGGAGCCCATATGGTAAATCCCTGGAAGTTAATTTCATCTTATTTTCCTTTTTAATGTCTATACATTATCTAACATTTAGTTATATGATTCTCCTTCCTATGTATTAACAAGTATTTTGGTGCTAGGAGGCAGGGGGAAGATAAGTTATGCAGGTAGGTTGATTAAAGGTCCACATAGTCAGGAGAGAAGCTTTAAGGTACCAGACAATGCAAAGGAGTATGGACTCTCTGAAAGCACTTCTGGAGGCTTCCTTTAATTTGAGGCAAATAAAGTCGTTCATTCTTCTTTAACTGTTCTGACCATGACAGCTACTCTGATCTCATGGCTAAAATAGTTCAGTGGGAAAAGGGGGGAGGTGGCAAGGGCAGTGGAAGTGACACAGAGGGAAGAGACTGCAGTGGGGCTGGGGATAGAGGTGAGGACCTGGGACTGGATTAGATGAAGGAAGGAGGACAGTTGAAGAGAATAAACGTACCATCCAACCACCTGAGCTCCCAGCTCTATAATTGTAACAAATTAACCTCAACATGAATGGGTAACTCTGTACCCACTATTGGTCTGGAATGACCTCAAACTTCCACTTTCACATTCCTAAACTGTTCCCAGGCTGCTGAGGTTAGGATAGAGCCAGCGTGATTGCAGAAAATTTGTGTCAGGGGTATTTCAAAGTCAAATGCAAGTGATTTGGGAATTTTCTTCTGCTTTATTAAATTTTCCTCTTTTCCTTCTCTAGGTGTAGTTAATGAAATACTAGCTCTATGTTTCTGTAATAATAGTGAATAGTTTACTTACTCTTTTTGCTCTTACTTTTCTAATTGACAGTCTCCCTAATACTTAAAGCTGA
Organism: Leptonychotes weddellii; assembly: GCF_054177405.1. Lineage (NCBI taxonomy): Eukaryota > Metazoa > Chordata > Mammalia > Carnivora > Phocidae > Leptonychotes > Leptonychotes weddellii. The sequence continues at coordinate 121,454,891 of NC_138373.1, read as the reverse complement.
GTCTTGCAACAAGTTTCAAAAGACTTCTGGCTTACTTTTTTTTCTAATAACAGCTGGCATATTGCTTTAAAATGTCTACCTTGAACTCTCAAATAATACTGTAATAAATATCTGTTATGAGAGATGTTTAACATCACATTCATTCTGTTTTCATATATTAGGCTTTCATATACATTTATTTTGAATAAAGTATTTCATGGCCTAAAAGTTGAAAAGTCCCTAATATAAATGACTGGAATTGCTTCAATAATAGCATGCTGAATGTACTTATATGAGTTGTTCAATAATCTGCTATCATGCTCCTGCATTCTAATAGCTATAGGAATAAAATTAGACTCATTTTGCTGTATGGGTTAGATTTTATTCTAAATTCTGGGAAACTGTGCTTTCTTTTCAAAATATTCATAGTAGTTTGTGCATATAAATTTACATTATTAGCAGCACTTAGTAGAGCTTTGCTTCCTAGACGCTTTTGGTGATGATTTAAATACACTGTAAGAAGGTCATTGTAGAGATCATAATAATTGTATCAGTTGGGATGTTTTTAATTGCAAATGAGAATATTGAACCCCAACCGGCCTGAGGGATTTATTGATTCACATTCCTAAAAAGCCCAGAAGTAAAGCTAGTTTGGGTGTAAGTTCAGGGCTTGAAACGACCTGTTCAGTGCTCCATTTATCAGATCAGTTGACCCCATTCTCAGGCGGGTTCATCTCTTAAGTAGAAAATGATTTTTAGAGCTTTAGGCATACATCTAGCCTTCTCAACAACTCTGGTAAAAAAGAGAATTTCCTAAGAGGTGGGAAAAAAAATGCCAATTCTAATTCTCATTGGCCCCAAACAACATGCGTATTCTTGAAACAGCAAGACTGATGAAAGAAAGAAAAAAAGAAAAGAAAGAAAAAAGAAAAACTAAACAGGTGAACTTCATTTTATTAATATATTTTATTTAACTAATATATAAAAAATACCTTTTCACCCTTCAAGTACTCCATAGCCGCATATTGCCAGTGACCACATAGTTTTAGTTGCTAGTCTTGGACAGTGTAGTAATAAAGTCTCCTGAGAGCAAATGGACAGATATTTATAAGACTAGAGATACAGTAATCTTTAATATGTCTTGCTTAGGAACAGTGGTCATAAATAAATCTATTCTCAAAAGAAATCATTAAGTATCACGTGGATAAGAAGTTAAAATTAACCTCTAACTTCTATTCCGTCTTAGAATTCTGTGGACCAAACTTCCCACATGTTTTGAACACCCTCTCTCTATTTGATGGTTATCCACACTGTGGGCTCCCAGTTTCCAGGGCAATTTGCAAAAAACCTCCTGCATTCTCAGACTCCCTTGTGGCTAAACTGCAGGCGTGTGACCTTGGTTTTGTGAATCAGATTCCCCTAAGTGGGCCTTAATTTGGGAGATAACCAAAGGAGAAGGAGATTAGGGATGGCTCATTCATTCTGCTGCAGGGGAGGTAGGGGCTGTGGTGACCTCCTGCTCAGGCCAGTTCCCTGGTGTAGTTCTAGGAATTATTCTTGGAGGTTAGTCTGGAGCCTGTTTCTCCAGCCCACCCAACCATTCTCAGAGATATGTAATAAATTCAGTATTTATTAGATAGAATGCATTAGCTCTCAACAGATTCATTTTCTATCTAAGCTAGCTGCAGTAAATTGTGTTGCTTACAACTAATAGCCCCAATTGATACCAACTCCTAATATTATGCCCTGTGAACACCTATGACTCTGGACAAAATAATATCTTTCTAAGAGGGTGAGATTCAATTAGAGTATTTTTCCCTGCTGCAAGAAAAATGTCTGTGACTTACAAAAGAAGTATTTTGTATTTATTATTTCTTTCTTATCACCTTATTTGCATTTTCTGGAACATGACTACTTACAATGTACCTGTAAGTTTTTTATAAAACCAACATGAAAATAATCATGCCTGAATTATATCTATGACTTCAATAGCACCTAGATATCCCATCATTTCATGTCACCTCCCTTCCCTCAATCACACTAATAACATTGAGAGATATAAATGAATCACTATTACTCAGTTGTGTCCTATCTGCCCTGGTTGTTGAGCTTGAGGTATTAAAAAAAAATCATAACCGACTACGGTTTGCCTTGAAATGTTCCTCCCGTGAAGTATTTGCATATGTTTCATGCTGACTGACAACTGCTGATTACTCATGCTCAGTTCTTGTGTAAAACTTTTCTTTTTTATTTTCAAAATTCCAGACAAGTTGTATTTTTACTATACTTACAGTTTTTCTTTTCAAGTGTATGGTGTGTGATTAATTCCATTCTAAATTCCGGGAGAAAAGGTATGACTAGCTGTAGGCTTTCTTGTAAACAAACTTAGATTAGACAAAAATGCTTCATTTTCTTTCATATGCTTTTAACCTGATTAGAGTTTACTGGTTTTGTTTAAAGCCACCATAGGAACATTTTAATCTGTCATATGCCAGATTTTCAGTTTTAGTTTTTAATCAAAAATATTCTACCCCAATGATAAATAATCTTATCATTAGACACACACACACTGTATGCGCACACACCTATACACACAAAAGATACATTCATTATTAAATATTTTGCACCTGAAATAATTTGTTACTCAGTTCTTACTCAAATCACATAATAAATGATAAAGATTTTTGCAGATTGGCCTCAGTATGAGGAGGAGGATGATTTTCAGTAATCTTATTGTTTAGGTGTCGAGCTTCTTCCTTTTTACCCCAAATTCACATATCTGTTCCCAGTTTGACTTGTGTCCTGGTGCTACTGCAAGCTAGCCGAGTGACAGTGTCCACGTAGGTTAACTTGTTGGCTCTCACTTTTCTCATCTCTAAAACAAGGCAGCAGATTCTACAATTCTAAAATTCATTTTTAACGGGTCTTTACTTATCTAAAGTAGTATTAGCAGTATTATTATAGACATCATTCTCATTATGATATATTCTATCATTATCATTTTTGCAAATGTAGTTTTTACTGAGAGTCTATATTATTCTGTTTTTCTTCTGTCCTATTTTATTTTCTGAAACATTTTAGCTCATAGATTTTTTTTCTTTTCCTAGTACTTTTCTTGTGGATTTGTTGAAGAAATCATCAAGAGGCTCTTAAGGTTAATGGCAGTTGATTAATGAAATTACTGTATTTAAATAATGATCAGTTTCACTTAACAAAGTGCTAGTAACCCATTTGCACCATCTTTTAACCTGTTCCAGTCACTAGCCAATCTGCACAAGTAAGAGTGGCTCTCAGGAACAGAAAAACTTATTTTACCGGAATGTTCTATTGAGTGAATAATTACATTTCCAATAAATTTATTTTGGATACTTCAACAACTGCAAAATATTCTTTTAAAATTTTGATCCTAAAATGTCGCTGAGGTATTCCATGGACAGGGCTAAATACTCGATAGATTCTAAACTATAAAAAGAGGAATATTCATAAGCTTGGTACGCCTGGACCTCTAAACACCTGGAATCATTTATTAAATGGTATCAGGTAGGGTTTGTTGGTAGCAAGCAATGAAAATTAACTCAAGTGAATTTATTGGAAAGATAGCATAGTTCAGAGAAGGAAAAGAGAAACTTTATGAGACAGGCTGAAGAAATAACAGGAACCAGAATGGCTCAGGACTCATAGGTATATTAGATACAGGAACAAACACCTACAAGAGTTAAGGATTCATTAGGGATGAATTAGCTCCAAACATTCTAGTTGTGTAGACAGTGTCACTCAGCATGCAATTCCAATCCCTTCTCTCTTCTTCCACTACTAGAAATCAGGAAATGAAAGTACATAGTATCCCAGTCTCAGCTAGGGGTATCTATGTGACACAGTTGAAGCCCTGGGCAGAATTTTGCAAACCTCTACTCTTTCTATCTGGAAGGTGGAAGTGATGCCCGGAGGGGCAGAAGCTAATCTATAACCATGACAGCTGCAATCACAGGCTTTGGCTTCCTGACAATATCAATTGACAGAGAGTGCTAAATGTGTTGGAAACTGCAAGTTGTCCTAATTGACAAGAAGACAGAATTTGAGACCAGATGATGCTTAAGAGGTGAGGGTACAATCATGCAGGGCCTGGTTAATCCCACTAGGAGCTCAGCCCTCCTACAGGTGACAGTGCAGGATCATTAAAAGGTTAGAAAATGAAGGATTATGACCAGAATCTCTTTTATAGGGAGTCCATGGTTTCAGTGTGATGGATGTTTTAAAAGGGAATGGATCTGGAAGCAGGAAGTTCAATCAGTAGGTTGCCACAGATTGTGTATGTGTTCACTGCTGGCAAACTTCTCAAAGGGAAAGGATATTGCTTTGGACTGAATATCTGTGTCCTCCCCCCACCCCAAATTCATATGTTGAAACCTAACATCCAGGGTGATGGTAGTAGAAGGTAGGGCCTTTAGGAGGTAATTAGGTCATGAAAGAAAAACCCTCTGGGTACCTGGGTGGCTCAGTTGGTTAAGTGTCTGCCTTTGGCTCAGACCATGATCCCGGGGTCTTGGGATCGAGCCCCAGGTCAGGCTCCTTGCTTGGCAGGGAGCCTGCTTCTCCCTCTCCCTCTGCCTGTCACTCCCCCTGCTTGTGCTGTGCGCGCTCTCTCTCTGTCAAATAAATAAATGGAATCTTAAAAAAAAAAAAAAACAAGGAAAGAAAGAAGTAAATAAATAAAGAAAGAAAAGCCCTCATGAGTAAGATAATGTCCTTAAGAAAGAAACCCTAGAGAGCTCCTTTGCCCCTTCGGTCATGTGAGGGCACAGCAAGAAGATCAACCAGGAAGCAGGCTCTCACCACACACTGAATCTGATGGGTCCTTATCTTGGACTTACCAGTCTCCAGAACTGTGAGGAATAAATGTCTTTTTTTTAAGATGTTTATTTATTTATTTGTATATATATTTGAGAGCACACAAGCAGGGTGAGCAGCAGGCAGAGGGAGAAGCAGGCTCTCCGCTGAGCAAGGAGCCTGATGCGGGATTGATCCCAGGACCCTGGGATCATGACCTGAGCCAAAGGCAGACGCTTAACCAACTGAGCCACCCAGACATCCCGAGAAATAAATTTCTGTTGTTCATAAGCCGCCTAGTCTGTGGTGCTTTGTTATAGCTGCCCTAATGGACTAAGACAGGCATCATCTTATTCTACACCCGAGTTCCTTAGCAGAGCAAAATTAGGACAGGGGAGGCTCATGACACTCAAGAGGAAAGGACACCTCCTGACATTCAGCAGGGAGAAGAATGTCATCCTTGTGGTCATTAATTAGTACACATCAGAGGCTATTTGAAAAGGGTATTTATAGATTACATTATAAAAGGATTACTGTACATATCCGGTAAAACATTAAGGAGATGTTTTGTTAATTTTAACTTCCTTTCTTCAACTACTGAAAAGCAGCACTGTCTAATTATGGAAGAGCAGAGTTTTCTCATCGATCTCTAGTTTCTAGGACAATGTCTGGAATATGCTTTGTGCTCAAGCAATATCTGTTTATTTTGTATGTGCAGGCACTGTTCTAAGGACAAATTCTTATAACAAACCTTATGCAGGTGATTCAATTATCCTGATTTAAATATGAGAAAACAGGCCAAGAAATCCTAAGATTCAAACTGAGATCCATTTGACTACAAGGCGCATTAGTTTAATTATTCTGTTATAATGCATTGTGGGACCTATGGATTATCCAAGTGATAATATCCAGCAGATAATTAAAAATAAGTGGCTGAAGGGGCGCCTGGGTGGCTCAGTCAGTTAAGCATCTGCCTTCAGCTCGGGTCATGATCCCAGGGTCCTGGAATGAAGCCCACATAGGGCTCCCTGCTCTGTGGGGGGGGGAGGGAGGGTTGTCTGCTACTCCCTCTCCCTCTACCCCTCCTCCCTGCTTGTTTTTTTTTTTTTCTCTGTCTCTCTCAAATAAATAAAATCTTAAAAAAAAAAAAGTGGTGGAAGTTTAAGAGAAAAATCTAGCATACAGATGCACATTTCACAATCATTTAAGCACTGAAGTTGTAATGGAAGGTAAAGGAGTGGAATAACATCACCTGGGCAGTGACCTTCAAACCTTTGGACTACAGTCATAAAAAAATTCTTTAATAGTGACCCACCACACACACACACACAAATGCATGTGTATGTGTGTCTCCTGTAATAATACCCATCTTTATTAAATGTGATATATTTTATCATTTTTAATTGTTTTCTTCTATGCAATTCTATTTCATTTAAAAATGCTTCTTGCAATCCATTAGGCTCGATTACATGATCCAATAATGGCTTGTGCTCTGCAGTTTGAAAACCACTGCCTTTAGTAAGCTGTGGTGAAGAAGCTGCCAACTGGGGACCCACTGACCATATTTGGCATGGAGATGTGTTCACTTTGGCCAGCATACTCATTTCTGGCATACAGATATGTTATACTTGAGGAAAATTTGAAATATTGGCGACTTCACATAAAAATTTATATAAAAGAATCTGGATTTCCAAATTCTTTTGAGAAACGGCAACTCTTCTCTAGTAGTCCTATTACCTATCTGTAGGCAGTGACTGTAGCTGGGAAGCAGCTGCCTCCTCCTACCCGCCACAGCTCCCCCCTGCCCCAAGCCTCCTACATGGTTATCTCCCTGACTCTGAGTATCAGCTGCCATTTAAGGTCGTGCTTGTGTTCTTTCTGTTGTTATTTCCTTATAAGAGAAAAGGCAGTTCTTGACTGTATCAAAGAGTAAGAGAACCACATATTTTTGTCGCATACAGCCTGCTTCAGTTATTTATGCTACCTTCAGATCTGTGTAAGCACTTTGGTTTGTGATTCACAGTATAGCATGTTAACGGCTGAGTCAAGGATGGAAGACTGGCCAATACCCACCACACAAAGGGAAAGAGGAAAAGGAGGCCAGAGAGCTACTAAAAAAGAATAACCAGATGGTCAAGAGCAAACCCAGAAGAATAGGATGTTAAGGACAGGAGGGATCAAGAGCATCCAATTCAGGCTGTATGGTTGCTCTTAAGTCAAAGGCATTTGTGGATTTCATTGGCAGAACTTCCAAAGAAGATCCTGCTCTCTTTAGATGATTCATCTCCATGTCTGATTCCCACTGTCAGGAAGAAACATAAATAAAGGATTTCACAGAGGGGGACCTGTCTTAACATGCCAGGATTTAGAGGATGCGGATACTAAATGCGGTAGCCAGATGTTATTTTGGTGGCTGTGTCTTTTGGATTGAACAAGAATGTGGCTCCCACACATGTCCTGCTATTTAGAGTAAAGTTCAGGAGATAGAAGTGGGCAGGGAAGCTCCTGTCTCAGTGTGGATTGGGACTGAGCCCTTCAGCATAATGTTAGGCATCCATTAGCATGTCTCAAATCACCTGCCACTGATGGGTCCAAGAGCCTGGCACAATAACTGAGCTCAGAACTGTGGCATGATAATATTCTTACTAAGCTTTGAGTCTGTCCTAGCGGCAGCTCACTGACACGGCACATCACTTGGGTGGACACTAAGATGAGCTGAAGTCCTAGGAATAAGGCTTTGAGAAGTTTTAGGTACTATAAGGAAGTCATTTGCAAATCAGCATTAACTGAGGGTACTCAATAATACAGATAACCTGAGGAAATCGGAAGTTTTAAATTTTGAGTGTATCACGAAAGAATCAAAATCTGCTTGGGAATTAATGATGAATGTCCAAAGGAGGGGAACAAAATAAGCTTTGCTGTAATTTTCCAAAAAATGCTAAACTCTGACCCCAAAACAGCAATAATTTTAAAAAGGATTTCTGCTTTATCACTAATCTTTTTTGTTGTTGTTTAATAATAAGGGAGAAGAAGAAACAAAAAGAAAAGACAGACTATTCTTGCCTAACTGTCATTCTTGGAAGCAGGGGAGTGTTTGCTTTTCTTTTGTTCTTTCAAATCCCAGGGGAGCTATGCAGGCTGGAGTTTCTCTTTGCCTTTTCATCTGCCGGGAAATAGCACACAAAGGCAAGGCTTCCCTGAGCAGTACAGAGACATTTGTGTTTTCTTTTTTCTATTCCCTGTTGAGCAGAGGCTTAAAAAAAAAAAAAAACAAAAAAACTTCCCACTGTGCTTCTCTTGTGTTGTAAGCACCATGACTTGTGTTTTCATTCTTTATGTATCACATTTCCCGTGTTTTACCGTGTTAGCGAGTTAAAATTAATGCACATTTTAAAGTGTTCACAAGTGGAAAGTCTTTATTCTTTGATTATGAATAAAGGTAGAGCTGCTAAAATATTCTCAGGGTAAATCTGCCTAGAATTAATATACATAAAATATTCTATATGTGACATAGCCAGCCACTGCATGAACAAATCAAATCTCTAAGATCTAAGATTTTACAGTTAATAAAATCATACATATAGATAATAAACATTATAATGAGAATTATATTTCCTGCAGAGTTATTGTCAAGTATAGGGCAAAATGGCCAACATGACATAGAGGGCAAAAATGACTTATTAGTACTTAACAGTCTTAAAGAGGATCACTTTCTTACCCCCCAAACTCATCAATCAAAGCCCTTCCTAGGGAGGGAGACCAAGAATATGGCTAGTTTAACTAAAATCTCCCCATAGGAAGCATGAGGCTAAGAAGAAAGGAGAGGCTCCTTAAGAGGATCTAGTAGATCTGGTACAGACCTAAGAAAGATACCTGTACTCAGGCAGGTTGGCAGGGGAAGATAGATTGAGAGAATGAGGGGCCATGCATGTTTGGGATACCTAGCAAAGGATAAATACATGGTAGCGGGGTGCCTGGGTGGCTCAGATGGTTAAGCGTCTGCCTTCGGCTCAGGTCATGATTCCAGGGTCCTGGGATTGAGCCCCGCATCGGGCTTCCTGCTCCACGGGAGGCCTGCTTCTCCCTCTCCCACTCCCCCTGCTTGTGTTCCCTCTCCCACTGTGTCTCTCTCTGTCAAATAAATAAATAAAATCTTTAAAAAAAAAAAATACATGGTAGCTCTTGTGATTGGGATAGATATGGCCCCCAATTGCAATAGATCTTGTTATTTATAATACTGATACTTTACATGTATTTTGCCTATCTTTTATTCTTTTTTTTCAAGAGAATATTAAATCGTTTATTGATTACACATGATAATGGATGATACACAAGCTTTAATCCTATCTATAATTTTATCTGATACCATAATTCAATTTAGATATATTGCATAGGATGTGCCAACAATCATATTAATAACCAAATAAACTCCAGGACTTTGCTTGGGTGACCCTTTTAATGGTGAACTCCAGGTCACAACACATTAACTGTCAGTTCAACTACACCAAGGTGTGTGGAGACAATGGCTTCTGTGCCCAAGCAGGTTGCAAATCAATTTCGAATGGAACCTGGCATCACCCTGAAGGAATTCTAACTTCACACTGTTGGGGTAGTATACCAAGATGGCTTCAGAGTAGACTAACTTTACACAGCACATTTAAAAAAAGACACATTTATTCAGCGTCATGATCAGACTATTACATTTAGAAATCAACAGCATGGGTGCAAAAAAAAAATCTACATTAAAACACTTTGTTGGAATGCTTTACACT
>NC_138373.1:121433488-121444813 GCF_054177405.1 Leptonychotes weddellii | reverse complement strand
AAAACCTCCTGCCACTGCCGTAGCTCCTGCTGCTGCTGGAACCACCACAGCCACCTTGGTTTCGTGGTTTGGCAAAGTATTGGCCTCCACCACCGTAGGGGCCGGAGTTTCTGCCTCCAAAATTTCCTCCTTTCATGGGTCCAAAATTTGAGGATTGATTGCTGTAATTGCCAAAATCATTAGAGCTTCCGCCACCTCCAAAGTTGCTTCCATCGTTACCAAATCCGTTATGGCCATCCCCATGGCCACCATATCCACCACCACCTCGACTGCCACCAAAGCCACCTCGACCACTGAAGTTCCGTCCACGACCAAAGTTGTCATTCCCACCAAAACCACCTCCACGACCACCACCAAAGTTTCCAGACCCACTTCGACCTCTTTGGCTGGATGAAGCACTAGCCATCTCTTGCTTAGATAGGGCTTTCTTTACTTCACAGTTGTGGCCATTCACAGTATGGTATTTTTGAATGACGATCTTGTCTACAGAGTCATGGTCATCAAATGTTACAAAAGCAAAACCTCTCTTTTTGCCACTGCCCCGGTCAGTCATGATCTCGATCACTTCAATTTTCCCATACTGTTCAAAATGATCTCTTAGATGATGTTCTTCAGTGTCTTCTTTAATGCCACCAGCAAAAATCTTCTTCACAGTTAAGTGGGCACCAGGTCTTTGAGAATCTTCTCTTGAGACAGCCCTCTTTGGTTCCACAACTCTCCCATCCACCTTGTGTGGCCTTGCGTTCATGGCTGCATCCACCTCCTCCATAGTGGCATAAGTGACAAACCCAAAGCCTCTGGAGCGCTTGGTGTTTGGATCTCTCATTACCACACAGTCCGTTAGCGTTCCCCATTGCTCAAAATGGCTCCTCAGACTTTCATCGGTTGTTTCAAAGCTCAAACCTCCGATGAAGAGCTTCTGCAGCTGTTCAGGCTCTTTGGGGGACTCTGACTCACACATGATGGCGGTGGGAGGGGAAACTTTAACGATGCTTACTCGGCGGCGTCCACGGGCAGAAAAAAGCCCTACCTTTTATTCTTTGAAGTATACTTGTGTATTGTGTCATATGATCCTCAGAAAAACTTGGTGAGGCAGTAATAGAAGGCTGTAATTTTATTAATATTCTCATTTTACAGGTAAAGAAACAAGGCTTAGAGACCTGCCCACTCAGTGAGGGTGTACAACTTCTGGATCTAGAGTCCAAATCTTCTGTCTCTGCTCTGATGAGTTTTCGCAAAGGGAGATCACATGATTATGAACCCTTGGCCTTGCATCAGTGTTTTAAATCTCCCTATCAATACCTGAGATCATTAGGCTTTTGCCTGGCTCTTTATATTTTATGGGGTTAATTATAACCAGTCTTGAGGTTGTCATCACCTTTCCCTAGCCATTCATTGAGTCAATAACCATTTATCAAAAGAGAAAATAGAAGACATTCAATATATGATTATTGAATCAATGGAAAGACCGGCTATGGGCAGCAATATCAATGTATTCCCGGGTCATGGCTAATCATAAAATATAAAAAGCAGTAATTTGCTTCTCACATTTTTTTGATTTTATGGTGATAAGACAAGACCCACCTTCCGCTATAAAGATCCCAAAGGCTAGAAACTATTTTTTTTCATAATTTACCTTCAACTATGGCTGTAAACAGGTAGCTGAGATTGTTGCTGCAAGGAAATCAAGCATGGAAAAGGAGAAGTAAAGAAGCACGGGCAGGAGGGTTCAGTCTGAGTGTTAGATCAGCAGCAACCAGCGTCCAGTAGCAGCGATGGTGAGGACAACCATAGTAGAATGTCTGGTGCCCGTGAATAGCAGGGCTGAGGGTGGCATTTTTCTGGTCAGTTTCTTGGTGTCACTTTCATTGTGATTCTGGCTCTCCAGCTGTGCTTCCTGCCTATCTTCTAAGCCTATTTCTCCGGCTATCCTGGCTCTTCTGAGAGCCATGTGATAGCCTTTCAGTAAATGCCTTTCTGCCTAAATGGGCTAGAGTTAGTTTCTGTTGCTTGCAAATAAAAAAATCCCAATTGATGCATTGCACAGCTGATTTATTTGTTCAAGTATCTATGGACTGAGTAATGTGTGCTCATCATTACCCTAGATATTAAGGATACAGCAGTGAATATGATCCACAAGATAGTTGCTTTTATGAAGATGAAACTTTAGTTAGGAGTAGAAAGACCATAAATAAGAAAATAAATAATGAATAAAATAATGTCAGCTAGTGACAAGTGTTATGGAGGAAAAAAAGCACGGGCCTAGGGGAAAGTAACTAGGCAGCAAGGCTGTTCTGCTCTGGATTGGGAGGTTTTAGAACATCTCTCTGAGGAGATGGTATTTGACCTGAGACCTGAGTGAAAACCAGTAACAACAACAACAAAACAGTAATAGGTAAGTCTCAGGGCAAGACATTCCAGGTGAAGGGAACGGCAAGCAGGAGCAAGTGTCCTGAGGTGGGAATGAATTTGATGTGTTTGAGCAACAGTAAAAAGGAAAGTATGGGTAGAGCCCAGTGTAGAAGCGGGGAGGATTGTAAGATGAAGTCAGAGGCCAGAGACTGTAGGGCCTTGTAGGCTGTGGTTAGGGGTTCTGATTTTATTCTAAGCACAACAGGCAGCCATTTGAGGATTTTAGGTAAGGAAGTGAAAGGAATTGATTCATATTCTGAAAAGATGGTTGGATCACGAAAAGACGAGGGTGGAAACCACAAGACCTGTTGGATGCAAAAATCCAGACCAGATGGAGTTTAGCAGGGACAAAGTGAAGAAAGTGTATGCCTCCAACAGCTTCTCTTACACCTCTGGAGAACAATTTATGATAATCAAGGGCACTGTGGGCCAAGGCCACCATGTAAATTGCTTGAATAAACACTTCCACTTCCAAGCAATTGAGAAAGTCAAGGCAGTTTCTTTGTTTAATTTTTGTGTAATTTTCCATTCCATTCAGCTGAAAAGAACAGTCAGGCAAACATCACCGCTCAGTTCTTCAGCTTTGTGGTAGAAGCAGAGCATTACTCCCCCAAAGCCAAAATTCATTTTCTGCACACTGAGATGTTTTCTTGGTTAATTCAAGGTTTCATGACAAAGCATGCTTGCTTCAAATTGTAGAAATATAGGCTGGTCAAAGTCATTATTCAAACAGTTGTCTTAATCTAAAATATTTATGTATAAATGTATAATACTGTTTTGTGTATATTTAAACAAGGCAGATATTTTAGAAACATGGTGCCTGGTGTTCCCCTAAGTTCTTTATAATCAACTCCATAAAACCCATACAAAAAATTATCAACAGCAAATACTGATTACTTATCACTATTTATTGATTCTATTAATACTTCTGTGAAACTCTACCTAATCTTAAATAAAATAAGAACATGTAAGAACAGTTTATGAAATAATTCAACAAAAAAAGTTCTTATTTTGCCTTTCACAACAATATGGAATTTTTTGGTGCTTTTAAAAATTACTGATGGACAACAAGATGGGTAATTAGGATATTATCTAATTAATAAATTGACTCACTTTGTCTCCATGTATAACTGTTTTGACTTTGAAATGATCAGTAAGATCAGTCAAATAATTGTCAACTCAGCTAATATATTTTTTAGTCCTCTTTGGATGAATTATTTCCTCTCAATTAATTATGCCTGAAGGAGATGTATTTTCGTATTTAGCTGTGCCGAATGTCATTTTAAAATTTACCTGTGGGGCGCCTGGGTGGCTCAGTCATTAAGCGTCTGCCTTCGGCTCGGGTCATGATCCCAGGGTCCTGGGATCGAGCCCCGCATCGGGCTCCCTGCTTAGCCGGGAGCCTGCTTCTCCCGCTCCCCCTGCTTGTGTTCCCTCTCTAGCTGTCTCTCTCTCTGTGTCAAATAAATAAATAAAATCTTTAAAAAAAATAAAGAAAAAAAAAATAAAATTTACCTTGCAAGGACAGGGCCTTATGGAACTAAGTTTTAATTGGTCATAGTGGAAATACTGGTAACATCAATTTGATCTTAGGCAAAAAGATCAAAACTAAGAGCTCAAAAGATAAGATTCAGGTAGTAGTAAAGGGACAGGATCTAAGTTTTATGGAAAACATACACTATATTAAATATTGTGCTAGGCATACTAAATATATAAGCTCATCTATTTAAGACAAGAGCCCTACAAGGAAGACTTTAGTCTATAGGTAAGGCAGCTTCAAAGGAAGACTTATCTCATGAATGGCTGAACCAAGATTAAAATCTGTGTCTATCTATCTACAAATATTTTGTACTTTCTACAGATTCTCGTTAATTCTCCTGTAATGCTCCTTTAGTGGTTAAGTCCACCTTTTTCCTGCCCCACCCCTACTCTAACTAGAACCTTTCACACTATAGGTAAGTGCACCTGACACCTTAAAAAATATTTGCTTTTCGTCTGATTGTGAAAGTGATATATATACTTGCAGAAACCTTGGGAACCACAGAGGAATTTTAAAAAGTAAATATCATATGTTCTTGGAACATAAAAATAACCTCCATAAAGATTTTGATGTCATTAATGTCTTTCTCTTCAGTATTTTTCATGTAAAGTGGGGATTACATTTCAGCTCTAATTTCGTATTCTGCTGTGTTTATCTGTTATGGTATCATTATCTTTTTTTCTAGTTCACCAAATATCCTTTGAAAATGTAATATTTAGGGATGCCTGGGTGGCTCAGTCGGTTAAGTGTCTGCCTTCTGCTTGAGTCATGATCCCAAGGTCCTGGCATGGAGTCCCAGAATCAGGCTCCTTGCTTAGCAGGGAGCCTGCTTCTCCCTCTGCCTGCCACTCCCCCTGCTGTGCATGCTCTCCTTCCCTTTCCCTCTCTGAAAATAAATAAAATAAAATAAGAAAAAAGAAAATGTACTATTTGTATGGCACATTTAATCATTCTCTCATATAGGAATATTATAATCTTAATCAATTTTTCCTCTTATTTAATCATACTATGGTAAGCATACCCATTTGCCCACTTTTCTGATTATTTGCTGAAAATACATTCCTATAAATAGAAAATCACTGTATTTAAAACACATATTTTTAAAAACGCTTTTAATACATTTTGCCAAATTTCTCTGGTTGTTCTCCATAAAAGTTGTAACAATTTGTTCTCTTACCCGTCTTCAACATGCTACACCCACAAAATAACTGCAAATTTGAGAAGCAAAAATGGCATCTAATTATGGTTTTAATTTGAATTTTAGCTTACTAGTGCATTTGGATCTTTTAAAATATGTTTATTTGTTCTTTGCATTTCTTCTGTAAGTTGGCCTCATGTTTTTTGGCTTTTTCCTGCTAATTTGAGTTGGAGAATGTTTGCGTCCTCTTTTTAAATTTTCTTGAAGGGTTTTTATATGAATAGAATGATCTGGTTTTAGAATGTTTGCTAGGAATTCACCTGTAAATCCATTTCCCCTGATTTATTCTTTGTAGATAGATTTTATAGTGTTGATTCGATTTGTTCAATGGTTATAATACATAGTGTTTTTTTTAGTTCATTTTGGTAAGTTCTATTTTTCTAGGAATATATCAATTTTATCTAAGGTTTACATTTTACTGGCATAAAGTTGATTTTTAAGATTTCTTTGGAGATTAAATAATTGTCCTGTTTTATATGGCCCTTAGTTTTGCTTAGAATTTTCTTACAATAAATATTATTTTTTGGTGACTGTTTTGTTTTAGGTAGTTAAGCTTATCAATCTTGTTCCCCTCCCCCACTTTGGCCTACGTAAAAAAAAAGTATAAATCAAGTTACTCTTGGGGAGTCTGGGTGGCTCAGTCGGTTGGGCGTCTGCCTTCAGCTCTGGTCATGATCCCAGGGTCCTGGGTTGGAGCCCCACATTGAGCTCCCTGCTCAGTGGGGAGTCTGCTTCTCCCTCTGCCTCTTCCCCCCTCCCCTGGCTTCTGCTCTCTCTCTTTCTCGTTCTCTCTCTCTCAAATAAATAAATAAAAATCTTTAAAAGAAAAACAAATCAAATTACTCTTAAGTTTTTCTTTTTGTTTTTGATATAATATTATATATTTTACAAATCTGCCATGGAATTTGAGGGATGCATTGATAAAAAACATAGAGGCAGCATGATGAGCACTGAGTAATGTATAGAATTGTTGAATCATTATATTGTACACCTGAAACTAATATAACATTGTATGTTTATAATATTGGAATTAAAAAAAAAAAGAACACTGAGATGGAGGCAGCTCCCGCTCTACGTCAGTTTCCCAGGACGGCCGTAACAAAATACCACAGACTGAGTGGCTTAACCAACAGAAACATTTATCTCGGTTCTGGACGCTGGAAGTCAAAATCAAAATTTCAGTAGCTTCAGTCTCTTCTGAGGAGTCTCTCCTTGACCGGCAGGTGGTCGCCCCGCTAACTGCCCCTTCACGTGGTCATCCATCTGTGTGCTACGCCCGTGTCTCTTTGTGTCCTAATTTCTTCTTCTTATAAGGACACCAGTGAGATTGGTTTAGGGCCCACCCTAATAACCTCGTTTTAATTTAATTACCTCTTTAAAAGGCTCTATCTTTGAATACAGTCACTTCTGAGGTACTGGGGTTAGGTTTTCAAATGAATGAATTTGGGGTAGGGGTACAATTCAGCCCGTAGTACCATGGTCCTGAGAATTTATGGATCATCTCTCTGGAGCTCACTCAGAAAAAGCTCCAGGAGAGGTTAGAAACTTGGGCCTTAAATGAAAATGCAGGAAAAAAAAGAACATATGTCCAATATTATTACTTAGATTATTCAAAACCTCTGTTATTTGTTTTTACTACTCCATCTGAAATGGACTGATGATGGGATGAAATTTCTCACTACATTACTTGTTTCTGTGTGAATTTCTAATAATGTCTCTTTATTTCTAATAGGACAATGCTATATTAATATGCACTTAAAAATATGTGATAAACTAATGTCAGTTTAGAGATAAGAGATTATGTTGTGAAGTTCAAGAACTTACCTTTTGATCCAACAATGATACAATTTAAAAAATTCCTTCTGACCTTTAATTAATGATTTTATCTTTACTTTTACTCCTCTAGCTAGCTTTTAAACTTTCATTGCATTTTTATAAGAATTTTAGTGGGTAGCTTGTAGGCATAATCAAGTATATTTAGCCACAAATCCCATTTACCTGATGCCTGCTCAAGCGATCAATGCCATCTGGATATATACTGACTACTTTTTCTATCTTGCTACCTATCGCCGTTATCGTTCCCCAAAGTTTTCATTTTTTAATGGAGGTATAATTGACATATAACTTTATATTAGTTTCATGTGTACAACATAATGATTTGATATTTGTTTATGATCACCACAATAAGACTAGTTAACACCCGTTACCACAAAGCTACAAAACTTTTTTCTTGTGATGAGAACTTTTAAGATTTACTTTCTTAGCAACTTTCAGTTATGCAATACAGTATTATGAACTACAGTTTCCATGTTGTACATCTCCAGGACTTATTTATTTTATAACTGGAAATTTGTACCTTTTGACTTTCTTCACTCATTTTGCCCACTCCATCCCACCTCTGGCAATAACTACTAACCTCTTCTCTATATCTACAAACTCAGTTTTTTGTTTGTTTGTTTTGCTTTTTGGTTCCACGTAAAAGTAAGAGCATATAGAATTTGTTTCTCTCTCTCTGACTTATTTCGCTTAGCATAATGCCCTCAAGATCGGTTCATGTTGTTGCAAATGGCAAGATTTCCTTCTTTTTAATGGTTGAAGAGTATTCCACTGTAGACACACACACACACACACACACACACACATATATATATATATACCATGTTTTCTTTATCCATTCATTGATGGGCACAGGTTGTTTCCATATCTTGGCTGTGGTATAAATGCTGCAATGAACATAGGGGCGCATGTATCTTTTTGAGTTAGTGTTTGCATAGCTACAGATAAATTTGCAGAAGTGGAATTGCTGGATCACATGGTAATTCTGTTTTTAATTTTTTGAGGAACTTCCATATTTTCTATAGTAACTATACCAATTTACATTCCTACCAACAGTGCACAAAGGTTCCTTTTCTTCACATCCTTGCCAGCACTTACTATTTCTTGTCTTTTTGAGAATAGCTATTCTAACAGATACAAGGCGCTATGTCATTGTGTTTTGATTTGCATTTCCCTGATGATTAGTGATGTTGAGCACTTTTTCATGTATCTGTTGCTGCCCATCCTGGCAAGTCTTTATTGTAACTATTCTCTCCTTTTTTCCCTGCCTCAGTGGGTTACTAAGACTAATTGCTCTACCTACATTTCTTTTGCTGTTTCCTCCCACCTCCCAGAGCACTGGTCTCTACTGCATGGTTTAGGCTTTCTAGGAGGTGCCAATGAACATTCTTTTGGGGAACAGGGAAAATGCTAGAACTACTAATTATATTTATTTTGTCTCCTCTTCAATTGTTTCTGTGTTTTATAATTATATTCTATAACATATAATGTATAATTACATAGTACCGGTATAATTTACCAATAAACACATGTGTAAATGGTTTATTAAATGAACAGAACTCATCAGGGTGTGCCAGAGATTCAATGATTTGCATGCAGGAAGTTTACTGGGGAATGCTCTCAGGATCAACATCCATGGAGGCTGAAGGAGACAAGATTGCACCATGAGTCTCAACTGGGGAAGATTTTGCACCCCAGGATATATTTAGCAACATGTGGAAATATACTGGCATCTAGTGGGTAGAAGCCAGGGATAGTGTTAAATATCCTATAATGCATAGTGTAGCCTCTCTAACAAAGAATTAGCCAGCTCAAAAAGTCAGTAATGCTGAGTTTGAGAAACCCTGGGGTAGAAGGAGAAGTTGGGTGACAATGAGAGCCAAAGCTTCACTTCTTTCAGTGGCAAGCTCTGGAGTTGGGAGGGTCCTTTGGCATCCAGCACTGGATACAGGCTGCCTCCAGGAAGGGAGCATGACCTCAGGAATGGTCAGTTTTTGAAAGCTATATAAATACCTACAGTATGCAATTTTTTGTATACAAATTCCTTTGCTCAACATTATATTTATGACATTCATGTTTTTGTTGCATACAACTGTAGTTACTTCCTTTTTATTGCTATAGACTATTTCACTACACGAATATATCACATATTCTACCATTCTACCATAGGTGAACCTTTGAGATGTTTCTAATTTCCCCTATTTTTTTTAAAGATTTTATTTATTTATTCATGAGAGACAGAGAAAGAGAGAGGCAGAGGGAGAAGCAGGCTCCCAAGGAGCAGGGAGCCGATGCAGGACTCGATCCCAGGACCCTGGGATCATGACCTGAGCCGAAGGCAGACGCTTAACCATCTGAGCCACCCAGGCGCCCTCTAACTTTCCCCTATTACAAATAATGCTGCTGTGAACTTTATTCTATACATCTCTAGCTACACATGTGCATGTATACATATTGGGTATGTCTCTAAAAGTAGAAATGCCAAGTCATTGGTTTTTACATAGTTTCAACTTTAGCGGATAATGGCAAATAGTCTTCCAAAGTTGGTTGTATCAATTTTACACTCACCAGCAGCGTGTAAGTGTTCCATGTCCTCGTGAACAAGTGGTATTATCAATCTTTTTAATGTTAGCATTTTGATGGGTTTGTAGGGGTACCACAATGTGATACAGTTGCATTTTCCCAATGCCTGATGAGGTCATCATGTGTTTATGGTCATTTGAATATCTTATTTAGTGAAAACTTATTTAAGTCTGTTGCTCATTTTTCTATGTTGTTGCCTATCCTTTTCTCATTGCTTTATGGAGTTCATCATAATCTGGATACAACACCTTTATTACTTATTATGTTTTGCAAATATTTTCCCGTTTTCATGGTCTGGAAGTCTTTTGATGAAAGGAAGTTAGTAATTGTAATCCAAATTTTTCATATCTTCCTGCATGATATTTTTTATTTCCCACTTAATAGCCTAGATCATGAGCATATTCTCCTTCAGAAACTTTATTGTATTGTCTGTCATATTTAGATCAACAGTCTATTTGGAACTGATTTTTATGTATGGTGGGAGGCAGAGAGTTAAAATTCTATTTTGTTTCCAAGTGGATGTCTAATTTGCCCAGAATCATTTGTTCAAAATATTGAACTTTCTCTACTGTTCTTAATGTCTACTTTGTCAAATACTGAGTCCATAAATTCAAGGGTCTTTTTGTTTTCTGTTTTGTTGGTATATTTGTCCATTTTTCCCCTTCGTTAGTGGAGCTTTATAATGTCTTGATATCCAGTAGAACAAATCATCCAATCTTGTTTTTCTTTTTTATTAAGTTTTTAATTTTAATTTCACTGGACTTAACATACAGTGTTACATTAGTTTCAGGTATACAATATAGAGATTCAACAATTCTATACACTACTCAGTGCTCATCATACATGTACTCTTTTAAACATTTTACATTTACATTCCCACCAATGTGTGAAGATTCCAGTTGTTCCATATCCTCATCAACATTTGGTGTTGTCAGTGTTTTAAATTTTTGCCATTCTGATAGTCATAGGATGAAATTTCAGTGTGGCTTTAACTTGTCTTTCTCTGATGAATAATGATGTGGAGAGCATTTTCTTGTGTTTATTGACCATTTGTATTCTTGTTTTATGAATTGTCTACCCAAATCTTTTGTCTATTTTTTAAATTGGCGTGTCTGTCTTCTTATTACTGAGACAATCTTTTTAAATATCCTAGATGCCAGTTTTGCAGATATTTTCTTTCAGTACATGGGTTGCCTATTCATTTCTTAATAGTGTCTTTTAATAATAAGCAGTTTTTGATACAGTATAACATAACAATTTTATTTAATTGATAATGATTCTGTGGCCCATCTGTATTCTCCTATCTTTTCTTTTAAAAGCTTTATGATGTTAGGTTTTACATTTAGGTTTATGATGTGCCTCAAATTAATATTTGTGTATGGCATGAAATAGGGAATGAAGTTCGGTATGTTCTATATGTATATCTAGTTGTTCCAGCACCACTTAGCGAAAAACTTTTCATTACCCAGTGGGATCCTTTAACATTTAATGTAAATGATTGACACAGTTGGATTGGGTCTACATTTTATTTTTGGCTATCTGTACGTCCTTCTCTTTTCCTTTAGCTTATTTGAATAATTTTTAGAATCTCATTTAAATTTACCTATTGACTTTTTAGCTATACCTCTTTGTATTAATTTTTATTGGTTGCTGTAGGAATTGTAGATACCCTTAACTTTTCACAGCTTACTTAAGATATTGTACCACTTCACATTATGTAGCAATTTTGTAATTTATTCTTTTTTTTTTTAATTTT
>NC_138373.1:121424372-121433388 GCF_054177405.1 Leptonychotes weddellii | reverse complement strand
CCCGCTTCATTCCTCCCCTCCCGCTACCTTCTTCTTCTTCTTTTTTTTTCTTAACATATCTTGCATTATTTGTCTCAGAGGTACAGATCTGAGATTCAACAGTCCTGCACAATTCACAGCGCTTAACAGAGCACATACCCTCCCCAGTGTCTATCACCCAGTCACCCCATCCCTCCCACCCCACCCCCCACTCCAACAATGTAATTTATTCTTTATTCTAGAGTTTCCATATATCATATGTTTTTCCTAAATCCCATAAGACAAGGTTTTAATTTTTGGTTAAATGGTCATGAGTATTTTAAAAATGAAAAGAAAAAAATTTTATATTTCCCCACATATTTACCTTCATAACCAATCAGCTACTAAGTTCTTTCAATTCTTTCTTTCTAAATGTATTTTATAACATCATTTTTCTCTTTATTCTATCATCTTATTTGTCTCCATAGAACCTCATGACTAGACAATGCCTCCTATCTAATCACCTTTCCTTCAGACTCCCTGTTCTCAGATCTTCTCTCCCAAACATTGTAATGAGGAATGCAGTAGCAATGAGGAGTCCCTGTGCAATTTGAGAAGAAAGTTAACATGTATAACCTCAGTGACTTGTCTGAAAGTCGAGCCTGTTTTCAACAATTTCATATTCTATGCTTTGCCTTGTATTGGGCTTTGCACAAAGAAGGCACTCAATGAATATTTATTAGATTGTTGGATGAACAAAGAAACTGTTTTTTCTTACCCACAGTAAAGGAGAACCTGTGTTGCTAAAACAAAGTTATTACTCTGAAAACTGATAATGGCAACTAACAAGAGATGCATCATATGTCATTGCTTCTCAGTAAAAATAAACAAGCAACAAACAAATCTATTTCACTTTGTGCATAAAATAAAGGATGATTATAGCCAGTCAAGAGAATCCTATGGGAAAAGGGAGGAAAAACTATGAATCTTCCAGAAATTTGTCTATCATATGTGTCATATCATATCAATCAATCACAGGCAGTTTAATTTCAGAACGAAGAGAACTAAAAGTTGATCTGTACTCAGGATACTAAATTCATCATCTAATATTATTGCCACAAACATGGTATTAGCTTATGAATGTCTCCAAGTGCCTGTTTTATTTTCTAAAAGATGCAAACTGAGGTGCTAAAAGGCATTTTTTTAATCTTCTTTTTTACTTTTTGTTTTCTTTTTGTGGAAGCAGGTACATTTTGTGCTCATTCAGCTAAATAAACTGCAGTTTATAAGCTGAGAAGAGACTCCTCAAAATGACAGATAGGAGGGGTCTCAGATTAACTCAACAGCTGGATTTCTATACCAACTAAGACCTGCTAAGAAAAATGAGCTATGGGGAGCTAAAGAGAAAAGGAGGACAGTTTAATTAAAACTGGCTCAAGATTGAAAACCTTAATGAATTGCAGTCCCAGAGCAGAGCAGATCGCGAGACCCTTGAGTCCTAAGGGAACTGTCAATAATAAAGATGCAATTATCTGAACTGATTGCTCACAAGACAACTTGTTTTCAATAGTGCCACGTGTTGTTTCTCAGGGCATAATGATTTGGCAGAGAAATAACCTGGCAGAGTGTGCTGAAAATAGCTGCTTTATAATTACATTGCTACTTTCTGTAAATCTGATAATGAGGTAATATCTGGTATGCAAAAATTAATCATGCATTCAGAGAGTTCTATATTAAATGTCACATGAGTGAAATTTCCACTCAGTAGATACAACCTAGTCACAAAAACCTCTAGGAAACGGAGTTCAAAAACCAATTATGGATATAAAGAAGCCAGATTTGCCTCCAGCTCTATAATGTCAATCTTATTAGATCAGAGAGGAAAATTTCAATCTAGTGAAAGGACACAGCCTCATGATGCCCCTGCAGTGTCCTGAATGGATCTGATGGGTGAGGAGGCTGAGTGACTCTTTGGGAACTCTTGCAGGAGTCCAATGTGTTTATACTGTTGTTAATTAAAGCCCCTGTGTTAGTTTGCTACCATTTCTGTAACAAATTGACACCAACAAAGTAGTATAATGATGAAAGTTTATTATTTTACAATTATATAGGTCAGAAGTCTAAAATGGGTCTGTAGGGCTGCATCACTTCTGAAGGTGTTAGGGGAGAGTCTATTTACTTGCCTTTTCCAGTCTTTAGAGGTTGTCTACATTTCTTGACCCGCGGTCTCTTCCTCCATCTTTAAAGCCTCAGTGTCACACCTTCTTTGCTCTCCGACCTCTGCTTCGATATGTACATCTCTCTGACTCTAATCCTCCCACCTCCCGCTTAAAAGGACTCTTCTTTTTTTTTTTTTTTAAAGATTTTATTTATTTATTTGAGAGAGAGAGAGCACATGAGAGGGGGGAGGGTCAGAGGGAGAAGCAGACTCCCTGCTGAGCAGGGAGCCCGATGCGGGACTTGATCCCGGGACTCCAGGATCATGACCTGAGCCCAAGGCAGTCGCTTAACCAACTGAGCCACCCAGGCGCCCTAAAAGGACTCTTCTGATCACATTGGGCCCACCTGAATAATCCAGGATAATCTCCCCATCTCAAGATCCTTAACTTAGTCACACCTGGATGGTCTCTTTTACCAGGCAAGATACCATATTTACAGGTTCTGGGGATAGGATGTGGCCATTATCCAGCTTTCTATACCCCCCAAAAGGGCAAAAAAAGATTTATAGTAGAAATTAGCAACCTTCAGGTACCAAGGTACAGACTTACAGTATTTTATACTTTCTTGATATTGTAATAGCTACTTCCATTGGTTGCGTCAGCTGTGAATGCCAGAAGAATACTACAGGGCAGCTTAAATTAGGTCAGGAGATCATCATATAACCAGGAAGTCCAGGCAGAGGCAGTCTATGGTTCCTCTTTTCCTGCTCTGCTATCTGTAGAGGGGACTAAGGCACCTTAAGTGTCCTGCCAGGTTTCCAGGCACGAAAAAGCAAAGCAGAAGAGGCAGTGCTAATAAATTCCCACTTACATCCTTCCCCATTCTTCTCAATCAGTAACTGGATAAGACTGGCTGTCCTGTGTTTTTAAAAATGTGTCCCCTGCTCACCCAATTTTCCACAAGAGTCCCCCAATAATAATTAAAATCAACCACAGTATGTTTGCATGTGCCCAAATAACAAATATTCTAAAATAAAATTATTTAAACCGACCCAAATGATAATTATGGTTGTAGTTTTCTTCTAAGCAAATTAGCTGATTTTTAAAAAATTTTAGTGACTGAATCAACAGGTTATCTCATCACTTTGTAAGTATAGCCTCTTATAGCCCACACCACTTTTCTAGGTACTTCCCTTTCACGATCATAATGGCTGTAGATTCAGGGCAGTCATTTTGTCCAACATATCTATGATTCCTGTCCACAGTTGATAGGTTGGATCAAAAATCAAAAATCCCAGTCTCCTCTCTGGACCCCACTTGTTGGCCACAGTTGATTCACCTAAGACTGAACAACAGCTGATAAAAAATAGCCAGTCTTTTGCCTCAGAATTCTAAAATTGGAACTGAGAGAGAGAAGATTACCCTCTCCCTAGAAGGGTGAATTATAACACACAAATCAGGGAGCTATTGATCTCCATGTTTCGTGTGTTGACTGGGGAGCAGAGGAAGTTAGTCCTCAGAGAAAAACTGTGGAGTAAAAGAGCAGAAGGGAGTACAGACAAAGCCCTGGTTCTAGATCATTCTGGGAGCCCAGCCATATTCCTGTGCTGTTTGGTTGCTGACTTTTAGTTATGAGAATGCTGGGTTAGTTCAAAGTAGCATTTTATTATTTACAACCAGATATAACTCTATGAAATATAGGATTATTACTGATCCATTAAAAAATGTCTGTAAAAGGAATACTGATGTTATAATGAAAGAAATCACTGATTAATTCAAAGGCAGAATTATAACTGCTGGACTATAATTAATCAAACTGTAGTCTTATTTTTCATAAATTTTCACTACATTATACAGTATAGTAAAATATGATAAGGCATTTGAAATAGCAATAATAAAATTCAGGACATATGCATAAAATCCTGAGGAGTGCCATACATCAAAAAGGAAATTTGAAATATTTTTATAGAAATGAAATAAGTGTTTATTTCAGGCTTTATTTCAAACCTCTGGCATAGACTAGAGGGGACTTCAGTGTCGTATAATAAGATTTATTATCATTAAAAGGTTTGGTTTGGGATTTGCTAAGTTTGGAAATTAAGAAAGTACCATATTTGTATTACTCACAGGAAACCATCTCTTAATATTTAAGATGAAAATAATTTTATCAATCTTACTTTCAGTGGCTTACTTTAAGATGCTGAAATCTGACAGTTCAGAAACCAATTATATTTCATTTCAAATACAGCTATAATATAAAGTGCCAAAATGTGGATCTGTAGTGGTAAGAGAGTGTACTACATTACATATTACATTGCTAATTCATAAAGTTTCTTCATAAAACTGCAAGCAAAGCCATCTCCAACATCTTGTTAATGAGCCTTAGTCTGCCTCCTCTGGGAATGCATACAGGGTTTTGCTTCCAGCCCTTCTGGAGGCAAATAAGGAAATGGGACTAACTGGGCTATAAATCCAGATGAAACCCTCATGTGAAGAGATTCTCATTTGTGCCATCTGTTCAGGCTGAACTGGAGATGAAATATAAGGTGTCATTGGCACAATCCCTGGAGGATTGTCACGAAATGATCTTCTTCCAAATTTGCCTTCAACTAATCACAAGCTGCTTTAATTCCTTTCTACTGTGTTCATCATCATGTCATCTGCCTTACGTTTTCCCATCACTGACACAGCTGACCAGCCCTTTCCTTGAAATGTGATTCTCTGACATGCAACTTTCTGGACATACTTTCAAAATTCTGTCTGTCTTCTCAAGATGCCTGTTTTCCCTCCCCTATGTGCTGAATTGTGGAACCTTTTATCCTGAACCACCTCTTCATTAATCCCTATATTTTGTCCCTTGGAGCTTCCAATGACATCTTTGTGCAAATTCCTGAATCTTCCTTTGAGTTTTATTTCTATTCCTTCATTAGCCAACTGGACACTTCCGGCTACACTGGCCCTTCAAATTTAATAAATCAAAAACTTGCCACATCTTTGAGCTCCCAAATGTTTATCCTCCTGACTTTCCTAGTGCTATGAACGCCACTGCTATATTCACAGTCTCCCAGGCTTAAAAAAGGGAAGCATTTTTGTTTTGTTTTGTTTTGCTTTGTTTCATTCTTTGCCTTTCCTTTCCCTTCACACTTTAAAAATTGACGAGTTCTGGCTAGCCTTTCTTAGCAACTTTGTCCCCATTTGTTCCCTCCTTCTTATTCTGGTTTCTACCACCACCGTTTTGGCCCTTGTTAGCTACATTTAGACTATGGTGACTGGGAGGGGGGTGCTCACTGCCCCCATAGAAGCTGTGCCTAAGATTTCACCTTGATTGTGGTGGCCCTCAGCTCCAACTTAGCCACTGCAGATGCACCAAGGCTTTCCAAGTCTGAGAAACAAATCTCAGGAGCCTCTGAACTTGACAAAAATCCCATGCTCACCTTACCGTAACACCTTAGAGGCCAGACTCTATGGAAAAACAAGAGAGAAGACTTCTTGATGTTGATGGTATTCTTCAAGGCAGAGGTTCTACTGCCTTCTTGCAACTTGGCCAGGTCAAAAGAAATGTTTTCCAATGTAGACAGGTGCTCCTAATGAAACTAAGATACCAGTTACCTAATCGCCTCCAGAGATAGTTCATTTGCATCCTTTTAGTCTCTTACTCTCAGCTTTCTTGCCCACGTATGTTTTCTAATAACACTTATCAGAGAGCTTGGGTGGATGAATAATGATGGTTTATAAGATAAGCAGCCCAGAGTAAGAAAACTTGTGCACTTTCTTCTGCCTCCCTAATTTGTACTCTCCGTGAAGTAAAAGCAAGTTGTCAGATGGTTCTGAACCTACTGAATAAAATAAGCACTGGCACATATTATGGATAGAACCAGTCAATTTGGGGATATATTCTTGGTTTGTCAGTGTGGCACACACCTTTTTGAAATCAAACACAACCAACCAATTTCTGGTACTAACTTTGTTTACAGACTTAGTCCTATAGCTTTCTGTCTGATAAACCTGTTTCTGTATCTTCTAATTCTGCAGTTTGTCTGGAAAAAGGAATTATTGAATTAGCTTATGCATTTTTAATTAGAAAAAAGCACACTAAGAATATGCTGATTATTCATATATACTAATTTGTGTGATATAAATAAAAGCTTCATTGATTCAGAAATTTTACTATTTCTTTTATGCAGAAGTAAAATTTCTTGTTTTAAAAAAATTCTATAAGAGACACAATTCCCCTGTTCAGATTAAGCTGCCTAATCATTTTAATATTCTTGAAAAGTATACTGATTAGAAGTGTAAAACTTGGGCGCCTGGGTGGCTCAGTTGGTTAAGCGACTGCCTTCGGCTCAGGTCATGATCCTGGAGTCCCTGGATCGAGTCCTGCATCGGGCTCCCTGCTCAGCAGGGAGTCTGCTTCTCCCTCTGACTCTCCCCCCCTCATGTGCTCTCTCTCTCATTCTCTCTCTGTCAAATAAATAAATAAACAAATCTTAAAAAAAAAAGAAGTGTAAAACTTAGACTTAAAATCCTAATCAAAAGAATTGCTTTTTTATGGTAAAATACCTCTTATCACACTTGATTGCCTCTAAAATCTAGATGCATCTTATAATCAATATCAAATGAAATTGTCCAGCCACCTGGGAGAAGGCAAATTGATAAGTAGTTGTCAATGACTAGACACATATGTATGAGCTATTGATCAATCGTCACCTCAATAAGTACTTTGCGTTGGTAACATCACAGTCTGGTGAATTTCAAATTAAACTGTCATCTAAAATTTCTTTTAAAATTGATATTATTATGCAGTCCTGAAACGAAAATGATTTTATATCCAGAAGATCATCTGCTTTGCCCCAGGTGATAAATTGAAAGGCAGTAGAAAGTGCCAAATCAGGGGGAATAGAGAATTTTCTAAGATAACAAAGATTGGTCTAGCCAATGCAAGCATCATGAAAGTCTAGCACCACAGCCTCAAACATTCATCTGTTGAAAAGTCCCAGCTGACTTATAAAATAAGCTATTTAACTCCCAGTGGTACATACTTTAATTACTAGAAGCAAAACTACAAATTTAGCTAAATAGAAAGTTCAAATGAATCCCTGGTACTATTTAGGATGTCTCAAGATCATGATCAAGACTATGAAAAGCAGTGTGTTATTGGTATGGTAAACATGGATGGTCTACGCAGCTGCTGAGGGCCAAGATGATTTAGAAAAATCTTTATATTCTAAATGTAAAGAAGAATTATGGGGCGCCTGGGTGGCTCAGTTGGTTAAGCAGCTGCCTTCGGCTCAGGTCATGATCCTGGAGTCCCAGGATCGAGTCCTGCATCGGGCTCCCTGTTCTGTGGGGAGCCTGCTTCTCCCTCTGGCCCTCCCCCCTCTCATGCTCTCCCTCTCTCCTTCTCTCTCTCAAATAAATAAATAAAATCTTTAAAAAAAAATAAATGTAAAGAAAAATTAGGCCAATCTTTCTCAATGTATGTTGATGGACTACTTGCATCAGGATTCAGTGAGATACTTGTCTAGAATTGATTGTATCCCTGGGCTCTACTGCTTATCCTCAAAGTTATAATATAAAGACAACAGCCAGGAATATGCATTTTAACAAGCGCCCACAATGACTCTGATGTATTTTAACATTTGAAAACTACTCTTGGATTCATAGTTTGAGTGCAATCTTGAGAAATAAGTTGGAATGCAAATATATGTACTATTTATGGTTAATTAAGCTAAAAAGAAGATTGTGAATGTTTTTGAGTAAAAAGAGAGTTAAGGTGAATCCTACAGCTAATGCTATTTTACAGTGAAAGAGCTATGATATTTTAATGACAGTGAACTTACAAGTCATATATAAAAAAGATGCATTTGAGTTGCTGTATGAATGTTCTTAATAGAACTATATGGGCATTAAAAAAAAAAGAACTATGTGAGCATGATCCATATATACACTCTAAGCTAAGTCACTCTTGCCACCAAGGCATGAAGTCTGAGATGTAGCGTATGGTTAGATGTGGAAAAATTTAGTTCATTCGTTCAAGGAAGTGATCCAAATCACCGAAGTTGTGGCAAAGCATTTGAATGCTGTTTAGAAAAAAACCTCATGGTGAACATAAGAGTAGCATAGATATAAATCACTTAGTCAAGTGCCTGGCAGTTGCTCTCCATTAGGATGATTTTAACTCCCAAGAGACATTTTTGGTTGTGACAGTGGGGTGGGGAAAAAGAGAGATACTTGCAGCCGGAGATGCTGCTAAACTCTTTCAATGCACAAGGACCCAAACAAAGAACTACCCAGCCCACAATGTCAGTAGTGCTAAGATTGAAAAACCCTGTTCTAGTGAATAATCCTCTGCAACCTCCGGTTGTTTAGGCTGATTCTGGACTTAGAAAAGAAAAGCAAGAATAAAAGACCTATTTGCCTTGAACAACAAAACAAAGCCATAATTTTAAAATATGGCAGAGAAGAACCAAAGTCCTGACACCTCTGCCCGAAACATTCTTTTCCCTCATAAAATGAAAGAAATTCTCAAACTGGCCAGTGATATTTATAAAATACCAATATGTAATTCTGAAAATTGAGATTCCCTACAGGAAATGAGACAGAAGACAAAAGAGGAAATAAAGGAGGAAAAGAGTGATAAAATGGCAAGATGGAACAGGACAGAAGCCTGTGATGGCAACAGCAACAATTAGAATAAAGGCATTAAGTGGTGACTTTGGTTATCCTGAAGAACTTGTGTCCTAAGGGCTCAACATAGGAATGAAAACAACACAAACAACAGCTATTGTGGGACTCTATACTACCTAATTTAATCCTGACAATAGCACTGTGAGATGGATACCAGTGTACCCAATTTCAAGATGAGAAAATCGAGGTGTTGGCACATGGAGTTAGACTTG
>NC_138373.1:121382940-121424272 GCF_054177405.1 Leptonychotes weddellii | reverse complement strand
ATGATTGAGAGTCTCTTACCGTTTGTCTCCCTCTCTGGTTTCATCTTGTTTTATTTTTTCCTCTCTTCCTCTATGATCCTCTGTTTTGTTTCTTAAATTCCTCAGATCAGTGAGATCATATGATGATTGTCTTTCTCTGATTGACTTATTTCACTTAGCATAATACCCCCTAGTTCCATCCACATCATTGCAAATGGTAAGATTTCATTTCTTTTGATGGCTGCATAATATTCCATTCCATTCCAATATATATATATATATACCACATCTTCTTTATCCATTCATCTGTCAGTGGACATCTGGGCTCTTTCCATAGTTTGGCTATTGTAGATATTGCTGCTATAAACATTGGGGTGCAGGTGCTCCTTCGGATCCCTACATTTGTATCTTTGGGGTAAATACCCAGTAGTGCAATTGATTCCTTTGTTTCTGCCAAGGAATCTGAATCTGGAGGGAGGGATGCAAAGACACAGGGACACTGAGAGATTATTCCTGGAAGCAGTGGTGGTGGAGCGAGTCGGGTTCCAGGGGTCTGGCAGGCAGCACCCATTGACGGCAGTGCAGAGTGGGGATCATGGACAGCAGTGCCCAGCTCTGGGTCCTAAGCAAATGCTCCTGTCAGGGATTTGGCTATGTTCTCTGCTAGCTAGGTCCCCTTGTTTCCTGTCAGTCTTTCAAGCTGACTCTCCAGCATTTTCATCAGATGAATGGAATCCCCATCACCTCCCAGTAATCTATTTTCATCTTAAATTAGCCAGGGTCAGTTTCATGGTTTGCAAGCGAGAAGCCTGACTGGTTCAGGGCTGGGAGAAGAGTACAGAGGAACTCTTTGGAGTTATTTAAATGGGAAAAGGGGAATAAAAGAAAAATAAAAAAAACTCTGTCTCACCTCCCCTGTTTCAAGGACTTGCTCCTCTAATTATGAGATGTTGATTCTGAGGGGAGGGAAGGGGGATCTTTGCAGAAGCCTAGATGATACTTATCACTGGTATTCAATGGATTTGCACTTCCTTGAAGTGAAATGTCTGAACACTGTCTTTTAAATTTTTATATTACTGGCCACAGCGCATTCTTCCCCAATTCTTCACATTCCTGCTTCCTTCTTGCCATCTGTTTCTCCGTCTAAATGCCCTTTTCTCAGAGATGCCTTCTCCAACCCCATAAAGTAAGTCGTCTCATGTTCCCATCTCTTTTTTTTTTTAAAGATTTTATTTATTTATTTGACAGAGAGAGACACAGTGAGAGAGGGAACACAAGCAGTGGGAGTGAGAGAGGGAGAAGCAGGCTTCCTGTGGAGCATGGAGTCCGATGTGGGGCTCGATCCTAGGACTCTGGGATCATGACCTGAGCCGAGGCAGACGCTTAACGACTGAGCCACCCAGGCGCCCCTCATGTTCCCATCTCTTACCACAAACTCCGTTTATTTTCTCAATAGCCCTTACAAATCTTTTTGGTTATTTGTTTATATGTTTATCTCCCCTTCCCCACCCCTGTAAGATCTTTTCTGTCCTGTTTTCAACTGTATCCCCAATGCCTGGAATGATCCTGGCATGAAGAGAATATTTTTTGAATGGATGGATCAGTGGATGATGCCCAAGCTCCTTGGCTTGTCATATACTCACTATACATTTCAAAGTAACAGAAACTTGTACATTTTTGTGTTCTTGCTATCTTGGAGACTGATGGAGGGGCCAGCTAGATATGACTTATTTACTTAATTGGATAACAACCCCAAAGTTCTAAAAGCAGAGTTTAAAAAACTAAAGAGGTATGTAATATTACTACCTATGATTTCTCCTTTATGAACATTGAAGCACTTTTAAAGAAGCTGTATTGTACAGAAAACCTGATATATGTCCCAGGTGCCCCTTTCTCACAAAACATATTTTAATTGAATTTGATGTAGCAAAATATGGACATAGCAATACAAAAAGTGTTTACTGAACCCATACTAGGTATCATGTACTGTGTTAATCCCTAGAGAATTCACTCTGAACAATGTGAAGCCTTTTCCCTTGGGAGCCTGCAATTTTGCAGGGGAACCAAATGAAAGAACTGTTCAAAACATATATGATAAGTGTGATAACAGATCTGCCCAGAGTTTGATGGGAACATTTCATTTGGAGTAATGCTTACCCCAGGCTGGGATGGAGATGGAGGGTAGGTGATGGGCAGTAAAGCTCAAGCTGACATCTGCAGGTGAGTTAGCTGAGCAAAGCAGGGGTGGGGTTGGGGGGGTGTTGGAGGGAGCATGAGGCAAAGGAAGGGGCAGGTATGTGAAGGAGTCTCACAAGGAGGTCAGGCCAGAGCGACATACGCTGACCATACTACACAGGACTGGGATCAGTTAACGGGTTTGGACCGCTTGTGTCAGAAGCAGCCGTTTCCTTTGGCTGAATGCCTCTCACCATCATTCCAACATGTGTGTAACTAAATCCTTTCCATCAACACACAACTTAAACAACACCTCTTCCAGGAAGCCTTCCCAGATCTTCCACATGAAAGAAACTTCTCTCTCCTTTGTACCCTTATTGTCCATCCCTTTATTTACAGGCTGACTAGATGACCGTGCAGGTTTTGCATCACAACTTACTCAACCGTACGTGGCAGTTCTGCCTATACAGATGTATTTATGAACACACCACATATTTCTTGCTAGTCTTTAAGCAACTCGAGGACACAATTCTCATTGGCCTTGTCTGTGTATTTCCTTTCATGACAAAAACACTTCACTGGATTAATAATCCAATTGTCTGTATCAGTACGAATTTGAAATTTTAATGATCTACTAATTCAGTGAGAAACACTAAGAAAGCCTGTGTATATTTTGGAAAATGAGAGAAAACTTGTTAAAGGTGTATTCATAACAGTGTTCAGATGCAGCAGGAGTGAGAGGTTGATGGTACCATTTGCCATGAAGCTCCATTCATTCAACCCATCTTCTCCTTAAAATTTTAAAATTCCGGGGTGCCTGGAAGGCTCAGTCAGTTAAGGGTGTGCCTCTTGATTTTGGCTCAGGTCATGGTCTCGGGGGCATGGGTTGGAGCCCTGAGTCAGGCTCCATGCTCAGCAGGGAGTTTGCTTGAGATTCTCTCCCTCTGTCCCTCACCCCCCAATCTCTCTCTCAAATAAATAAACAAATTAAAAAAAATTTAACTCACTTTATGTTGTCTCCTAACTATTTCATGACTTCAAAGGATTCATAAGAACCCAATCTGTTGAAATCACCATTGAGCTTATTATTTCTGGTAATTTCTCAATGTGTTGTGCCTTGCTATTAAGTTGTTCTAGAAATGTGTATTTAAGACATTAAATTATCAGTACTTGGGGCGCCTGGGTGGCTCAGTTGGTTAAGCGACTGCCTTCGGCTCAGGTCATGATCCTGGAGTCCCGGGATCGAGTCCCGCATCGGGCTCCCTGCTCGGCAGGGAGTCTGCTTCTCCCTCTGACCCTCCTCCCTCTCATTCTGTCTCAAATAAATAAATAAAAACTTAAAAAAAAAAGATTTAAAAAAAAAATAATCAGTACCATTTACATTGAGAGATTCTATATCACAGTAGGACCTCCAATGTTCTCTTTTCTCTCCTTTTTTTTTTCTTTTCTTTTCCTTTTTAACAGCTTAACAGTCATTTGAATGGTACATCTGTTAACCAGAAGGCCAACCTGACTTCAATTCTTAACTGCTTTCCTGATGGCTGTATTGAAAAACTTCCTCATCTCACCACCATCTGGTGTCATTAACCTCTGTAATCTTTCTAGGCAATGTGTGTGTTGGTTGTGTGTATGTTAAAAGACATTATCAGGGAATTTTTTTCTTGAAATTACTTTTAGTAACTCAGAAAAGTTTAATTCGTCTCCCCCCATCCTCATTCTATTAAATTTCAGCTAGAATGTCAGGGCTAGAACTGTTTTGGAGGATGTCTGTATTCCATAGAATTCTACTTTTCTCCCATGGCTTTTTTACACACTTACAGTCTGTTTCTCAAAAAACAAAACCTCTTCTAGCTCCATTCATCAATCCTGGTGGATTTGAGAGCTCCAGGAAACACTTCCCTGAGTGAATTTTTGTTCTGGTAATTCCCTCTCCTAGTTAATCTTTGAGGTGCCAGCTCCGTAGGCAACTGTTACAACACAAATGTCATCTAGGAGCAGTATCATGTTAAAGCCCTGGGACCTTAAATTAGTTCATTGAGGTGGCACATGGCCGAGGAAATGGGAAGCAGCACAATTTAGTGCCGATGAAAAGAAAGGAGAGGAAATCAGTGTTGCCAGATGGTCTTAATGAAAGCCCTGGACATACAGTTAAAATATGTCCAAAAACATATATATGATACTGGACTCTTGACAATAGTCTACACTATATATTACAATTTGCAATAGATTACATAACATTTATTAACTTGAATTTTTTTTTTTTCCCAAGCAGGTAAATGGACAATTTTTTAAAAGTGTATTCTATTGCTCTTTAATGTGAAAAATGGATTCAAGACGGGCAAGGCTAGAAATAGGGAGACCGGTTTCAGTCATTAACAAAAAGCCTATTTGGATGGTTGAGTGAGGGGTGCCGGTACCCCAAACTAGGAAGGTACCAGAGGAAGTAGAGTGAAGTAGACAAATTTGGGGTATATTTTGAAGGCAGGTCTGCTAGGACTTGATCATCAAGGACAGGAGGGAAAGAGAGGAATCAAGAATGACTCCTAGGTTTTGGTTTATACAGTAGAACAGAGGTAGAGAGCACTGGGGATGATGAGCAGATATTAAGAGGAGTCCAGAGTTCTCCAGGTGATGGGGAGCCATTTAAGTTTTTAAGTTTTTTATCTTGTTTCTGAGCAGGAAAGTGACATGAGAAGAGTTATCCTTCAGGGAAACAGTAGATATCTTTGACATTGTGTGTGAAACACTCAGGATGTAGGCTCTTAGTCTCAGTTCTAACATTAGCCACCCACACGACAGTAAAAGGCACTTGTGTTCTCTTTGGATTATTGCCATTTATAATTGTTTATTAAAGCTTCCCAAGTACCAGCAACCAGAAACATGAGCCAGGAACTGTGAAAACCAAGATGGGTAAGACACCTTTGCAAGTGGAGGAGCCTGCCCAGTACCTGGAGTCCTAGCAAGAGCACATCTAATTCTAATATTGAGTTTTAATTTTCACAGTGTGTTTCTGGTACGAGACCAAAGTGCTATGGGAGTTCCAAAACTGGGATGGTTATGTCTGCCTGGGTGAAGGCAGTGGGCTGGGGAAGTTGTTTGATGAAGTTCTTAGGCTTTAAGGGATTGATAGGAAAAGAGGTATTTGGTCATTGTTACAAAGTCACCCCAAAGTCCCTCTGCATGCTAATTAGATGTGGTCTGTATGTGCCCCACCATTTCTGCATACATTTTATATTTTCCCCATCTTCTTTTTCACAGTGACTGTTAGCTTTTTGATTGTTTGGGATATTTTGTTTGTTTCGTTTTGTTGGATCTTCAACTATTATTAAGGGGAAATAGTGTTAAGCAATAATCAACAGATGATACACTCTCATGTTGAGGCACTTTGTGGGCAAAGGAAATATTCCTAATAAGGCTATAGGGCCCAACAAGAAACTGAGAATATTAGATGCACAAACTCTTTCCAGTAAAGCCAACTTCATTTCTTTCTATGACTCACCAGTTTGCATTTTAAAAGGCCTAAGGCTTTCTCATCAAAGATCCTAAGGTATTCATCTCTAGTCCCAAGTCTAGCACTGTAAAGAATGGGCACCTGAGAAGGTTTACTCTTTGTTTCTTGGGTTTGGCCAATCCTGTTTATTGTTATATGTCGTTCAGTCATGGCACTGAAGCTAAGACAACTTGATGGAAAGCAAAAACTGGGGATGGGTGGGGACAAGCAATCAATCTTGGGCTTTTCTTATATTGGGAACATCTGTTGGGTAGTTTTCTTTACTTTTCAACCCTGCAAATTATTGCCCCTTTTGGTGGCAATGGATTCCTCGGGGCATAGTCCAAAGCTGGCAGATGTCAGTACTTCTTTGGGTAGGAGAGAAGGAGCAAGGAGTAAAACAGCAGGGAGCATGTTCCAGGCAGAAGAACTGCTATGAGCAAAGGCAAAGAGGTGCCTGTGGGCCATGCCACCCAGCAGAAGATTGCATTTTTAATGGGACTGTTCCTACATAATCTAGATGGAAAGCTGCGTATTATTATTCATTGTCCAACTCCATTTTCCATTTATCGTATTCACTTTTTTTTCCCCTCCAGAAAACCTTTACTTTCTGCTTAAATAGGAATCACAGATAGGTGAGATGTGAGTGTTCACCAGCAGAAAAGAGCACAGGAAATAGGAACTGTACATTTGTGTTATCTTGCTCGCTCATCATGTCTTTGCTTTAATAAGTGACCCTATAGTCTTGTACCTTTTTCTCTCCCTTTCTTAAGTCAGCACACTGAAAAAAGCATAATTTGTTTTTCCTTTCTTATCATTCCCCCCACAAAAAGTGTGTCTTTAAAACTCTTAAAATATTTATAAGCATAAGGATTCCTTGTTCAATGGAGAAAAATTAGACATACAGATAAACGCTAATTATGCAACACTGTTGAACTCATGGATTAGTGTGTTTGTGGGCGGTATACACTGAGAACTGTACCATATGGGATAGGAATTATGTTTTCCTTGTATGCTGCAATAAACATGAGCTGTAAATGTGTTAAAGATTCATTGTGATTGCTCAATGATTTTCCACTTAGTAAAATAAAAGAAAAACCAAAGCAATTTTTTTTAAAAGATTTTATTTATTTATTTGAGAGAGAGAGCGAGAGAGAGCATGAGCTGGGGAGGGGCTGAAGGAGAGGGAGAAGCAGGCTCCCCGCTGAGCAGGGAGCCCGAAGCGGGACTCCATCCCAGGACCCTGGGATCATGACCTGAGCTGAGGGCAGACACTTAGCCACCCAGGCCCCCCGAAGTACTTTTAAAAAATTTTTATTTTATTATTATTATTTTAAAGATTTTATTTATTTGTCAGAGAGAGAGAGAGAGCACAAGCAGGGGGAGCGTCAGGCAGAGGGAGAAGCAGGCTCCCTGCTGTGCAAGGAACCTAATGCGGGACTCGATCCCAGGACTCTGGGATCATGACCTGAGCCGAAGGCAGACATTTAACCGACTGAGCCACCCAGGTGTCCTGCACTTTTTTTTTTTTTTTAAAGATTTTTATTTATTTTTTGACAGAGAAGGACACAGCAAGAGAGGGAACACAAGCAGGGGGAGTGGGAGAGGGAGAAGCAGGCTTCCCGCTGAGCAGGGAGCCCGATGCGGGACTCAATCCCAGGACCCTGGGATCATGACCTGAGCCGAAGGCAGATGCTTAACGACTGAGCCACCCAGGCGCCCCTGTCCTGCACTTTTTTAAAAAAGATTTATTTATTTATTTGAGAGAGAGTGCATGCGCATGCATCGGGGGAGTGAAAATCAAGTCATATGCTTAACCAACTGAGCCACCCAGCACCCCCAAAGCACTTTTTTTTAAAATAAAAAACACAGATAGACAAGATAAATAGAATCATTGATAATTTCACTTCTCGAAGTAACTGCTATGAATATATTGTAAATAAATTTCTTGTCACATAGAAGCATTAAATTATACATGCTCACCTATAAACTGCTTTTCTATTTTAGCAACCTATCAGTTATTGTTTTTAAGTGTGATTGTAAAATCTCAAAACAGGGGCACCTGGGTGGCTCGGTGGGTTAAACGTCTGCCTTCGGCTCAGGTCATGATCCCAGGGTGCTGGGATCGAGTCCCATATCCAGCTCCCTGCTCAGCTGGGAGCCTCCTTCTCCCTCTGCCACTCCCCCTGCTTGTGTTCCCTCTCTCGTTGTCTCTCTCTCTCTGTCAAATAAATAAATAAATAAAATCTTTAAAAATAAAATCTCAAAACAAATTTGTAAGTGTAAATTTTGAGCTTTTCTCAAAAACTTCCCAAATAATTCTGAGAGTTTCCTGGAGTGTCTTGTGTGAATTCTAAAAATAATCTCCTTGGCCATTTTTTTCTTTCCTCAAAGCACAAGCTCTTTTCTCCTTTATTGCTTTCTCTTACTGCTATTAAGAGCCCACGTGTAGCTGTGCTCTCCTCCCCTCCCCCTTCCCAGCGGCAGCATCTTTGGTGCTGCTGGTGGCCCTGATATTGGTGAGAAAGTTCTTGAAGCTTGATGTCTGAGATACATGTATCTGCACCAATGGGCTGTGTCCTACCTTTATGAATGTAATAGAAGCTAAAGGAGATGTTGATTTTTGTTCTCAGTAAACTTGATAATTTGTTCTTTGTTCTTTTTATCAACCCCCACCCCTTCCCTGATACTCATGCGTTCTTTGGTTCATTCATTCAAGAAGTGCATAAGCTGGGTGGTAGGGAGACAGTGGAAAACAAAACAGGCATGATGCCTGGGCTCAGAGAGCCCATGGTCAAGCAGAAGAAACAGGCATTCAGCTGGTAAACATACCAACAAATACATAATTTTACTAGAAAGACTGCAGATGCTGTGGGGAAGACTAACAGAGGGAGCATGGTTGATGTTGTGGACTCAAGGAGGCTGCTCTCAGGAAGTGAGTCCCTGGCTGCTAGAACATGATAACCTGAATATCCAGTACTTTCTTGTCTCAGAATCATTTTACCCTGATGCTCTGGCCCATTTTCCCAGATGTCACCTTCTGGACCCAGCCTATCTTCTTAGCTTTTCCTCCAAGACTCTTCTGTCCTTTGATAAAAAGATTCTGCCGGACTGTCTCCCAGATCT
Source organism: Leptonychotes weddellii (assembly GCF_054177405.1). Lineage (NCBI taxonomy): Eukaryota > Metazoa > Chordata > Mammalia > Carnivora > Phocidae > Leptonychotes > Leptonychotes weddellii. The sequence goes on along the minus strand of NC_138373.1, from coordinate 121,415,502 downwards.
CTAAATTTCTAGAATGCTGCAATAGAAGCAGTTTATAAATACAGTTTCAAATCTATCCACTTTCATACCTTCCTGTACAATGATGGTTAGAAATAGCTGCTTAGGGGCGCCTGGGTGGCTCAGTCGTTAAGCGTCTGCCTTCGGCTCAGGTCATGATCCCAGGACCCTGGCATCGAGCCCCACATCGGGCACCCTGCTCAGCGGGAAGCCTGCTTCTACCTCTCCCGCTCCCCCTGCTTGTGTTCCCCTCTCTCGCTGTGTCTCTCTCTGTCAAATAAATAAATAAATAAATAAATAAATAAAAATCTTTAAAAAAAAAAAAGAAAGAAATAGCTGCTTAATTAAAAAAAAGATCTAATTACCCAATCTAGATGATTTTTATAATCAAAGCAACTGCTTGTTAAAGTATCTATTAAAGTCCTGATACTACTCAGTGGTATTCTGTGGTAGAAGAATCATATAATAGCTTTCACAACTGTAGAAGAACAATAGATAGGAAGAGAAGAGAAGTTTTATTATTTTTCCTTAAACAGGTTTGCTTTTGTCATTTGAATAATAGAGAGTTTTCACTTGAGGGATAGAGTCAGACTGAGAGGTGGAGGGAGGGAGGGATGGGGATGGAGAGGGAAAGGGATGGAAAGACAAAGAGATAACTAAATGGTTGTAGTATTATAAGTACCAAGGTTCTCAGTGCTCCCCAGCTTTTTCTGACGTAATGATCTAATATGAATGAGATACAGTTATACTCCAGGACCTTTAATTTGTAGAGCTAGGCATATGTCTCTTGCTTCGTCTTTTGAACAATTTCATTTCCCTTTAATGTCATTTCTCTGCGCTCTCCGTCTCTATGCGCAGACCAGGTGATGGGGGCTGATAATAGGTAATGGGTTGTTTCATAATAGAAGTTTATTATAACCTTGGCTTCATAAAGTCCCATACATACGAGCCATTTTTGGAAATATATGAAGAACTCATAGATCTGCTGCATCTTAGAACTGCAGCTAGAAGCATGACATTTTAAAACAGCTTGTGGGCTTCTAAGCATGACTTCTGTGTGGAAATGAAAAGATATACATACACAGTTCAGTGAGCTGTCAGTGGAAATGTTGTGAATTAAAGCAGAGCTCAAGAGGGCTATAAAAATTAGAGGTCATTTCTCTGCTCATTACTAAATCTGGGATTGTTTTTTACCTTGGCACTTGGCAATCTTAAATCATCAACTCATCTACCAAAAGAATCTTATAAAAATATTTTGTCTCAAACTGCTCAAGTTATAATTCCCTGTTTTTCAAGAGACATTCTGTATAGTTTAAGTTGCCTGAAAACTCATCGTATTGTTATTACTGAATTCTGCTATGCTGTTGGATTTTTCATATGCTTTCCCAGACTTGATCCCGTGGTGGTCAGTGAAGTAGAAAGTTGGGGGAATGGGGCAGGAAAGGGAAATGTAGATGCATAGGCTGACCTTGAAGCAGCCCCTCCACTCCAGATGCTGTTGGTGGAGGTGCTCTCAGGGTTTACACCCTTCTGCCGGGCAAGACATAGAAATCCTCTTGCCTTAAGAACACTCCCGTATCCTTGCTATAATATCTCATTCTTCTTCTTACTCAGAAAGGATAACTGCCTATATCTAGGGCAACAATTCTGTGGACTGTCAGTTTTTCAGCAGTGAGAGAGATGATAGTGAGATGTGTTGTGGTGACATCCCAATCCCAGGATATGTAAACCTCGTTACAAAGACTATCCGCTGCTCAAGCAAAAGTTTGCCTTTCTTAAAAAAAAAAAGTCCTCAGATTGCTCAATCAGCTGGAACCTCTTTATGAAATGCGGTATACCGGGTGCCTGGGTGGCTCAGTCGTTAAGCGTCTGCCTTCGGCTCAGGTCATGATCCTGGAGTCCCGGGATCGAGTCCCGCATCGGGCTCCCTGCTCGGCGGGGAGTCTGCTTCTCCCTCTGACCTTACCCCCTCTCGTGTTCTCTCTCTCATTCTCTCTCTCTCTCGCTCTCAAATAAATAAAATCTTTAAAAAAAAAAAAAAAGAAATGCAGTATACCTAAATGGATTTAAAATTTACCAGTGTATTGATATAATTTCAGGTATATTTCATCAGAAATAATAATGGCTATCCCACGTATTGATCATTTATTGTCTCCCACACACTATGCTCAGTACCTTCTTTGTGATCTTAATTAATCCTTACAATAATCTTTCGAGTAAGGATGTTGTTGTTATTCTTGTATCACAGACAGAGAAGCTGATGTTTAAAAGATGTAATAACATGTTCAGTTTTATGTGGCTAGAAAGTGGTAAAGCCAGAATGCAAACCATTGTCTGTGTCCTACTCACTAACTTCAGCCTCACATCAAATGACAGATTTGAGAAAATCATGTAGATGTCTCCAAGAGGAAGATATTTTTAAAGAATATTCTAGAATGTGCTTTCTGAAGCATTAAGGGAGAGTATCCATGCTCATTAATTTTCTGCCTGATGTGCATACATCAAGAAGATAAGTACAGTGTGCAGTTCACGTTATGCCAGTTTTTTGACAAGCAAGGATTTCAGGATTCTTAAACTAGAAAAATAAACTGGCTTGGGATGAGTAAGAATCCAGGTCACTTTTAAAATAGCTCCGTGCTTTTTAGCTATTTTTAAGTTAAGATTTTTTTTTTCTTGATGTAATGATGTAAGTAGAACATACTCGATGGTCGTAAGATCTAAAGAAAAGTCTCACAGTGCTCTCAGGAGAAAGCTTTCATTTTTACTCCCATCTGTGTCCTAAGGAGAGACATAGTGAACTATGTCAGTACTGATTATAAAGTCACAATGAACATTTATTGAACACTTAATATGGTACAAGCACTCATTTAATTCTCACAGTTACTCTATCAAGTAGGTCCCCTTATGATACAGAAGATAAAGCCAGGACACAGTTACATAACTTTGCCAAGGTCACACAGATTATTAGAGCCACGATGAAAGCCAGGCAGACACCTCTGGAAGCTGAGCTCCAGGTCACTCTGTAGCATGACTGCTCCTTCTATCCATACCACTACATCTACATAAACAACATGCTGTCTGTTGCTATTATAGTTAACCATTGATTTTCTGGAGTTGCTTTCCATGGTGACCAAAATTCATAACCTTAGCTTAAATTTCTTTAATTATACAATCAGTTCAGTAGCATTTTGGATTTTTATTTCTTTCAGCACAGAATGATCATGATATTATACTTTTTCAGTTCATTCACTCATTTACTTAGTCAATAAATTCAGCACTTGGTGTGCATACTCTCTGTAACCCACTTTGCTAGGCATTTGGGGGAGGGGGGAGTCATAAGGATGCTATTAGTGCATTCAGGAACCCATAATTTAAGGGAGGGTCAGTGTCATGGAGTAAGGCTAACATGAATACCACAGCTAACTTGACTACAGTTCAGGATAAGGCATTACCGTAAGATAGTTGAGAATTAAACACTGTAGGAATTGAAATAAGGGATTCCTTTCTATAGTGATAGAGGTCAGGAAAGATTAGTGAAGGAAATGGAACTGAAATGGAATTAAGGCTGTCATAAAGGATGAATATTTGCTGCCAGCGATGTTACATTCAGAAGGGACCTTAGAGACTTTGTACCTAATTCTCTCATCTTAAAAGAGAAAACACTAAGAACCAGAGAGGTTAATTGATTTGAAGGTCACACTCTCCCATCTGTAATGCTGGTTCCAATTCCAAACCTGAATGCTTGCTTGCTTAGTACTTTTTTTCAAATAGTTTTGACATATCATCCTGAATTCAGTATTGGTTACCTTGCTCACATCTCAGATACTCTCAAGAGGCAAATAAAATCAAACAGACCTTTAGTAATTAGTAAAAATCATTAAGGCAAAGTAATGCTGACTAGACAAATCTGAGGTAGAGTCTGACAGATTTAGTGCCAAGTCAGGTTGGAAGAGAAGAGGAAGTAGCAGATGGAGTTTTAGGTTGGTATTGACAGTAGGTGGGAAACAGGTAATAGCAAACAGATGGGCCCCATAATGTAGAAAGACCACCAGCATCACATTTTCCACAGCTTTGTTCCCAAACGGTAATAAGATTCAATACAGTTCATTGCAAAAAATCTTACTAAGCACAAACTCTTAGAAAGGCATATGGTTGGTATCCTAAAGGAATAGTATAAAAATAAGACTGTTTCTGTACTCACACTCTCTAGTGAAGCTTGAGAAAAGTAGGAAATCTAAAACAAGTACAAAAATTGAGTAATATAATGTGAAAGAGGACAAACAAATGCTATAAGAGAAATACAAATAAAGCATTCATGGAGAAGGTGGCACTCATGTTCAGTCTCGTCTGTGGGGGTGAAGGGGCCAGAAAAGCAAAAGGAAGTGCTCAAGATGAACAAAAGCTCAGAGGCAGGTAAATGCTGGAGAGGATTTGCTTAACTGCAAATGGCAGTTACAGACAGGTAAATACATGTCATGAGAGCTATATAATAAGGTGGTAGAGGCCCCAAATCATCATTATATGGCTAGGAATGTCACTTAAACCTCTCTCAATTTCCATATCTTCATTTCTGAAAATGAGCTAGTCTCTGCAATCCCTTACAGGCTTCGGAGTTAGTAACATCTAATCTAAAATTTTATTAAATTTCTTAGACTAATATTTCCCAAAGTATGAGACAATGTGTGCTACCAGAGGCATGCAGGTTTTAAGTGGTATATTTATACTATTTATGTTAATAATCACGTAATCTTTGTAGAGCTTCCTTCTATTTAAAGCATGTGATACTGAGTTCCATTTTTTTTTTTGTAGGGTCGGAAGTTTTCCTTTAAAAATTTTAAGTGAAAAATGTGTACCAAGTTATAAAGAAAACTTAAGTTATCTTCATTGATGTGTTACACTTTAATTCATATGACTTTGGCAGTTTACACCAAAATATAGCTATGCTTGTGTTGCTACAGAGTCCATTCATGGATTCATTCATTCATTGAACAAATACTTAAAACTGGGTGACCTACCCCAGATCCGGTGGTGATAATTTGGTAAACGAAGCAAAAATATTTGCCCTTGTGAAGCTGACATTCTTGAGCAGTGAGGCTGACAATAACAATAAACATGATAAAGAAGTAAATTATATAGGGTGTTACTAGATGTTAAATGCTAGAGGAAAAGAAGAGAGCAGGATAAAAGAAACAGGAAGAGCAACAGAGTATGTGTTAGATAAGGCAGCTGGTCAGGGCCATTAGAAAGGTGACATTGTATCAAAAACGTTAAAAGGCAAGGGAACAAGCCCTGCAAATATCTAGGGCGAGGAATAATGTTGTGCTTTACTTAGTGTGTCCTCATGCTCCCTGTATTTCTGCACCCTGGGCTTATGCACACCAAGGTGACTTGACCAACACCAGGGAACACAGAAACCCAAATATCTTTCTGGGGGAGGGGGAGAAAGGAGAAGATGGAGGAGGTGCCTTTTATTTGGAACACTACTTGAAATGCTTGAGAGATATCCCATGAAGAAATCTAACAATTTGTTGGAAGTGCAGGTCTGGAATTTAGAGGTGAATTTGGGTTTGAGGAAGTAGATTTTGGAGTCATTTCTCTAACTATAATATTTAAAACTGTGACATTGCCTAGAGACAAAAGGTAAACAAAACCCCAGAACCTCTTTCTGTGAGGGATTGGCAGTGGGAAGGGGGAGACAGAGAAATAACACGTGAGGGCTCTTAGAGTCAGGCCCCAAGATAGCAAGGCAGTTTGCATACATTATATATTGGTTGCAAAGGATATATAACCATATTCTCATGAATATGAAATACACATTTATCTTTCTTTTTTTTTTTTAAGATTTTATTTATTTATTTGACAGAGAGAGACACAGCGAGAGAGGGAATACAAGCAGGGGGAATGGGAGAGGGAGAAGCAGGCTTCCCGCGGAGCAGGGAGCCCGATGCGGGACTCCATCCCAGGACCCTGGGATCAATGACCTGAGCCGAAGTACACATTTATCTTTCAAAGAGTTTTCTGAAAGAAATGATAGAGCATAGTGCTGGGTAAATGTGTGGTCTCCAAAGTGAGACACTTGAGTTCAAATCTCCATAGTGTAGCTTTAGGCAACTTACTCAGCTCTCGTCCTCCTTTGGAGCAGGAGGCCATCACATCCACATCAAGGGGTGGATGAGGCTTCAATGAGACGCTGTATGCAAAGGTGCCCGCTACATAGTAAGCCCGGAGTAAAGCTATTGCGTTAGGAAAATAGAGAAAGTAGAATCTTAAAGTAATAACAAATGAACAAATCTTATGGCTGTTTTTAAAATATGGGAAATTTGGGGCGCCTGGGTGGCTCAGTCATTGAGCATCTGCCTTTGGCTCAGGTCATGATCCCAGAGTCCTGGGATTGGGACCCGCATCGGGCTCTCAGCTCAGCAGGAAGCCTGCTTCTCCCTCTCCCACTCCCCCTGTTTGTGTTCCCTCTCTCGCTGTCTCTCTCTCTGTCAAATAAATAAATAAAATCTTTAAAATAAATAAATAAATAAATAAATATGGGAAATTTGAGCATTTCATTAGCAATGAGAGGAGAAAATTCAGCTAAGTGAGAACTTCGGGGTTTAGACAGGTTTTCTTATTTTTGCAACTATTGCACAATTTGAATAAGATCAGTTACATTTTGCTCTTTTAGTTCAGTAGTTCTTACTCCCTTTTAAAAAATATCACAAATCCCTCTAATGTAGACAATGGCTTTTCTCTGCAGAAAAATATATTTAAACATACAAAAAAAATTTTCCAGGGGCACCAGCATGGTTCAGTCGGTTAGGTGTCCAACTCTTGATTTCGGCTCAGGTCATGATCTTGTGGTCATGAGTTGGAGCCCCCCAACTGGCTACGCCCCCAGTGCGGAGTCTGCTTCAGATTCTCTCTCCCTCTCCCTCTCGTCACTCCCTTTCTCTCAAATAAATGAATTAATGAAATCTTAAAAAAAATTATCCAAAGTGGAAATAAAGCAAAAGGACAACTATGCCATTTCAAAGCTTGCTAGAGCAGCATCTTACAAGCTTGTCTTTGAGGGATATAATTTTGTTTGATTTACTATTTATTGTTTATTAGGCCCACTTGCTATAAAGTTACATTTTAACTTGTAAAAAATTGATAAGGCACAAATGATTTTTTTGTCCAGTTGAAGTGCAAATGGTTTTTCTCCAAAAGAAGATGATCCCAAAGGTTATGCTCTGATTATCATGTAGTACACTAACCAGTTTTTAATCTAATTTATTAATCATATTCTAGCATTCTTTCTCTTACTGACATCAATTTCTTGCATCTTTTCTTTGAACAGTCTTTGCCACCTTGCTCTTTTCCTCATCAATAAGGTAAATAAGTTTGTTATGCTCACGATGTGGTTACATTTCTAGCTTTTTAAAAATTATGCTTTGGCAAACAGTGTATCAGGGTTTAAGCAAAACCATATGTATATTTATTTTATGTGTACTTCTTAATTACAAATATGTAATTAACCAATAAACATATATATAGTTCATTATAGGGATTTGACTTCATTGTACTGTGGGAGCTGGTTAGGAGGTCCCAGTCAGGGTGTAAAGTTGTTTCTGTGTCTGGTGCTGGCACCTGAAGTCCACAGGCAGTTGGGAAAAGAAGATGGATGTGAAATAGAGCAAGCAAAGACAAGCTGGATAAAAGAGAAGGTGGTGCCTTCCATCATGGAGCTAAATATGCGTCTGGTCCAGGAGTCAGGGAAGCTGATGCAGCAGGAAGATCTGCTCTGGGCCTTCAGGGTGAGCCTGCAGATAAGTAACAACATGCCTGAGTTCCAACAGGGCTTGGTGTCCTGCATCCAACTTCCAGGCATTTAAAAAAAAAAAAAAGGGGCGGCTACGACTCCACTTTGCCTTCTCAATCTTGTATAGAATTTCTCTTGAGGCCCATACTATCCTAGAAATCCACAGAGAAGAGAACTCTGGAAAACATAGTTCCAACTTAGCTGACTCAAGACAATACAAATCCATCACACACTATTTATCATAAAATTTGGTGGGGTAAGGGGCTCACGGACCCCTGAAAGTCCGTGGATGGCTAAGCTATGGGTTATGAACCCTGGGTTATTACAACTCTCTCTCTTAACTGTACACAATAATAGGAATGGTATCAATGACTCAATTAAGGAAACATGCCTTCTACATTTAAGCTTATCAGTGTCAGTGAGTTATAACAGCTGCAAGAATCTATATATTTGTTGCTTTTCTAATTTTCTCTTTACCCCAGAGCAAGCATTTTGAGAGGCCTGCCTGTCTTCTCTAGGTACTAAGGAGTGACCTGCTTGACAATGCTTTTTTTTTTTTAATGTTAAGTTTTATTTTCCGATTTTTTTAAGCCAATGCCTCCCTTATTAGAGATTTATTATATATGCTACTGACTTTAGTCATAATTAAATAAAATAAATGAATATTTTTTCCTTTGACATCTAGTGTTTCAGATATATTGAAGTCATAGAATTGTGTTGAAGAGACTGCTATTTATTTTGGAGTTTTAAACTTCTTGAACATTGAGGGGAGCCTGGGTGGCTCAGTCGTTAAGTGTCTGCCTTCAGTTCAGGTCATGATCTCAGGGTCCTGGGATCGAGTACCGCATTGGGCTCCCTACTCAGCGGGAAGCCTGCTTCTCCCTCTCCCACTCCCCCTGCTTGTGTTCCTGCTCTCGCTCTCTCTCGCTCTGTCAAATAAATAAATAAAATCTTTAAAAATAAATAAATAAACTTCTTGAACATTGGGTGGCTCTTCATTCCTACCCTGGCTTCTTGGTTTTGAGTCAATAGGAAACATTTCAATTCGATTGTCTCTTGATCTTTTGACCAATCTTCATCTCCACAGAAAGGAGGTAGCTCGGGCCCATCTGTTCTCTGCCACAGTGGAAAGGCTTTCTATTACGGAGCTAGATAGTAACAGCCAAGATACTGGGGATTTTTATGCAGTGCTGCTTTATCGCTATGGGAACTTGGACCACTCTCGTTTCTAAGAACTGTTTTCACAAGGAAATTGCTTTGTGGGCTTTCGTTGAACATTTTACTTTTCCTTTGTTAGGTGGGTCTGAAAACCTTACATCTTACAGTGGACTATGGTAACACAGTTTACACATACATAAATAGAAACAAAAAGAAGTCTTTATCTTTTTACCCATTTTTAAACTTTTATCTGAAGTTTCTGCACTTCCTGATATTATTAAAAAAAACTTTCATAGGGGCTAAAAATAGCAATTGATGGAAATATGACATCAGAGCAAAAAGTTGTATTAGTTTTTTTAACTTATTTATTCAAAGACTATGTCCATAGAGAAAAAACTTTTTTTTTTTTTTTTTTAGAGAGAGAGAGGAGAGCCTGTTCATGAGGAGTGGGGAGGGGCAGAGGGAGAGAGAGAGAATCTTAAGCAGTATCCATGCCCAGCATGGAGCCTAATGCAGGGCTTGATCTCATGACCCTGAGATCATGACTCTGAGATCATGACCTGAGCCCAAATCAGGAGGTGGACACTTAACTTACTGACCCCCCCCAGGTACCCCAAGAAAACAATTCTTATACTAGAAATCTAGCGAACAAGAGTGCATAGGTTCTGGCCTTATGATCTAAACAGCAAGTTCCTGTTATGTACCTTATCTGTAAAATTATACATTACTTGTAATTTCTTAGTTATTATGTAAGATGACCCAATTTGGGTTGTTAGTCTTGTGAACTTATGCATAGGATAGTGGCCAACAATAATACTCGATAAACACTTGCCGAATGAGAAAGGAACAAACAAATGGATGAACACATATCTTCACAATGCTGTATTATTTGTTTATCAGCCCCCTAATTTCTAACATCTGTTAGCATATCTACTCCTAAAGCTCCTTCTCTAAACTGAGACAGAGCCTTGCTTGCACCTCAATGCAGCACACAGTGGAGATGCTGAGAGAGGCCAGTCCATCATTCCAGGAGTGATCTCAAGTCCAGAAGTTGTTGTCTATCTTCAAGAGACTTGACTAACTATGGAAATCTTGAAATCCTATTATTGCCACTGATGATTTCAAGCTCACCCGAGGCCTGTTCTTCATTGCCTCTCCCTGAAGAACTTTTAAAACCTCTGTATTGAGCACCAATTAAGCCACTTATCTTAAAAACCCATGAAATGTCTGCTAATCCACTCTCCTGCTTTCCCATACTAAGAGAATTTACCACATTACACTCAAGCCCACATGATTACTCAGCTGTCAGTTTCTCCTTTAGCTCACTCTGAAATATCCTCATGCATTATGATGATCTGAGACTTCTATATACAAATATCTAGCAGATACAGACAAAATTAGCCCTATAAAAATTGGGAAGGAGGCAGCATTTGTCTTCTGTGCATTTAACCCAACCTTCAGCTCATTTTTTTTTTTTACCACATCTTACTTTCAAGGTATAAAAACTCACTCTTGGGGCACCTGGCTGGCTCAATCGGTAGAGCATACAACTCTTGATCTCAGGGTTGTGAGTTCGAGCCCCATGTTAGGTATAGAGATTACTTAAAAATAAAAATAAAAAATTCTTAAGAAAAAATAAATAAAAAATAAAAACTCACTCTTCACTAGATATATGATTATCTTTTTAAAGTATATGTGGGATAACGTTCCCCCACCACTCCTGAACTTTCAGTGGCTTCCCATTACTCTTAAGATACAGGCCAAACTCTAACATGGTCTCTATGCCTTTGCAGCTCTTGTCCCAGCCTAGCTCTCCAGTCCCTTGTCTCTCTTGTCTCCCTGTTGCTTCTGCCATTTGCCCACACTGCCTTCCACGCTCTGCCATCTGTCCACACTGGCCATCTTTTAGTTCCTGGAAAGGATCGTGATCACCCCTGACAGGAGGAGGGCCTTTGAATATAGTGCTTTTTTTTCTTTTTTTAATTGTGGTAAAATATACATAACCAACAATTCACTATTATAACCATTTTAAAGTAGATAATGCAGTGGCATTTTAGTACATTCACAATGTTGTGTAACCATCACCATACTGAGTTCCAGAACATTTTCATCATCCCAAAAGGAAACCCCGTACCTATTAAACTGTCACTCTGCATTCTCCCTTATCCGCAGACCCTGGCAACCACTAATCTGACTTCTGTTTTTATGAATTTGCCTATTAGACAGGGGCACCTGGGTGGCTCAGTCGGTTAAGTGTCCAACTCTTGATCTCAGCTTAGGTCTTGATTTCAGGGTAGTGGGTTCAAGCCCTGCGTTAGGCTCCATGCTGGGTGCAGAGCCTACTTTAAAAAAAAAAAAAAATCCTTACAATTCAGTGAATTTGCCTATTTGGTATATTTCATCTAAATGGAATCATACAATATGTGGCCTTGTGTGTCTGCCTTGTTTCCCTCAGCATAATGTTTTCAAGTTTCATCCATGTTGTAGGATGTATTGGTACTCTGTTCCTTTTTATGGCTGAATAATATTCCATTTTTACAGATACTGAACATACATTTTGTCCAGAATGATTTTCCATCTTTCCCATCACCTAGTTGTCTCCTGTTCAGCCTTTCACAGTCAGCTCAGTGATCACTTCCTCAGAGAACTTCCCTAAGACTCCAGCTTAGATGAGATCATTTGCATTTTTAGGTCAACTTTCTCTTCTGCATGGCTCTTATCTCTCGCTGCAATGAAACACTCATTTAGGGACAATTTGATTAATGTCTGTCTCCCCAGCTAGAATTGAAGACTCATGAGCCAAGGAATCATATCTGTATTAATTCCATATTGTATCCCTTGTGCCTATGTCAGGGTCTGGTATATAAATAAGCTTTTGTGAAATAAATGTTGTGAAATTATTTCCCACTGCAAAGTAAATAATTGGCAGCTGCTTAATGTTCTTTTATTCTCAATGGCATTTTGAATCTGAATAGAAATAGCACTGTCATGGAAAAATTCCAGGGAGGAATTTCCCTGGCAGGGAGTAAGGGGCAGAGTTGTTCTGGGAAAGGGTCTCCTTCCTGTTCCTTGATTACAACACCCTGAGCCTATTCTACCTGCAAGCCGGGCTCTCTGAGGCACCATTCCATTCATACTAAAGTTATCCTGCTTCTATCGCACTGGAACAGAACAATAGGCATATTTGGTTCCGTTAACATCATTACCTCATCCACTAGAAAAGTAGTGATCTGTTCTAAGTAATTACGTCTTATCCATCCTTCCTCCCTAATATTTATAACATAAGTCTGATTGAAATTTGATGGGTTTCTGTGATGTCTGCTACTGAAAGATACAGTTCTCTGTAAATGGAATTGTAATTATATGTTGGAATGTGACCTTCATCAACTCAATGGCACTGTCTTTCCCTAATCTTTTCCTGATATTTGTAATGGGTTTAAAAGTAATATTTTGTCTTCCATGCCTTTCCTTTACCTCACACACAAACCATATCCTTTGTGTAAGGGTTTGCAGTCTCCACTGTGCTGTCCTGTCCTTGAGTAATTACAACTGGAAAAGTGCCAGCCATTAAAGTGATGGCATATTCTTCTCCAGTATTTATAGACAGATGACAGTTAAATTGAGGCCCTGATACAGTAAGAGTACAATTTAACAAATTCACTTGGTGGCAGCATTTTTATTTAATTTTTGTATAATTACTCATGAGAAAATTTTTCTTTAGAATGATAATTTTATGCTACAAATGAGCTGCTTGAAATTTTACTCATTGAGACATCAGATTAAGGGACAGTTGTGTCAAATAAACTATCATTTGCATATAGAGTCACTGTTATTTTAGTTTTCATTTATTATGTCAATCTAATGACAATTGTATTTTTGTGTTTTCTCAGATACAGCTAAGACCTTCAAATGGTTCTTTTCTCCCCTAGGTGGGGAGGGTGGGGGGGAGGTGTGGAAAGCTAGATTTGGATAAAGTTAATGGCTACTTTCTGAAGGTTGAGATATGAATATATAATGGCTAAATACAAATGTCTTTCAAGAAACCTTAGAAAAGGGGCGCCTGGGTGGCTCAGTTGGTTGAGCATCTGCATTGGGCTCAAGTCGTGATCCCAGGGTCTTGGGATGGAGCCCTGCATCTGGCTCCCTGGTTGGTGGGGAGTCTGCTTCTCCCTCTGTCTCTCCTTCCACTCATACGTGTGCTCTGTCTCTCTCAAATAAATAAACAAATAAAATCTTTAAAAAAAAACCTTAAAAAGATCAAAATGAGTCCCTGGACTCAAGGATTATCAATGGTCTAATTAACTGTGCTAATGTAGTGAATTAAAGAGGAATTATTTAGCCATAGAGTCATTGGGAAAGGAGAACACCAGAGGCAAACACTGGCAACGTAGATCCAAATGGTGAAGACTGATTGAATCTTGGTCTATTAATCAAAAAACAACTGATTACTCATCCTAAGTAATCAATTCCTAATTGTGTGGGTGGCTATCAGAATCTAATGTGGTATATTTTTTAATAATATACAAAATCTTGCTTACTCTGACCATAATTTGGCATCTCATAAAGCTAATCTAAAGAGAATGTGTTGGGAAGAGAATGTGTTGGTCAGTGAATGTGACTGTCCATTCCACTGGGGTGTTATATTTCTCATTTTATAAATTCAAAGATTGCTTTGATTTTATACACATCTTTATGATGTTTGAGAGAGTGAAAAGAATATGCTTTGGAATATAGAGCATATTAAATTTTTGAGCTCGTAAGACTGAGAGCCAGGCCCTCAGTAGTGGTGAATTCACCAAGGCAAAAGCCAACCCATGGGCCCCTTCTTGCTCCTAATGGTGATCAGCTCACTCTCCCAACATAGCACCTCTCTCTCTTGCTGTAGGTCTTCTTTTAATTTGTTCATCTTCTTTTTGGCGTTTCTTTGAAGAGAGGAAGAGAACTTACAGGAGGGAAAAAGTCTTTTGAGTTAAAGAATCCCAAGTTGAGATATTCTTCCTGCCAGCATTAAGTGACATGTATTAGGCAAATTATAATTTTTCTTAATTTCAATTTCATCATACCCTTAAACTGGAAATGCTATGTTGGGATTTCTTTCAAATATTAAATTAAAACTGTTTTTTTTTTTTAAGACTTTATTTATTTATTTGAGAGAGAGAGTGAGAGAGAGAAAGAGCACAAGAGGGGGGAGCAGGAGAGGGTGAAGCAGACTCCCTGCTGAGCAGGTAGCCCGATGCGGGACTCGATCCCGGGACTCCAGGATCATGACCTGAGCCGAAGGCAGTCGCTTAACCAACTGAGCCACCCAGGCGCCCAAATTAAAACTGTTTTTAACATGCCATCCCAATGTGGTGCTGACATACAGTAGCCCTCAATAATTCATCTGAGCGGCTTGCAGCTTATTCTTTTTAAAAAAAATAAGTTGAGAATTACATCCAGTTCTTTGGTTTGGAAAGGCATGGTTATAGAATTGCATTCATGGAGTCCAGCTGATTTCTCCCGTGGAGAAAGGCAATAAATGGGCACATTTATCTGGTCATTGGATATCCCCTCATGGCTAGACTTAGAAAATTAGGGGTTTTTTGGTGTGTGTGGCATGGCAGCCTAGATGAGTACAGAAACAGCCTCAGAGTATGGGCATGCACCAGGAATTTCCTAAGACTCTGAGCATGTTAAAAAAGAAAAAAAAAAAAAAATACAGAAAACCAAGGACAAGGGCATTCAATCCCAGAATATGGCTTTTGGATAAACGTATACTATCTATTTCATATCCTGGTCTCTTCTTTTAGCATCCAGCTTTTCTCATTCTGTTCCCTGAGTAACCAGTTACCAGTTCAACAGGACCAGCATCCTCCTAAGATGTCTGTGCTTTGGGACTTGGCCAGCAAACTGTGGTTTTTAAGCCTACTCTTAACATATAACCCCATGACTGGGAAAGAATCACTCATTTCCATCTCCTATAATAGGATAATCCGTGAAAAGATCTATTTAAAGCTGCACATCAGAAAAGACGCTTTCATTTACTCAAAGTGTCCTTTCATGCGGGCACATTTTTTTTTCTTGAAGGTGGGGTGTTCGCTAATGTCGATGTTGGAAGACGTCGTCAGTGAGGTCTGTGGCTTTTGTAATTATGAAGGATTTTAGCACAAACCAGTAGGCACTTCCTTAGCTAAATCTGCCTCACAGAAAACTGTCTCCAGCCAAACGCCCAATTTAAAGGTCAATGTAAATGCTAACATGATTAAGCAATAGTAGTTGAAGTAAGACATTCAGTTGCAGTGGAAGACTGTTGGAGGGGAAAACATGTTTATGTACTGTTCCTCCACTTTTTTCCCAGAAAAAGTGTCTTGGACTTCGTCATTTTCCAGACTGGGGTTTTATTGTCTCACATTGTCTGGGGAGGAAAAAAAAACTAGGGTTTTTCAATGTCAACACATCCTTGGAATTGGGGGTTTTAAATTCCATAATTGGGGCTCTAGGGAACTTGCAAGGAAGAACACCAGACTCCTTCATTATCTTAATGGCTTCCCTGAGCTGCTGGGTATGGGCCTCATTATAGCTTGGGGTCTCTCTAGGGACTGTGCAGGTGCCTTTTTGAAGTTCAGGTGGACAGTGAGGAAGTGATGTCTTGAGCATGTCCCCAGGGAGAGCAGAGGCTGATCCACTGAGCTCCCTAGGCACACACTTACAGTTACTTCCACTAATAAAAGCATAGGAGTGCATGCATTATTAGATCAGACCATGAGACCATGGCCTATATGTACTGAATGTGAGGAAACATGGCATTCATGCCCTACATGACGACGATTCTTAGCTTATGAAGAATAAATTATCTTTCATTCAAACCCTAACACATGCTTAAGAAGTTTCTAGGACCTCCCCTTCACTTCGTCTTGCTGCTATTTTGATCTTTAGTTTCAGTACTTCCCCGTATCTGTATGATGTAACTTTGTGTGTGTGTGTGTGTGTGTGTTTGTGTGTGTGTGGTATATATCTGGTGTAGACATATATATATCTTCATGTCTTCATATATCTCTTACGGGCATGTTCTCTTGGATCTCCCAAACAGAACTCAACACTAGTTCCTCTCAAGTCTTCCTTTTGTCTTGCATTCCAGGTCTCAATGTAGTACACTGTCATTCACCCATCATGTTGGCCTTCATTCCCCACTCATGCTCCAAATCCCTTTTCTGATCACCTTATCTGCTCCCCAAGGCAATATCCCATTGCCCAGTTCATTTTCTTCAGGGCATTTATTTATATGATTAAGTGTTTTTCTCTGTCTTTTTCCACTAGAGTATAAGCTTAAGAAGGCAGAGGTCTTTTCTGGGTTATTCCCTGCTATAAACCTGGAATGATGCCTGGAACATGGTAGCCACTCCATAAATGTTTATTAAATAATGAACCAATCAATAGTTATGCCATTGCTTCTATCTCCAGAATATCTTGCAAATCACTTTTTGCATCCCTGCTGCTACTACCCTGGTTAGGACCAATATAATTTTGCGTGTTGGTGGCTACAAGAGCCTCCTCGCTGCTCTCCTTGCTTTCACTTTCTCTTCCGCTGTTCTCTGGTCACCTACTTTGTAGCCTGGAGTCTTTCTGACTGCCGATTGGCTCCTGTCATTGGTCGGCTTAAAACCCTTAAGTAGCTCCTTGAAGTGTGCTTTGCAACCATTTCTACAAGGACTCCCTAATGGCAGAGGAGAGGGTGGGCCTGAAGGTAGAACCGAAGTAACCCATCTCAAGCAAAATGTCTTAGGAACTCATGATTTATCTTACAACTGTGCACAGATTTTGCATTCTACTCCTTTAGTAACAAATATTTTAGATTACTCACCACTAAGTGGAACCAGGAAGACATTTCTTGTTTATCTTCTGGTTCTGGGATATGGGCCACACCAGGATATCAAAGTCTTGATAAACACAATGGCAGATGAAGGTCAGATAGATTAATTATGGCGTACAAGGCCCTTCAAAATCTGGTGCCTGCTTATCTCCCCCGCCTTGCCTCTCGCCACCCTCTCATGCACACCTCCCAAAGCCCAGCTCAGCTCAGTGCCACCCTCATATCCAAGGCTGTGTTAGGTCCCCCTTGCGTGTTCTTTTTCAGGACCTTGTGCATCTTCTGCCTGTACATTATCAGTCCTCATTATTTACTTCTGTGTCTGTAGCTCTAACCTATAAACCCTTAAGGAAAGGAGATGTGCCTTACTCATTGCAACCCAAACCTGGTCTAGTGCCTGCTAGCTCTCAGGCACCCAATAAACATCTACAGAATGTATTGGTAAATGAGTGAATGGATCACCAGTTATTCCAAACAAATGCTTACTTAAAGCTGTAAGGGCCCTTATATATCTAATAAGTGATAAATACATTCCTGGTTGACATGATTGCCCAAGGGCTGGAAACTACGCTGTCTCCCGGGACCAATGCACATATCCAAATTTACTGAGAGACCTGTAAGTTTCAAAGAACTATCCTGTCTCGGAAACTTGAAGGGACTTTTGAAAGACCCCCTACCTTGAAGCAGCAGTTGAAGAATGGGGTTTTGATAACATTGTTTTTCCTGGTCTAGAAGACACCTTGCAATCAGATATAATCTGCAAAGACTTCAGAAAGGAGTTGAGCCTATGTTTAGGAAGACACTGGACCTGGCTGTTCATTGTCACCAAGAATCGTAACTTGTCTACCCACCTGTCTAATCCATATCTCACATTCACTATGAAATATTGTCAGTGGGACTGTAATAAAGTTTGGTCATCTGGATGATCTGATGAGCTAACCCTAGGGTTCAATGTTTAATTAAAAAAAAAAAAAAAGGCAACACTTTGCCGGTAAAGCACAACTAGTGCTTCAAAGTCTCTTAGAATTGTTTTGGTGAGAGCCAAATATCAACTGCATTTCATCGAGTTTTCAGTCCTGCATGACAGACGCTGAAGAGGGAAGTTCTGCAGATGCAGTCTTTTTACTGAGGGAAGTGCTTTGCTCTTTTTCAAAAGTCTGATTGGGTATCAGAGAGAGCACCAGGAGGAACAGGAAGCAACAGAAAAGGATGTGACTCCAAGGCCATCCCTAGGTGCCTAATACATACAGCAGATGGCCAACAATTGAAGTCAAGCCGCTGTGAGTCCCATTTTCTGAGAACTCATAGTCCCGGACCAACACTGACTCAAATACATGATTAAACACCACTTGGCCAGCTATACAAATATCCAGCAACAGCCAAAATAGGTATTTTTTATAGACTGAAATTAAAATACAAGCAAATACATTAAGAGTAGTCCACCCCCTCCCACTGCAGAGTAGAATATAAATCGAGATGTCTTCTTTATAAATAGCTAACAATGGATTCTTGCTGAACTACTCTACTTTTCGCTGGCTCAGAAGATGTCCTTTTTTATGCATGGACTATGATTTGGGGATGTTTAACACAGAAGATATATTATTTTATTTAGAGTGTTTGCTAATTTTGTTTTATTAAACAGTGTTTATAAATAGTGTTTCCAGTCAGTACAGATTAAAAAGGGGGATTGTGTATTTTAATTAGTTAATGATAGTGAATTATTTATCTCTGGTTTGGCAAAGACTGAAGCAGCCTATTTGGTGACTTTTACTCAGACTGGTCTGCAAGCATTTCCTCTTGGGATTGCCTAAAGCAGCCACCATGGAATCACAAGCCAATTCCTTCAGTCACCACTAACCCTTTTCCAAACACACGGTGGAACGGAGAGGCAGAGCCCGCCTGGGTATAGGCTGCTCCCCAGGCACTAGCAGAGTGCCTTTGTTTTTATGTTACATTTTCAAATGTAACCTTTTTTAAAGATTCTATAGCTGAGAGAGTTTTAGAACACTACTCTTAATAAATAGAAAGATGGGTAGATAGAGAGATAGACAGTATAAATAGAACATTGTAGTTCTACATAAAAACTACTGCTTTGAGCCATAGGGGTGAATTTAAAGTCCTTCTGCACCAACACCCAAATATATTCAAAATTGTCCTTCCTACTAAAGAAAAAACAACAGAAATGTAATGGCCCCCAAATACTCAGTGTCTGTTTCTCTAAATTGGGGGCTGTGATTAATTTACTAGAAGTGTCTGTGTATTTCAGGTGAATACGTGTTTATTATGCTGAAAACTGAAAAGTGACTTGCACTAATTTATTTTGTGGAGGAAGTTAAAACCTGTGACTGTGACGTGTAGAAATTAAATGCCAAAGGATCTAGCCTCGACACGGGCTGTTTCAAGACTGAGGTTATTGATTAACATCCAACTTTGAGAATCCATTTGCCGGACATTCTGATTGACAGGCAAGGAAACACAACAGCTGTGAGCGGGCTGTCCATGTAACACCAATGCTCTAAACACATGTCAAAGTGGATAGAATTGAGCGTTCTATTTCTCTCCTTTCTGGAGAGAAGATAATCCCCTCTTTCTATTGCAGCATATTTATTTTAAATCACTATGAAATGAAGTTCTCACAACATAGGGTGCTCCCAGACTGCAGTTATTGACAGGGTTATACAGGAATCAAAGTCAGGCATTTGGAGTGAAGTCTGAGGTCCCCTCTGCCTCATTCCCCAGTGTCCCCCCAGCCACCCACAAACCTGCCAGGAATCCTGGAGGCAAGTTCATCTTTTTCATTTGGAAAAATTCTAGCAAAGGCAATACAGTGGTTTATTCCTTTAATTTTAAATGGCAGTTTACATATATACTTATTCTGCAGTATCTCCTCTCTTTTAAAATGAGAGAATCCTTTCCAGGAAATATTTAAAATCCTTTGGGGTGCCTGGGTGGCTCAGTCGTTAAGCATCTGCCTTTGGCTCAGGTCATGATCCCAGGGTCCTGGGATCGAGCCCCGCATTGGGCTCCCTGCTCAGCGGGAAACCTGCTTCTCCCTCTCCTGCTCCCCCTCCTTGTGTTCCCTCTCTTGCTGTGTCTCTGTCAAATAAATAAATAAAATCTTTAAAAAAAAAAAAACAAATATGAAATCCTTTATGAATAAAGATTTCACATTTCATTCCCTAAGCTTTCCTTTATCCTGACTTTCTTCCTCCATTTCTTTTTCTTCTTCGCTAAACCATCAAATGACTCTCTTGTTATTTTACATTTTGCTGATAAGCAGTTCCTGTAATTAATAACCTTATCTTTCTATGTAGGAGAAAAACAAATTTCATGCATTTTAATAAGGAGGTTGGAAGGACAAGGAGACATTCTATTGTCATGATGATTTTGGTAAGACTAGAAATAACCTGGTGGGCTCGTGACTGCATGCAATAAATGGTATTTGTGCACACGTTCTTTGTTACTCTTCATACTGGTACTTCTGTATTTCTTATAAATATATTTCTGAAGAGTCATAAAATGTAGAATTCTTTACTGAGCAAATCTCATTGAATAATGTGATGGTTTTAAAGTCACTTTATCTTTACATCTGATTGTAATCTTGTATTTGTAGTCCTCAGTTGACCGACCTATAGAACTGAGAATCAGATGACAGGGTTCCAGCTTTTCTAAAAATCGACTCTTGACTTAGGGAAAACAGTCTGATTGCTATTTCCTTATCTATAAATTGGGAGACATGAGTGTACATGCCTAAAAGATCTCTAAAGTCTCTTCCAGCTCCAGCATTCCACAATTACAGCTAATTCATTTGGGGGAAAAAATGCCTATTAAAAAAAAATCCTGCTTCAAAGCTTTTAAAGTTGGATCCTTTGAAATGTGAATAATCTATTCCTTTGAGATTAGTGAAGTCTGTGAGATCATGATGGGTCCCTAACAGAAAGAGCTCTGTCAGGGGCTCAGAGTGGTTTCTGCCCTTATTTCCTGTCCATCCACACACTGAATCCTGTGACGTGGGTGTATCTGTAATTTCATTCCACAAGGACGAAAACTGTGTTGGTGTTGCACAGACAGGTTTGTTGCCCTGGGCAGAGCCATACAGAGTCTCACAGCAAGTGAGGGTGGGACAAAAATCCTGATCGTCCAGACTACAGTGATTTTTGTTACAAATCTTGCTTTGTGGGTGTCTGGAACTATTCCCAAGCCAAGAGCAGAAAGTGAATGAAAGTGAACCTTCAGTATTTACTGAGTGGATACTCCTCAGATCAAGTTGCCCTCCAAGTAGGGAAGTGAAGGGTTAACTGAGTGTCAGTGCGTCTTCACTAGCCTGTGAGCTCACAGAGGGAAAGTACCCTGTTTTATTGAATTGAGATAGGAGCAGTGCCCTCCATTCCCTCATCCTCATGTCTGACTTCTTTCCACTTTCGCTGTATCCTTCGTTTTCCATTTGTACTGATGAGTGTACTTATTTTCCTTCAGGGCAGGGAAAAGGCTGATAATTTTTGTAAACTCCTACAGTTCCCAGCACTGTGCCAGGCTTTCCAATATTTTCCAATTCTGTGGCTCTGCAGGCACTCAATAACTGCTTGCTGATTGGTGAATCATCTGGGCTGACTCCAGGAAAAATGAGAGGTTGGCTTTGGTACCTTTGATAAAGGACTTTATTCTCCATCTAGTCTTCCCCTTCCCCCACCCCCACAGCCCCTTTAGAAAAGTAGGCGTCCCCAGTTAATCCCTCAGGGTCCCAGTCGTTCTTGTGAAAGCAGAGATCAAACCCTGGGGGATGTGAGCTTCAATTATGGTTTAAGGAAACAATGCTTCCACGTTGGCAGTCTATCTAATTAGTGACACTCTTACTGGAAGATTTGAGCAGGTAACCAGAAGGGGGTCCTTGGCAAGGCCTTTAAATCCATCTTCAAATAGCATTAACCACTTGCCTTTCAATACTCATCCCCTTCTTTGAAGGGCAAACTTAACCATTACATAATATTATACATCTTTTGAGCTTGTATTTTGAACCATACACCATGTGTGACTATTATACTAGTAAAGGGGAAAAAAGATATTTTTTGAAATAAGTAAATTCCAATGATCAAACCAAAGCAACAGAGATTATTTGTCTGAGCATTTGGTCATGGCTTCAACAAATATCATCTGTTTAAGAGTTTATTGTAAAAGGATTTCACCTACGCTTATAAGGATGTCTTCTTTCATTTCTGCTTTGGCAATTCTGAATATTACATTTTCCTGGCATTTCTCTTTCTCCATGCTCAGCAAGTTAAAACAGCATCATCATTGATTTCTGCATCATGTTAGAGCAAACGTATTTATTTCTCCTTTTTCCTCCAAAGAAATAAATTCTTTATGGGCTCTGCACGTGGGCTAGGGGAAGTAACAATGAGGGGATTGTTCCCGTCCTCAGTACTGCCTAACCTCAGAGGTAAGGACTATTATTCTTTCAAGCACTGCCCTCTAGTGGGGAAAATAAATGTTAGCGCTTTTAGAATAAGCATTGCGTCTCTAGCACCACCAGCCTTTGGGAAGTGCGTTCCACTAATCCACTGAGTGCTTTTCCTGGGCAAAATTGACTCTTTTAACAATGTGAGTTGAGAATGTCTTAAAAGGAAAAACTCTGACGGCATGTCTATCTTCACCTGACAGAGTTAGGTCATCACAAACCGCTGAATAGATGGGAAAAGAGGCCTTGCTTGTGGTATGCCAAATAGGTCCCGTAAGCACCCGGGTGAAAGGGAGAAAACAAGGAAAAGGGAGCATGGCCTGTATTCTTGAAAATCAGTACTTTAAAGGAAGGAGTTTCATGTTGACAACCTTGCTATTCTGAAATTAATTGCTATGTGGGACAGACATGTAAATTTCTTCAACTCCATGTGCAACTCAAGTCTAGCTGGCTATCTAATGGGATAATTCAGGATTTGTCTTTCTAAACTCGCTCTGTGGTCCAATGACAATTCACATTTTCCAGATCATTATGTCTTAATTTTATTTGGTATCATGCCTGACTTTGAAATTATGAGTGAATGTTGAACAGGGTCTATCAGTTAAGGTTTGGGGACATTAGACTGAGTCAGACCTGGGCAAACCATTCTTTGGTTAGTTGGCCCTTCTAAACCTCAGTTTCCTGAGCTGTAAAATGGGGATCATAAGAAAGCCTCCCTCAGAAAATGTAATCAGGAACCTATGAGATGATGCTTGAAAAATACTTAACACAGTCTCTGGCCCTTCACAAACACTTACGTAAACGCTTGATATTTTTAAAAACACCTTTTAAAATTTTTTTGACATGGCCTCCAGAGAGCTCTTTGTCCCCTAACCAAGTTTCAAACCAATCTCTCAATAGAGCATGTGGGAAACTAAAAATCATGATAGCGCTCACTTTGATCAATTGCAGTCTTTGCTCAGTGTGCATGCCCAGCTGGACTGTGCTTCTTCCTCTCTGTTGAATTTTTATGTTTGACACCTCCTTAGGGGACCGTTCCATATCAGGTGTCATTTCACATCAAGAAGCCAAATTTTTTGACTGCTTATATACACTCAAGAGCATGAACAGAGCCAAGCTGACTGTTCCCACTGTCAGTTCCCAAAATAGTGATCCGACCTCCACGACCAAAGGAGCATAAACCACAGATTTGTACAAGGGGAACTCCTGGGAAGCTAAGCTCAGGAGATAATCTGTGAAATATTCATACTTTTCATTGCTTCATAGATTATATCTAACACCCTGCAAGGTTAGGAAATGATTTGCAGAGCATCTCTACCATAAACTGTTCCATCCTTCCATAAACCAGGTCAGCTGCACAGCTGGGAATGTTTCTGCAAGACAACAATGGCCAATGGGGGCTTCAGCATAGCCAATATAATCCTCACCTCTGCTTTTCTGTGAAGGGTGCCCTAGAGTCTTCATTCTTGCTCAGTGTCCTGTGAAAGATGCTGAAGCTGCCACCACCTGACCCCAGTGTTTCATTACCGCCTAACCCTGACCTGTCAGTTGACTCTCGCCAGCTCTTTTGCTCATAAACAAAGCTCAGATCTCCCTTGGGCCAGAGAAGGGGTGATAGTTGAGGTTAGAACAGGGGTCAAAAATCAGTGGAGGAATCCAATTACTTGGTTGCAGAGGCAAACCCAATACAAATCTCCAAAAATAGACGTACTAACTTGTGCCCAAGGTGGGGAAAATCGTGAATGGAGAACAAAAGGAAGGCCACAATGAGACAAACAACTCCCAAATCGGTTTCTCATAACTAACATCCTGGCACAATTTAATTAAATGGAAAAGTGTACAATTGTACTTATTAGAGCCCAGGAACGCCAAAGAGAGTAGGAACATGGAGATTCCCAATACTGAACTATTATTGGATGAATTCTGATGAAAAAACTAAGGACTTCGTGTCTCCTGACTGGGATGCAGCACCTTCATGGACACCGAACTCATATTAAGCTGCTGCATGTGTTTCTATTTTTAAAAACAAAGTGAAAATAGTCTTATTACTTCAGGCTTTCCTCAAGCAAATTGTTGGACTAGTTTAGACTGTTCTCCAGAGAGTAGTAATTTCCCTCTTTGGACATTATAGGCATGACAGTTATAGCACAAAAATCCACTTTAAGTCATGTATTTGGTATTGTTATCTGTAGAGTAAAAGTAGTTATGAAGACTAACAAAGAACTAGTTTTAAAGAATCAAAATGAACCCTCCATTAGAAGCCCTTAAAAAGGGGAGTGCCTGTGTGGCTCAGTGGGTTAAGCATCTGCCTCTGGCTCAGGTCATGATCCCAAGGTCCTGGCTCTCTGCTCAGTGGGGAGTCTGCTTCTCCCTCTCCTCTGCTACTCTCTATCTCTGTCTCTCTCTCTGTCAAATAAATAAATAAAATCTAAAAAAAGAAAGAAAGAAAGAAACCCTTAAAAAGAAGAATAATAATTGTAGTAGGTAAAATTTTTTCAGAGGATGACAAATTCACTGCGCACAGTGAACTCCATCCCTAGTTATTTCTACCTCAGCATGTTACACCAGCATCATCGTGCTCACACTGACACCTTAGAATTAATTACATGTGAGACGGGTATTTTCTCACAGGTATGTGGAGTGCTGAAAACAAACCAAGATGTTTTTGTTAGAGTCCATCGATAGGAGGAAGGATTCACCCAAATGTCACTCAATGCTCCTGGTCTGTTCGGAGATATTAGATGTGAAAGAGAGCAAAACACCTGTGAGTGTGTACATAAAGCCCGAAGGTGGACAGCTAGCACTTCTCTGCCTCCTAAACTTCCATCATCTCTCTGATGATAAAATGTGGAGAGGAGGCAATAAACTGCAAATTTTATGACTGCATTTTGGTGCTTGGGGCCAGCCTTCTCATTAGATCACATCCTGCCTGAGAGAGAGTGTGAGGGATATGGGCAACGGAGTCAGGCAGCCGGTGAGCCCAGATAAAATATGTGACATGGTTCTTTATTTAGAGCCGAGAGTTCAGGTCCCTCTTCCATATCCTCTCACTCTGGCCTTTGTGATATTATAATAAAGTGAGCATAGAAGGTCATCAAATGTAGAGGACTCCTGTGATTTATTTCTTTGACTTCTTCTGAGGCTGCATGAAACTTTGCTTCAAGACACTTCCAACTTAGTGGCTGAGTCAGGTTTCAGAGAGCCATGGAGGTATACAGCTGAAAATGAATCTTGCAGAACAGAATCAAGGATACGCAATTCTGGAGGCAGCTCCTCAGACAGTTACGTTATCCACCCAGTCAGCAAACATGAATTGAATGCCTACTATGTGCCAGGCACTTCCAAGTTCTGGAGCTACCACAGTGAATAAAGCAAAATCAAACAAACATCCCTGCCTCTTAGACTCTGAATGATTGAATAAATGAATGGCCTGATGCAACTAGCACATGCAAAAGATTTTCGGAAACTACATGGACAACCATTTTGACTATTCAACTCTTTCTATTGCTTATTTCAGTGAAAATTAAGAATATGCCTGAATGTAATCTTAATTATCAAGGTTAACATGCTTTTAAAAATTCCATTCCACGGTCATTTATCAAAAAATGGCTCTCAACAGAGCACAGTACTCGGCCTGGGAGATGCAAGGCAAGATAAGATTCCTCTGCTGAAGGAACAAATGATCAGGAAAGAGACAAAGAGAAGCAAAGGGTTGTATAGGTTACTGAAGTGGGTCACCTAACTCTGCCTGGGGCAACCAGAGTTTTCAAGAAGACTTGTGTATGTGGTTTTCCATAGTACATAGTGAGGGGGGAGGGTATGAAAAGAACAAGGAAGAGAGAAGGTGCAGATGGAGGCTTTCAGGCAAAGGGAGCAGCATGGGGACGTCACAAAGTCATGTTGAGCACACATTAAGTAAGGCAAACGTTTTGATATGGCCGCGTGGCATCGGAAAAAGTTAACAGGTGTTGGAGTCGAGCGTACCTGAGTTTGAATCCCAGTTTAGGTTCTTCCTGAACATCCCAATTTTCTCATCTCTAAAATGGGAATAAAAATACCCCCATGGGGGGCACCTGGGTGGCTCAGTCGTTAAGCGTCTGCCTTCGGCTCAGGTCATGATCCCAGGGTCCTGGGATGGAGCCCCGCATCGGGCTCCCTGCTCGTGGGAAGCCTGCTTCTCCCTCTCCCACTCCCCCTGCTTGTGTTCCCTCTCTCGCTGCGTCTCTCTCTGTCAAATAAATAAATAAAATCTTTAAAAAAAAAAAAATACCCCCATGGAAGAGAATTTGGAAGACGAAGTGCGCTAATATTTGGACCAACAGAATGGGGAACAGGTGACATTGCACAATGAGCTGAGGCCTCAGACAGCATTTCCAGCTTTCGCTTTTTGCTTTTGCTCTCTTAGAATCCAGAGATGCCAGTCTTCTCTCAGGAGAGTCCAGCCAGCCTGCTGGAGCATCCAACTGAAGGAGAACAAAGTCCACGTGGAGGAAAACTAAAGCACCCCAGCTGAGAGCCCTGGGCAACTGTCATCTGGGGCCCACCAGTGCCTGGTTGATCTGTCACCTGACACAAAACACGTGACTTTACCCCACAGATACCACAGGGAGCAGGGACAAGCTGTCAAACCCCAGAATTGTGAGCAGATACATGGTGGTGGTTTTAAGCAGCTGAGTTTTGGAGTGGTTTGTTATGTAGCAACAGATAACTGAAAGAGATGCTTAAGAAGTCTTTACTTTATCCAGGAGATGATGAGACATCGTTGGAAGACTTTAAGCAAGGTAAGAACCTCAACAGATTTTTAGTTTGGGAAATTTCACCCTAATGCCAATATGGAGGATATACTAAATAGGATGTTATTGAAAGCAGGTGGGGAAGATAGGAGCTATTAGGAGCAACAGTTAGGTAAAACTTTAGGAGGATTTGTAAAGTAACAGGAGAAGAGCAAAGATAAGTGACTTTCATTAGCATGCAACCTCTGAAGGATTTAACACTGCAGAATCTTTCTTGAAATTCTTGATTTTTGAACAAGGAGCCTGCATTTTTACTTTGCCCTGAGTGCTGCCAATTATGTAGCTGGTCCTAGGGAAAGAACCAGCAATAACAGCTCCAGGCCCTATATATCAGGGTAAAACAGATCTGACACAGTATGTTCTTGATTGTGGCAGCTTTGGAATTGTACAAGGGCCGAGGGCCAGTACCCAGGTGAATGTCTGAGTCTCTCACTAGCAGTCAGGCTTTGATTACTCCAGTGCTAACATTGGCAGCAGTTCCACACGATAGAAACACCAAGAATAAGAAAAGCAGTTCTATTTTTCTCCTCCTAAAAGCTACCTCAGTGGCCTTAAATGAGTCAAGCTTCTCCAGCTTTCTCATTCATGAAATAAGATAATAATCCCGTCCCCACACAGCTCACAGGATTGTGGCAATTAAACAGACCTGTGAATGAAGCACTTTAAATTCCCCACAAAGGAATGCATTCAACTAAATAGAAGTACTAAAAATAATTCTAGTAACAACAATAATCCTCATGCAGTGTCCTCAACCCAGGTCCTTCTGAGGTGGCATGACTCAGTACTCTTCAGAATACTCAGAATCAAAATGCCTGATACTTTTCCGAGATAAAGAGAAGATAGTAAATAGATAAGCACTTGGTCAGGCTGGAAATGTGTTAAGATGGTATAAAAGCCTTTTTGTTTATTTATATTGTCTCGTAATTTAATTGTTTTGCATCCATCCGTTCATTCATTAAACATTTATTAAACATACTTATTATGTACCAGGCACCATGCTAGGTGCTAAGAAAGAAAAATCAGTAAGAGTCCCTGCCCTTAAGAAGCTCACAATATGTAAACTAGAGACTGATAAAAATAAAAAATAAATAAATAAATAAATAAATAAGCAAAACACCAAAAACAAACAAACAAACAAACTAGAGGATAACGTGCCAATGTTAGAACAGTGTCATAAACCAAGTGCTACTAGAACACCCAGAGACCATTGATAGTGGATGGAGGAGAGAATGAGGGTTTCTCTGAGGAAGTAACATTAAGTGGCCAGGAATTAATTTGGGTGTGTTGAGAGAAAATAGAATCAATATAGAATGAATTTTCAAGAGTGTAAAATAAATCCAAAATTTGAAAATATATCACACTGATAATGCCATATACCTACCCACATCATTTTTTACCACCATATCGCTTTTGTTTTCTAAAAAGCCATTCTATAGCCAAAGGAATGTTGGTGGCATCACAATCCCGGACTTCAAGCTCTATTGCAAAGCTGTAATCATCAAGACAGTATGGTACTGGCACAAAAACAGACACAGAGATCAATGGAACAGAATAGAGCCCAGAAATGGACCCTCAACCCTATGGTCAGCTAATCTTCGACAAAGCAGGAAAGCATATCCAATGGAAAAAAGACAGTCTCTTCAACAAATGCTGTTGGGAAAATTGGACAGCCACATGCAGAAGAATGAAACTGGACCATTTCCTTACACCACACACAAAAATAGACTCAAAATGGATGAAAGACCTAAATGTGAGATAGGAATCCATCAAAATCCTAGAGGAGAACACAGGCAGCAACCTCTGTGACCTTGGTCGTGGCAACTTCTTGCTAAACACATCTCCAAAGTCAAGGGAAACAAAGGCAAAATGAACTATTAGGACTTCATCAAGATAAAAAGCTTTTGCACAGCAAAGGAAACAGTCGACAAAACCAAAAGACAATGAACAGAACAGGAGAAGATATTTGCAAATATTTTATCAGATAAAGAGCTAGTATCCAAAATCTATAAAGAACTTATCAAACTCAACACCCAAGGAACAAAGAATCCAATCAAGAAATGGGCAGAAGACATGAACAGACATTTCTCCAAAGAAGATACAAATGGCCAATAGACACATGAAAAAGTGCTCAACATCACTCGGCATCAGGGAAATACAAACCAAAACCACAATGAGATACTACCTCACACCAGTCAAAATGGCTAAAATTAACAAGGAAACGACAGATGTTGTTGGCGAGGATGCAGAGAAAGGGGAACCCTCCTACACTGTTGGTGGGAATGCAAGCTGATGCAGCCCCTCTGGAAAACAGTATGGAGGTTCCTCAAAAAGTTGAAAATAGAGCTACCCTATGACCCAGCAATTGCACTACTGGGTATTTACCCCAGAGATACAAATGCAGTGATCCAAAGGGGCACCTGCACCCCAATGTTTATAGCAGCAATGTCCACAATAGCTGAACTATGGAAAGAGCCCAGATGTCCATCAACAGATGAATGGATAAAGAAGATGTGGTGTATACACACACACACACACAATGGAATACTACTCAGCCATCAAAAAAAAACACTTGCCATTCACAACAACGTGGATAGAACTAGAGGGTATTATGCTAAGCAAAATAGGTCAATCGGAGAAAGACAATTATCATATGATCTCACTCATATGTGGAATTTAAGAAACAAAACAGAGGATCATAGGGAGTAGAAGAAAAAATAAAACAAGACAAAATCAGGGAGACAAACCATAAGAGACTCTTAAGCATAGGAAACAAACTGAGGGTTGCTGGAGGGGTGGGGGCAGGGGGCATGGGTTAACTGGGTGATGGACATTAAGGAGGGCATGTGATATAATGAGCACTGAGTGTTATATAAAACTGATGAGTCACTGACCTCTACCTCTGAAACTAATAATACATTATATGTTAATTAATGGATTTAAATGAAAAAATTTTTAAAAAGGAAAAAAATAAATAAAAAGCCATTCTGGGTTCACTGTGTATTTCTTCATGATTTGATACCAAGTTGCTGTGTGACCTTGGCAATTCACCCAAACATCAATGAATATTTTGAGTTTCTTCAACCTCTGAGCCTCTTGGTTTCGGCTCAGGTCATGATCTCAGCGTCTTGAGATGGAGCCCTGAGAAGGGCTCTGTGCTCAATGTGGAGTCAGCTTGACAATCTGTCTGCCCCTCCCTCTGCCCCTTGGGCTTGTGTGCTTGCGCCCTCTCTCTCTGTAAAATAAATAAATAAATCTTTAATTAAGAAAATAATAAAAAATTTTAAAAATAAAAAATAAAAACAACTGTAGTACCAATACTAGAGTCATGACTTATAGAGTGTGTTTTATACATGATTTCTAAATAGGACCGATGACGAAGATTAGTGCTGTAACTCATTTTTACAAAGGAGCAAGCACAATGATTACTGTAAAGGACTTTAGCCATTTAAGAAAGTGCTTTGCATAAATCATCTCATTTGAGCCTCACAACACTGCAAGGGATATTTTAATTTTATTCTCAGTTTACAGATAAGGAAATTGAGGATTATCTGTAAAATGATACTGGGCCAGTTGTTAACCTTCATGAGCCTTAAATTAGTCACAGGGCAGAGTTTCAGTCCCACAAATCCCAAATCTGAAGTCTTCCCATGTTCACACACATATTTAGACTACTAGACATCTTCATTGCACTGATGAATTTATTAAAGCTATGTCAAGCTTGTCTGGATGTCTGGAACTTTCTGAACAGCCGTGTTTTCTCGCCCCCTCGAGATGCCAATGATCTGGGTTCATGACATGTTTTAACTCACTGGGAAGGGTTTGTTTCCTATCCTAAAGTACACCTGGTGACCATGTGGCATATTGACTGTTGGACTCTTTTGGTCGGGGCGGGGGGCATCTATGGCACAGCTAGAAACAGAGGTTTGACTTGCCAGTTCCCAACCTCTTTCTTCAGTTTCTTCAGTCTGGCTTTGAAACCAGGCGCCCGTAGTTAATGCTCACACCACATACTAAAAAAGCCAATGAGGTGGGGTTCCTAATGGACTTCCGGGCCCCAGCTGCAATTCATCCTTCTCGGGTTTGTTGGCTTCACCTATAAACCCTTGTCTTCCTTTCCACTCTCATTCACTTCCTCCTTTTGTCACATACTCTAAGTGTCCACAGATGTCAAGTGTAGAAAAAGACACGTGGTGTTAATGCTTTAGTGCTGGCACAAAGCTACTTCCTGAAGAAGATATGGCCCCTCGCAGAGCTGTTTTGTAGGCTGCCCATCTATATTTATCACTGCCCAGTGCTGATTCTTGATTCAAATAGCCTCACAACTTTCGATCTGGCACGATGCCACCCAGGATATCAGTCAACAGGCCAGCTAGCCATATCAAGTGCGGCTGTTAGGGCAGGAATCCTAGCCAGGAATTTCCAAACTGCTGTCTGTGAAGAGGTTCTATGCATTTTGGCTGGGGAAAACTTCCAAAAATAAAAACTAGATACCGTGGCCATTTGTTTGGACTCTGTGGAAGAATTATTAGTCATCGGGGGAAGGACGGCAGAGAAGACAGCATGAAATTAAATCTAATTAATCACTCTGACAGGCAGACAAGAACTGAGCCCACTCTTTCCAGAACAGTGGTTGGAAATCTAGGAAATGGGGGGAGGGGGGGGAGCATTTAGCCTTAACCAAATTGCATTTATTTCTTTGGAAATGGGAAAGCCCCAGTGAAAATGAGTGCATGGAAAGGAAACAACATAGTAATCAGAGGAGTGTGCACGCTCTTTAGAATGTAGATGGAAGAGGGTCAGAGTGAAATTTGTTTCAATCTTTGTAATTTATTTACACCACATGATGTTTACTAATTTAGGCCTTCCTGATGGAGGAGCAAATTCACTACTCCCTTAAATTGGACTATTGAGTGGCTTAGGAGGTTGTAATCCTTTGAAGGTTGGAAGATCTCTCATGAGGTCGGGGAGGGAGAGGAGGGTATATAATTTTGTAACAGCAGGAGCATTTGAGTTCAACAAAACTGGAGTTAGTTTTCCCTCTCTATGCCGGTTTCCCCGTCTGTTAAAAAGTGATACTAGTAATACAACTTCCTAAGATTGTTATGAAGAATAAATAAAAAAATTAGACATAAAATGCTGCCTGGCAGTTAGTAAACTACCAGTAAATACTAATGAATATCTAATTGATCCACTCTACACATGGCTCTCATAGGTTAAGGGTTGTTGTCTTTGCCTAGATAAACATTCTTGTGGCTTTTCATGCCTGCTTTCTTTTTCCTGGTCTCCCAGTGAAGCCAATTTGCACTAGCTCATAAGAACCAATTGTTAAATTTTTAGGAATTTTGAGATCTGGTTGTTAAATGCTGCCAGTACTAAAAAATGGATGAAAAGAAACATATGATTAAAATTTATATATATATATTTTTTTTTTTTTTTTTTTTAAGATTTTATTTATTTATTTGACAGAGAGAGACACAGCGAGAGCAGGAACACAAGCAGGGGGAGTGGGAGAGGGAGAAGCAGG
>NC_138373.1:121368985-121382440 GCF_054177405.1 Leptonychotes weddellii | reverse complement strand
GAGATCTGGTTGTTAAATGCTGCCAGTACTAAAAAATGGATGAAAAGAAACATATGATTAAAATTTATATATATATATATATATATTTTTTAAAGATTTTATTTATTTATTTGACAGAGAGAGACACAGCGAGAGCAGGAACACAAGCAGGGGGAGTGGGAGAGGGAGAAGCAGGCTTCCCTCGGAGCAGGGAGCCCGATGTGCGGCTCGATCCCAGGACCCTGGGATCATGACCTGAGCCGAAGGCAGACGCTTAACGACTGAACCACCCAGGCTTCCCTAAAATTTATATTTAAAACAAAGTTGATAAATACTCAAAACTCATCACTTACTATTTTACTCTATTTTACTGTTATCTATATTCTGGAGGGCATTTATGTCTATTTTATCTGCATGGCAAAACACGGCATCATGGGGAGCTACTGTGCATCTCTTCCCTACTTATGTTCAGTGATACCCTTCTAGTGGCTTGAAAAGGGCCAAGTGGCTAAAAAACAGACATCCCTCTCGTGGCTTCTGTAGGCCATGGCCTACAGAAATAGGCAAATACTATAATGCAAGACTTTGTTTCCAAAGAGCCAATCATAAAACATTTATCAGCACATAACTTGTCTCTGACCGTCCAAATATGCAAACCAGTTTAAAAAAAAAAAAAAAGAATTAACCGCTGCCTTCAAAGGTTACTTTGAAATTTAGTTGTTTTCAAAGGAGGAAGTGTTTGTGTGCATATAATGTAAATTGAACCACTTCCTACTGTATTATATAAAGTCTGTTTCATTTATTTATCTTACTTGTCTGAGTCCTAGTTGAATTTGAGGTTTTGACATTTTTGGTTGCTGTCTGTGAAACTATCTCCAAATTCTTAAAATCTGTTTTTCCTCATAGCCCAGTACCACATCTGTCTTTCACATATTAGGCATTTTATAAATATTTGTTGAAAGAATCAAATATATCCCAGGCATAACTTTATCTCTATTAATTCTACACATTGAAAACTTGGATTAATTTAATGACATATAAAAGGACATATAAAAACTGATTGTGATAAACATTATGCTTTGTAGGATCCCGCTCTTAAGAATGAGTCAAATGTACTACATATTCTAATATAATTCTTTCATGAAGTAAAAAAAAAATGTGTCAAACAATAAAACTTCCATTTTTAGTGAAAATGTAATTTCTATAAACATGGCAGTTAATAAACTTTTAAATAGGTATTCACTTATCAAACATTTGATTTCTAACTGGCTATTTTTTAAGTATCTGAAAGTTTGCCTATTCTTGATTTGGGAGAATTACTAAAAATCCCCAAATTATTCTGTATTTGTCTCCAATTACGTGGAGATAAGTTTTTAAATAAAAATATTAGCATATACAGTGCATCATTGCTGTTCTTTTTTTAAGATAAATATTCAACTCAGTGCCTGGCACAGATTGAGAAT
Source organism: Leptonychotes weddellii (assembly GCF_054177405.1). NCBI lineage: Eukaryota > Metazoa > Chordata > Mammalia > Carnivora > Phocidae > Leptonychotes > Leptonychotes weddellii. Next base: position 121,380,998 of record NC_138373.1, on the reverse strand, counting down.
GGAATAAAATAGGGGAAAGAGAATGAGATTTACATTTGGAAGACTCGGGTTCAAGTCCAGCTCATCATTTAAGTGCTGTGACCTTGGGCCAGCAGTCAGTTAACCATCTGTAAAGTTAACATAACAGGGGTATATTAACATATTTTTTTTCAACACATACTAATTTACTGTGATATCTCATTTACATTTATTAATTAGGTAAATCCAGATTAGCTTATTATTAAAGAGCCTCAGTGTATGCAAGTGAAGAAATCCAGAAGACCAATTTTCTTTGGAATAATTCACTTCCTTACTTTTGTCTGAATTCAGTCCCTTAATTCAGTAATCTGATATCTCCATGCTGCTTTTTTTCTTCTCAGCCACTGCCCACTACCTACAAAAACAAATTTTAGATTCTATTCTGCCTGGATTCCTTTACCTGACCTCCAGAGTTCTCCAAAATCCCTTCTCATTCTGCTTTTGTCTACTCTGGTGATCCAGCCCAAATGCTCCACTCTGGCCAAGACTGGTCCTTATTAGTCTTTGATTCAGCCATACTTTTGATTTTCTCTTTTCCTTACCCAATATGTCATCCTGTCTACTCTTCCACATTGGAAAATAATGATAATCATTTCAGTATCATTCTTCCTCTTTTCCATATTTCTTGGTCATCTTTTTTTATATCATCAGGGTTCACTCTTAATTTCCTCAATCTTTGAATTCCCAAAGTTCTTATTAACAACACCTCTCACTGGTGCATTGATTTTTCACCCAATTGATGTGAGTATATTTGTCTCATCACCTAGAGAGTGAACTTAATAGTCTCAATTTTTAGTAACTCCCTCCTTATCACACAGTATCTAGCACCGTGCTAGGCAAACAATATACATTAAATGTTTACTGGTGTCCAAAGTAGTGTTTATTTGTTTTTTTCCCCCCAACTATTTTTTTTCCTCCCTTATCTTTTTATAGAGTTGGGAAGAAAATCGCAGGCTGAGACAAGTATTCCAGAAATATTGGCTTTTATTTAATATAAAACAACAAACCTCTGGCTGTTTACTAGATAAAAATAACATAAGGTCCCTAAATACTTGATGAAAATACATGAAGCAAGATATTTTTCCTATTAAGGGGTTGGGTATTTTTTGCTTATACAAAGTTTCAGACAGAATGAGTTACAAGAAAACAAATCTAAGACCAAGATTGATAAGTCAACTGTAATTTTATATCTACACAATTGATTCTCTTTATAAATAATTGGACATATTTTTAATTTACTCAGAAACTTTTTGGGTTTTTTTGTTTTCGTTTTGTTTTGTTTTGTTTTTAAGTCAGCTCAATGCCCAGCATGGAGCCTAATGCAGGGCCCCAACTCATGACCCTCTCAGAAACTTTTTGACATTAAGGCTTGCCTCAGTTTTCATTTAAATGAATAAAGGAATAGATCTTTAGTAAGCAGAGGAAACTTTAAATTCCAGATTTTTTCTACTCAATTCCTCATAATAAATTATAGAGTTCTAGGATAGAATTTGGAGAGCTAATTAATGTTCATTGACTTATATTTATTTCATTATCTCTATTCTCTTCCTTTCTAGTTGAGTTACTGTTCAGGCCCCACAGGTTCCGTTCAATTTAGGTTGCTTGAAGTTCTTTCTCCTTTCATTCCATCCCTTCCCCCAATCCAAAGAGAGCCAGGAGTAAGAGAAGAAAGGAAAACAAAGAAATAATTAGCGGGGTACCTGGGTGGCATAGTCAGTTAAGCATCTGACTCTTGGTTTCAGCTCAGGTCATGATCCCAGCGTCCTGGGATCAAGCTCCAGGTCAGGCTCCACGCTCAGCATGGAATCTGCTTGAGATTCTCTCTCTCCCTCTCCCTCTGCCCCTCACACTTGTTCTTTCTTTCTCTAAAATAAATAAATAAAATCTTTAAAAAAAAATCTAGAACAAAGAAATAATTAGCAATTTCCTTTCTAACTGACCTCTTATTTCTTTCTTCTCTCTCTTTCTCTCTACTAAGCCTAAAATAATTCTTACAGAAGTGCTATGGTTGCCCTTTTTGAAGTATAGCTTGCATATTCAAAAGCAATGCAATTAAAGGATAAAGGCAATAGAACTAAAGTAGACACAAAGTCATGCAGATTCAAGTTGGCTTAAAAAAATGTAAAAAAGATGGGAAAATAACTGACCTTTAGTGTCATACAACTCTGATGTGATAACAGGAGATGTATATCCTATGGTTCAACTACATTTTGCTCCAAGGACTGTGGTTTGCTTATAACTTCATGAATCCAGATATGTATTATGTTTATAAAAGTTTATTCAAGATTGAGAAACAGTTTGTAGAAGAGAGTGTTAGGAAGCAGGGAATTTGGAATAATAAAAATTCAGCAGGCTTCCAACATGTAAATTTTTTTCATAGCAGATGGAGAGGGCATCTTTAATTGATAATCCCCCTGGTGTTTACAGAATTAGAGCAGGGATAACCACTTGCACTTTGCACACTTTAATTATTCCGTCTTGATCCGATCAGAAAATCATGAGCTTGTCCTTTTATAAACATGAGGATTACACAGAAGCCAGTAAGTAGTCTCAAAGGGGATGTCCCGTGAAACTTAATAGAATGAAGAGTTCTGTTATTATCATTTTTGCTTGTTAAGTTGTTATCTCAAAGTCCTGTATTTGTATTTTTTGCTTTGCACTAAAAATAAGCAAAGTCAAATTGTTTCAAACCAGTCAGTTATTCTAAGCATATAAATGAAATAACAGGGGTGCCTGGGTGGCTCAGTTGGTTAAGGGTTTGCCTTCTGCTCAGGTCATGATCCCAGGGTCCTGGGATCGAGCCCTGCATAGAGCTCCCTGCTTAGCGGGGAGTCTGCTTCCCCCTCTCCTTCTGCCCCTCCGCCCCACTCATGCGCTCTCTCTCTCTCTGAAATAAATGAATAAAATCTTTTAAAAAAATAAATGATATAACAAATGCGTCCCACTATTAGAAGTTCTCCCTCTGTCTTATTTTTAATTTTGTTTTTCCCCTTTCCTCTTTAAAAAAAAAATCAAATGCTCTTCTCCTTTTTAAATTGCTCTGGTTTCATTCCTATTTCCTGCTAATTCTCCTCTATTTTAAAATGAAGTTTCTGGCCCATTTAGAAGTAAATTTGGCTTACTGACTATTTCTATTCCTGCCTATGTTAATTTAGTACAGCAACTCAGATGGAGGCGCTCAGTGTTTTCAAAGAAAATTAGAACAGGAAGAGCCCTTTAAAGTCATCTAGAGCCCCTTCAATTTACTTGTAAATAGAAAACGAATCAAATCTCTTTCCTCTCCCATCAAATAAAGACTGATAGGGAGAAAGATCCTTGGCTGCAAATTAAATCAGACTTTTGCAACTGACCCCCTCAAAGGTTGAGCTTGGTCTCTGTACAGGTGTTAGAGTGGCCATGAGAAAACTGTGGTCAGACTCAGGTTGCTCAGTTTCCAATCTCCTGCTTCTGGCTTGCTCTCTTTAGTCCTTGCATACAATTTCAGAATCTGTTTCATTTTGTTCAAAAAGGATTACTCATACATAAGAAGCATCATACCTAAGTATGAAGGAAAAGAAAACTACCTTAAAATATCCTTCTTTGTTTTCTTTTTTGACCAAAAGGAACATGTCAGGGGCACCTTAGTGGCTCAGTCAGTTAAGTGTCTGCCTTCAGCTCAGGTCATGATCCCAGAATCCTGGGATCGAGTCCCTCATGGGGCTGTCTGCTCCTTGGGGAGCCTGCTTCTCCCTCTCCCTCTGCCTGCCACTCCCCCTGCTTGTGCTCTCTCTGATAAATAAATAAAATCTTTATAAATAAATAAATGGAACATGTCAGAAAAAAGATTTGTTTTTGTGTCATTCTTTTTTATAATTCAATACATGTTTCAGGTACAAAAATAAATTTAATTTGTAAAATATTTGGGGAATACAACAAGGGATTAAGTTGGCCTCTGGTGTGTAGTTGAATTCCATAAATAATAGTTTCTAATAAGTGGAAGCTGGGGATATTTTTAGAAAGGAGTATACCAAAGGCATCCTGAACACAGAAAAACATGAGCTGTCCCATTTATGGGTAACTTTGACCTGCTTAAGAGAACGAAATTTCAATTCTGCTATTGCTGTCTACTGACAATAGGAATATGAACTCTGTTAGAATCTGCTCATATTTTATTTTTTTTTACTTATTTGATATATTTTTCTTGAGAAAACATTTTTCCTTCTGTTATTAAGTCATACTAATCAGATTTGTTTTACTCCCCGTGAGTGTATAGCAGAGCAAGGTCGCCTTTAGCCAGCAAGCTCTGAGCAACAGGCTCTACCATGGGTCCTCTTCAAATGAGTCATGACTTTCTTCTGTTAATGTGGATCAAAAATCTGCTAAAGTCCTTATCGTAATGTGCGTCGATGGTTTAAACAACTTCAGTTCATTTCATTGAGTTGTCTGACTTTTCTGCTTTCCACTAACTAGAACAGAATGTCTTACTAGACACAGAAATGCTGGCCAACTTAGTAAACAAAACAAAACAAGCAAATAAACAGCTGTGATTAGCCCCTGGACTCAGAGGTATTTAGCACCTCTGATGAAGGAGATTGATAATATTTCTAAGGACATGGTATCTTAAGAAATACCATAAATATTGCATCAAATTCATCCTCATATACACTCATTAACGTCTCCCAATGCCCCTTCCAGTTATGTTTAACGTGGTCTAAGATGTTCTCATAGTTTTAAATGAATAGATTAGGAAATGTGTGGAAATGTTTTAGCCTTCCAGAACATGGGGACACTTTTAAGGTCATAGGAATTTTTTTTCTTAAAGAAACAAAACTTCTTTAAACAATGGTCCATCAAATCAAAGTGTGGTGCTCCTAAAAATCGTTCATATTAAAGACTTCTTTACCAGTTACTGCATATCACATGGGTGCTAATAAAATGGACCTTGCCTAATGAACAGCTGTTATTATTGGTTAAGCTGATTGAAATAAGAGAGAATTATGGCCAGCTGCAAAACACATTCATGAGTGGTGAGAGAAACTAGCAGCTGGTATTCCATTGCTATAAATATTTTTAATTAAAATTTGCCTCCTGGTTTTCGATTTGCATCATAGTAGGGATTTTTAGTTACTTACTTTACCGGTGAAGTGATATCTTTCTCCTCAAGAGAGCTTTTTAGCTCTTCTATTAACAGTAACTGTTAACAAAAATGGTGGCATCCTGCTGACTGATAGGAAAATGAGATCCATGATGAAATTCTCATTCTTTTCTGGAACTATCGGCCTAAGAATTTCAAAGTTTTGTTTGTTGCCTTTAATGTCTATTTCTAGGTAGAGTCCCAGCTATCCATCAGTTCTTATAAAGAGTGAAGATAGTGAATTGACATATCTTAGAAGTATCAAAATGGGACCTGCATTAGAAATACCACACACACACACTCCCTTATTGAAATTCTGCATTTTGACTTCTAGGACTCTCCTCTTAATATTCCCTTTTATCTCATCATTTGTTCTCAAACACTGATGCTTTCTAGAATCTAGATCCCAGGTCACTTCCACTCTGCGTGCTGTCCTCAGATATACTTGGCTCCCCTATGGTATTGACCATATCTATATATTAATAATGCAAAAATCTCAGTCTCTAGCCCTTCCTTCTCTCCTGGGCATTAAGGTTGTACATCTGGATTCCCTAAGCACTTATCGCTCATTAGTTTCCCCACATCTGCTCTCCTTCTGTCTTCTAATCTCAGTTAATACAAAGAAGATGTGGAATATATATATGCCACATAATATTATTCAGCCATAAAAAAGAATGAAATCTTGCCATTTGCAATGACACGGATAGTACTAGAGAGTATTATGCTGAAGAGAGTATTAAGCTAAGCGAAATAAGTAGATCAGAGAAAGGCAAATACCATGATTTCACTCATATGTGGAATTTAAGAAACAAAACAAACAAGCAAAGGGAAAATAACGATAGAGAAGCAAACCAAGAAACAGACTCTTAACTGTAGAGAACAAACTGATGGTTACCAGAAGGGAGGTGGATGGAGGGGATGCGTTAAACAGGTGATGGGGATTAAGCAGTGCACTGGTGATGAGCATTGGGTGATGTATGGAGTGTTGAATTACTATATTGTATACCCGAAACTAATATAACACTGTATGTTAACTAGCTGGAATTAAAATAAAACTTAACAAACAAAATAAAATACAAAAAAAAAAAAAGTAGCACCTCTATCCCCTACATCACTGAAGCCAAAAGCCTCGGAATCACTTGAGACTTCTTTACCCTTAAGTTCCTGACTACATATTATCAATCTCCAAGCTCTGATGATTTTACTTCCTAAATATTTCTCAGCTTTGTTCCCTCTACCTTCATCCCCATTGCTATAGCCCTTTATCTGGACTGAGAATGTTCTTGCCTAGAATGGTAGAATAGCCTCCTAACTTGTCTTCTTATTCATAGATTTGACCGTTCAAATTTGTCACTTACCTAAAATGAAATCTGACCACATCACTCCCCTGCCTATAATTTTTCAATGGCTTTCCACCATCTCCAGGATAAATTTTGAAGTTTTTAGCATGGCATTCAAAGTCTTCCCTGATTTGGCCCTAACGTGTCTTTCTGCCACTCCTCACTTCTACTCCAAGCTGAATAGTTCTGTATTTTTCTAGTCCCTCACTTATCAGCCTTCAAAACTATAGGTTAAACATGACACTCTGGTGAAGTTTTCCACAGAATCACCCTCCTCCCCTATGATTCCATGAGTTTTGATCATGTATGTACCTCTAGTGTAACATCTATCAAAATGCATTATAATCATTTTTTTACATGTTTGTATCTATGATTGGGTCATTCTTTAATCAAGGACAATGTCATTCTCATGTTTCCACAGTGACTGATATGTGGACACTTAAATGTTTTATGATATAAAAAGAATGGATTTTAGAGGTACCTTGGTGGCTCAGTTGGTTGTGTCGAACTCTTGGTTTTAGCTCAGGTCATGATCTCAGGATCGTGAGATCAAGCCCCACATCAGGCTCCCACTTAATGTGGAGTCTGCTTGAGATTCTCTCTCCCTCTCCCTCTGCCCCTTCCCCTGCTCATGCACACACACACACACACACACACACTCTCTCTCTCAAATAAATAAATAAATAAATAAATAAAATCTTTAAAAAAAAGAATGGATTTTAAATAATGACATTAGATCAATATTCTTTTTTTTTTAAAGATTTACTTATTTGGGGGAGAGAGAATGAGAGAGAGAGAGCACATGAGAGGGGGGAGGGTCAGAGGGAGAAGCAGACTCCCTGCAGAGCAGGGAGGCTGATGCGGGACTTGATCTCGGGACTCCTGGGACTCCAGGATCATGACCTGAGCTGAAGACAGTCACTTAGCCAACTGAGCCACCCACGTGCCCCTAGATCAATATTCTTAAGGATCTGTACATTAAATAGACAAGTGTGGAAATTCGAATTTTTTAGAACACCCATTACTTTAATTTTAATGAGATGGGCACTTTATTGGTAAAAGCAGGAGGTCTTATCTGTCTCTTATTTACAAATGAATAAATGATATTCAACCAAAACCACTCATTCCCCTTGGAAAATACTAATATGTTGCAAGAACTCCTTATTGATGTACTTAATTTGCCTCCAGTGACCTAAGACTTATGTTTCAAATATCTGCATAAAATGAAGAGCTGTTATAACGTATGAGCAATGAATCTATTGTTATAGTATAAATAAACTTTCTAACATTTATTTATGAAAAAAACTTTATTTGAGCCTTTTTTTAGCTAAGAAATCAGGATTTAGAAATGGATCTATGGGTCTAAATAGTCATTAGTAAGCACGTGGCTGAGAACATTGCATATTTAAGTTGTCTTAGCACTAGGGGAGAAATGCAACAAGTTTCATGAGAAGGAATGTTTTATATAATCTAAGTTTCTCTGTATTCAAGAAGTAATCAAACCTCCTAGTTCTGTCAATAATGCAGACCAACCTAGTCAAAAATAGATGGAAATGCTAGACAAAATATAACACAACATACAGACAAGTCTGTGCACATGCACACACACAAACACAAATATATGGCTGATCTTTTTTTAATTGAAAGGGAAATCCTAAATCAGCAGAAAGAAAGAGAAGTCTTAGAGCCATTGTGACAGTTTTGTAATCTGATACCTCAAAGGATCCTAGCTGGCAGAATAGGGATTATTGATGTCCCTGTTAGGACAGCAAATTTGGTCTTTGATTGTGCGTTGAGATATTGCGTTACTGAGATGTCTTTACATGTATATGGTACCTTGGAGAGGCTGCTAGATGAGTGACAACAAAGTTTGTCTTGGCCTAAAGCTGAGTGGAAAAAAAGGTTTACTGGAAAATCTAAAAACCTATGTCATACACTGATGTGAAATCCAGTTGTATATTGCTAGCTATGTGCAGGATTCTTTAAGTTGAAAAATAACAATGAGGTAATTCTGGACCAATGAACACCTTGAGGCAACTAGTAGAAGCTTTGTACAAATAGTTCAAAATATAGAATGTTCAGGACTCTTACAGCAGAAAAAAAATCCTCAGTTGAAAATGAGATCACAATAGGAAAAATTACTACACAGATAATATTCATTAGTGGGAAAGTTAATAGACACAAGTATTAGGAGAATTAACACTCTATGAGGACTTGAGATAGTAGAACAATCTGAAAAAGACTATAAAATAAATGCTCAATGCGTTCAAGAGATAAAAAGGACTAGAAACCAGGACATTTGGGTGGCTCAGTTGGTTAAGCATCTGCCTTCAGCTCAGGTCATGATCCCAGGGTTCCGCATCAGGCTAGCGGGGAGTCTGCTTCTCTCTTTTCCTTCTGTTCTGCACCCCCACTTGTGCACACTCTCTCTCTCAAATAAATAAATAAAATCTTAAAAAAAAAAGGACTAGAAACCAAGAATAAAAGATACTTAGAAGGGAAAAAAAAGCAAAATGTATAGAAATTATATAGCTACAAGGGAACCAATGAATTGGAAAGCAATTCTAAGGAAATAGCTTAGAATGAAGCATAGAGACATACAGAGATACCAAATATCAAAGAGTGGTTAAGAGAAAAACAGGAGGCACCTGGTGGCTCAGTCAGTTAAGTGTCCAACTCTTGGTTTTGGCTCAGGTCATGATCTCAGGGTTGTTAGATCGAACCCTGCATTGGGCTCATGCTCAACATGGAGTCTGCTTGAGATTGTCTTTCTCCCTGTCTCTGCCCTTCCCCACTCCCTATGCACATGCATGCATGCACACACACATGCTCTCTAAAAAAAATTTTTTTTTAATTTTTTTAATTAAAAAAAGAGAGAAAAGGAGGACACAGTGAGATCAACAAAGCTTTAAGGGGAATTGCAAAAAGAAAAGAAAGAGTGGGGAATAAAGAGAAAACAGATGAAGATGTTCAGTGTTAATGAAAATGTGAGTTTACAGACTTAAAACAGACAGGTCCTACATATTAAAAAAAAATCCTTTGATAGATATATTGATAATTGTTGTAAACTACAAAATTCCAAAGACAAAGAAAAAATTTTAATAGCAACAAGAGGAAAAAGCACAGATTACCTACAAAGGAACAATTATTAAATTGATAGTCATATTGCTATCAGCAACAGTAAAGACAGAAAGACAACTGAATAATATCCATAGAATGCTGACAAAATGTGAACCTAGAATGCTATATCCAAGGGAGTTTCTTCAAGAGTAAGAATAAAATAAAGACATTACATAAAAAAGGGTAGGGGATTTAGCACTCACATACCCACACTGAAAGAATTATTCAAAGATATATTTCAGTAAGAAAGGAATTGAATCCATAGAGTGAGAGGGGCAGTTGTGAGCAAAGAAATGTATAAACATGTAATTCAATCTAAATAGGTATTGATTTAAAATAAACAAATATATATGTATGCATGTGTGTGTTATATTTGATTAATCGGAAGATATTTAAAAACAATGTGTGATACTTCTATGCAATATTATATTGAATGCCCAAACCATCATGGTAAGAAAAAGAAATAAAATGTTAAGGATTAATAAGAAAGAAACAAAACCACCGTTATATAGAGACTACCTTTTGATTATGTTAAAATTCCACGAGATTCCACAACTAAAATTATAAATAAGAGCATCCTGAATGCTTGCTACATACAATATTAAAATATATAAAAGTCAATTACAATTTTAATTATCTACAATACAGAAAATGTTATTTTAAAAGATATCATTTTAAAAGGAACACAATTGCTAGATACTTCAGAATACCTATAAAAATGTTCAGAAATGTTATGTAAAGTCATTAAGAAGACATAAATAACTGGGGAGATTACACCATGCTTAAAGATGGAAAAATTCAATATCCTATAGATGGCAGTTCCTGCCAAATTAATTTTAAATCAAATCCCAATCCCCAATAACTGTGTGTTTGTGTGTGTGTGTGTTAGACACATTAGACAACTGATTATATACATTTAATTTACAAAGGGGCGGGGAACCTGGGTGGCTCAGTCGTTAAGCAACTGCCTTCGGCTCAGGTCATGATCCCAGGGTCCTGGGATCAAGCCCTGCATCGGGCTCCCTGCTCAGCAGGAAGCCTGCTTCTCCCTCTCCCACTCCCCCTGCTTGTGTTCCCTTTCTGTGTCTCTCTCTGTCAAATAAATAAATAAAATCTTTAAAAAAAAAAAAAAACAAAGGGGCAAGAATAACCCAAGCAATTTTTTAAAACGACAAGATGCACAACATCTCCCTACTAGGTATCAATACTTACTATAAAAAAAAAAAAGCATGGTGTTAGTACAGGGATAGATAAATAACCAAGGAAACAAAATAGAAAGCCCATGGATGAAAACTTTTAAAGTCAATTTCTGCTTAGATTTTGTTTAATTGTGAAATATTTTAGGTGTCCAAAAAAGATACAGAAGAAATAGAACAGTCACCTGGGACCCACTGACTAAAATATGACAGAGGAAGCATTACAGAGCCACCAGAAAAGACAGTTCAGTCTATAGTCCTGGCACAACTGGTTTTCTACTTAGAAATAATACAATTTGATTCCCACTTTATACCAAACACAAAAATCAATTAAGGGGAATTGAGGCGAAAATGTAAAAACAAAACCCTGAAAGCCTTAGGAAAAAAAAAAAAAGAGAATATTTTATAATCATATTTTATGAAGAAGGAAAAAATTTTAAACAAGACACAAAAATTATATTGGGCACCTGGGTGGTTCAGTCGTTAAGCGTCTGCCTTCGGCTGGGGTCATGATCACGGGGTCCTGGGATCGAGTCCCACATCGGGCTCTTTGCTCAGCGGGGAGCCTGCTTCTCCCTCTCCACTCCCCCTGCTTGTGTTCCCTCTCTTGCTGTGTCTCTCTCTGTGTCAAATAAATAAATAAAATCTTTTAAAAAAACCCACAGAAATTAGATTATATTAAAATATAAAAAGTTAAAGGACACCATTTAAAAAGTAAAAAGAAAAGCTATATACAGTGAGAAGTTGTTTGTAACACAGCATGCTACCATTTTGTGACTATTCTATTGATAAAATTTAAAGGTTGAGTATTAAGCATGGTGAGGTTGTGAAAAAAGGGAATAATTATGCATAGCAATTTGGTAATATTTATGAAAGCTGAAGCTGAACTTTCATCTATGACTCTATGCTTCATTTCTAAGTATTCTTCCAGATAAATTCTTGTACATTGCAAAAGAAGACATTATACAGGCATGTCCATTATTTCAATTATAGTGGCAATAATAACAATTAGAAGTGTCTATCAACTGACGAACCATGAGAGACGATGGACTCTGAAAAACAAACTGAGGGTTCTAGAGGGGAGGGGGGTGGGAGGATGGGTTAGCCTGGTGGTGGGTATTGAGGAGGGCACATTCTGCATGGAGCACTGGGTGTTATGCACAAACAATGAATCATGGAACACTTCATCTAGAACTAATGATGTAATGTATGGGGATTAACATAAG